>NC_072482.1:13048199-13395074 GCF_027574615.1 Eptesicus fuscus | reverse complement strand
ACTCTGCAACGTTCCTGTCCTCCCTTCTCCCCTGTCCCCCCAACGCCTCCCCAAGCACCACCACCACATTTTTAAAGGCTGCTTTCCAGGCAGGCCCCTTGCTGCCCTCTGCTGCCTGAACTGGGCATTGCTGCTGAGGGCTCTCTTGTGCTGGAGCCTCTGCTCCCCCCAGTTTGAGAGAGGTGTCAGCTCCAGTGCAGAGTGGAGCAAGGAGAGAAGCCCTGCCCTCCACCCCTCCTGCTCTGCTTCCCTTGCTGCTCTGCCTGCCCCTCTACACAGGACACGATGACTTCGTTTGTGAGGCACCTTCTACTTTACATTTCCACTTCTCATCCTCTTTCATTTATCTTTCCAAACCTCTTTGAGTCAAGGATGGTGCCTGTTTTGTTCACAATGATGTCCCCAGTGCTTGGCGCATAATAGCTGGTCAGTAGCTATTGCTAATGAAGTGAAAGGTTAAGGAGCATGGACTGGCAGGGAACTATCTAGAAATCTGGCCTCCTGACCTGGCACTCCATCTGTTTCCCCTGGCTGCAGCCCAAACTCAGAACTATTAGCTGTTTCCCTGCATCCACCAGGAGGATGGCTCTGCCCCCAAAGCTACTCACTCCCACAAAACTGCAGACCCAGGGCAGACAGAACAGCTCAGCAGGGCATCATGGCCCCAGGCTGTCCCAGGGACCAGCTGCTGATCTCGGACCTACCTCCATGGGCACAGAACAGGAGTCCCGGGGACGGGCCAACCTGTACCACACCTGCTCACAAGTGACACAAAGTCCCCTTGAACAAGTGCCTCCGACCCAGAAAGGAATTAATGATCTCTCCTGGGCAGGGCATTCCATCCCACCAGCCAGTGCTGGTGTCCCAGGGGACTCTTCCTTGTCTGCCTTAGCAGCCCAGCCCATTCTCTGCTGTCTGCCTGGCCGAGAAGCCTCCCAGCAGCTCCTCCTGCTCTTTAACTGGCAGATAAGGAAGGGAGGCTGAGAGCTCAATCAGAGTGTCTGCTCTCCCTGACCGCACTTCCATCCCTACACCATGGCCCCCACCAAGCCATCATGAGAAAAAACTGGGCCTGACTTCCTGGAGGCTTTCTGGTGGTGGCTTTGGGAGGAAGGGAGCTGGAGGCCCAGAAGCTGTGAGGTTTCCCAAGGTCAGTCCAAGAGCATCCCTCCCCTCAGGCCCACACACACAGGAGATGCCAGGGGGCCTCAACTCCCAAGGCTCCAGCACTGAGGAAAGAGCGACAGGCTGGAGTGGACTGGGATGTCACACCATCAGTTGATCCTTCAGCCCTGAGGTCCACCATTAGAGCAGAATGTCTAGGACCTCAGGCCACTGCTACTCACTCACTTCCCAGGCCCAGCTCCTGTACCTCCCAGGGGCCTGGTAAATTCACTTGCTGGCTGGGCATATCAGGGTGGCCCCAGCATCCTTTAGGAAGACCCCCAATGCTCCCTATTTTATACCCCTGCTGCAGGGAGAGACAGCTGCCTTCTGTGACCCTTCACCCCAAGTGGCAGGGCAGACAGGGCTGATGGGATTCCCATAGGAAGACTGTTGGACCCCCACAGCCCATCTAGCCAGCTTTGGTCTTGACTGCAAAGGCCCTAGCACTCTCCTTGCCCTCCTATCGCACAGAGGATGAGGCTCCAAGGGTGGGGGCACTCTTGTGTTAGCCCCTCTGACCACTCAGCACTATGGGAAAAGGGCCTCATCCACTGGCCCTGGGCATCCAGCTGCAGGTGAGAGGGCTGAAGAGTCAGCACCCAGCAGGGCTTTCCAGACTCACCTTGAATTGGGAGGTGGGGCTGCTGCCCCCAGATCAGGGGTATTAAGAGCACTTTTCTCCCCCACCCTTCAGCCCTGGTGCTGGGTCCCACCATCACAACATTCCTGGCTCCCTTTATCAACACCCCCGGGGATGTGCGTCTGGGAGCATAGAGTTGGAGGAGATAACTGGAGTCTGGAAAGGGTGTCTCATGGGTGAGAAATGCCCCAGCCACTATAAACCGTTATCTCCCCAACAGGTCCAGGAATCTCTTTCCATGCCCAGGGAGGCTTGCCTCGAGCACCCCCATGTGGCCAAGGCCAGTGTAGCCATTCTTTGCTGGCAGCCCTTAGCCACTTGGGGCCCACTGCCTGGCCCCTTGGGCATTGCAGGAGCTCTGAAATGCCTCCAGATCTCTGGCTTGCCACTTCTCCATCCAGCCAGGCACCACTCCCTTATTATCACAGACCTGTTCACAAGCCACCAGAAGCCCCTACTGCCTTGATGTAGGCCTCCTACCCTTGGCCCTCTAGGCCCTCCTAGGCCTGCCCAACCCACCTCTCAGGCCTTTTGCCACTAAAAATAGATCAATTAAGTCCTGGCCAGTATGGCCGGGTTGGGCATCGTCTCCTGTACCAAAAGGTTGCGGGCTCTATCTATGGTAGGGAGCATACAGGAGACAACTACATCAATGTTTCTCTTTCTCTTTCTCTCTATATATAATTTTTATATGAATTCTTATATGTTAGGCACTGTTAGAATTATTTTGTGTTATATGTGTTAACTCTTAATTCTCATAACAACCCAATGAGGTAGAAAATATCATTATTCCCCTTTTCAAAATGAGGAAATTGAGGCACAAGGTAACTGAGGGACTTACCCAATGTCACACAACTAGCAAGTGACAGATTCAGGATTCCAACCCAGGCTGTCTAATTCCAGAGCCCTCGCCTTAACCACTACTGCCATCCCACTTCCATCCTGAGTTCCAGCCCACCTGGGTGCCTCATTGCTCCTCAAAAGTGTTTCCTCTAGTGGTCCATTCTCATTGTCTACTTAAAAGGAAACACCATCACCCTGACAGGATGGTTCAATTGGTTGGAGCATCATCCCATGCACCAAAAGTTTTCAGATTCGATCCCCGATCAGGGAGCATACAGGAGGCAACCGATTGATGTTTCTCTCTCACACTGGTTTCTCTCTCTCTCTCTCTCTCTCTCTCTCTCTCTCCTCTCTCTCTCTCTCTCTCACACTCTCTCTCTCTCTCTCTCTCTCTCTCTCTCTCTCTCTCACACACACACACACACACACACACACACACATCAGTAAAACATATCCTCGAGTGAGGATTAAAAAAAAAGGGGGGGGGTACACCATCTCCTTGACACCACAGTTAATGCCAGAGTCCTGAAGTCTCATTCTCTGACACTTACTGTGCCCTTGGGTTTAACTCTCTGAGCCTCTGTTTCTTCATCTATAAAATGGGGATAATAACAATATCTACCTCTTAGGTTGGCTGTGAATCTTAAAATGAGATAAGGTATACAAAGGGCTGAGTTCAATGCCTAGCACACAATAAGAGTGCTACTGCTTTTATAAGTTGTTATCATCATTGCCATCATCAACAACAAATCCCTCCAGTTCTCAGAAATGCCAGACATGCAGACAGAAAGAGTTAGAGGCGCTGACTTGGGTGCGCCCCAGACTGCCCAGAGTCTGGCACCTGCCCTGGGGTCCAGCATCCAAGCAAGAGCATCTTCTCAGAACACGTGCTCTACGGTGAAGCTCAGAAGATGGAAATGGGTCTCTGTGACCCAACCACCCAAAGGTGCATGCGTGGGCCAGGTGTGTCCTGAAGCATAGGAAGGCCTCTGAAGCTGTATGTTTTAAGATTTAAAAGTCCCATACACATAGCAGGAAGCAAATATACAGAACTCATACCCTTAGTAGGCGGATGCTCAGTCAATCAGCACCTACTTATTGAGCACCAGCTATGTGCCAAACACTGGATCTAACCCCAAACTAACAGAGATGGATGTGTGCCTCTATTCAAGATTGATACGAAAGTCGAGAGACCTCTTGACTGTGAAAGAATATGGAAGACAACCCTTTTGTCTGCAAACATTTATCCACTGCTTCCTATGAGCTGAAACTTGTATTGGACCCTGAGGAAGCCCCAGCCTCAAGCACCCACTGAACCACCATTTCCTACCCAGGCTTTGGTTCCACTCTCAGAGGAGAATGGCAGGTGCATGGCCCACTGCTCTGGCCTGAGGGCAGATCCAAGGTCCTCCAAGTAATAGGCTATTACCTTTGGGGATGTCATGCTCCAAGGAGTCCATGAAGTCCAGGGAGGGGTCTAGGTCTGCCTTCTCAAGCAAAGTCTTGTTCTTCAGGTCAACTGGCTCCCTGAAGTGGAAGTAGGAACTGAGCTTCTTAGCTTCAGACAAGGTCAGTCCTAAAAAGAGGCAGCAGGTGGGAAGGGAACCCACAGCTCACTTTCAACCCATGGGGAACACGTGGAGGAGCTTGCAAATGACTCAGTTAGCTACTGACAGAACTGAAGGGAGAAGAGGGAATAGTGTTCCCTCCACCCAGATTTGGCCCAGATCCTGCAATGAGGAGAGACCAATGAGGAGGAAGGTGGGAAAAGGCAGGGAGGCCAGACACATGGAAAGACCTGAGACCCAGGTGGCCAAATGCTCTCCACCCTCACTCAGGCAGGGTCCAGTGACTGGGTAAGCCATGCCAACCACCAATGCCAGGTCACTGGACACATCCCCCCAACTGATGGGGTCACAGCTCTTTCTTTTCTGAGGAAGTGGGCAGTTTTGCTCAGACTCCCACATATGTGTCTGACTATGCTCAGGAAGAGATGTCCTCCTGCCCATGAGAGAGGCGCCAGGGAACTCACCTTCAAAGGTCCGATTGACATGGGTGGGTCCAAAAGGACTCTTAAAGAGGGCGCCTCGGGGGATAATAGCCACAGCCTTGTCTATCTGGTCAATGATGGACACCAAGCGGGTCTCCTCCTTGATCCGGATCTGAGGAGACAGGAGACGAGCCTCCCTGCCAGGGCACTGTGCCCACTCCCCCTGGTGCAGGGCCCTCTGCACAACCATCTGGCCTGGTCACCACCGTGTAGATGCCCGGTCCATGAAAAGTCCTGCTGGGTGAGCCCTCCCTCTCCTCCTATCAAGATTTTCTTTCTTTTTAAAATTAGTAGTACATACTGGTGGTGCAATATTTAAAACTAAAAAAAAGCAGTCTCTCTCACCCCATCCCTCGTCCCCCAGTTGCCCTCACTGGGGGAAACCACAGTTAATGGTTTCTGTACCCTTCCAGAAGCATACCATCTTATCATCAGATTTAAATGTTGATTATTTTGCCTTTTGAAAATGTAAAAGCAACCATGCTTACTGTAAACTACTTGGGTAATCAGAAATATTTCACAGTATACCTGAGAATTAAAACCATTCATAATCCTACCTCCTAAAGATAATTAGTGATAACATATTGGTATACTTCCTTCTATCTTTTTTTATGATATATTTAAAGCACAATTAAAATCATAGTTTCTATAGTTTCATATCCTACTCTTTGACTTGACAAAGCATCACCCCGTATTTCCCAAGCATCACCCCATATTATCACATCTTTATGCAGATGAGATTTGGTTTACAATCAATATCAAGTACAACCCTGAGCAAAAGGATTTCATAGAGATGTTGGGGGGAAACAGCACTCGACAGGGAAAACATGTCACCAAGGGCCCCCAGAGTCACTCGGCCACCTATTTCCCATGGGCTACCAACTGGAATTCTTGACAAAGGGAGAGATGGAAACTAATATTTAATAAGTGTCTAGGCCAGGCGTTTCAGAAAATGTCATCTCATTTAATCTGCACAAGCCTGGGGAGCAAATATAATGATCCAAATTTTACAGAAAATAAAACTGAAGGGAAGTTAAGTTTGTCAGGTGGGAAGGGGTGGGTGTTGGACCCAGACTTTGGGCATCACCTCGGTTCAAGTCCAAAGACTGTGTTTTGAATTCTGGCTTTGTCTAGTTTCAAAACTTGGGCTCCTTACTTTCCTGACCTAGCTTTCCATCTCTAGGAGTTGGTCATTCAGGTAGACTGCATCCAGTGGAAATTATGTACGTACAAGATCACTGCTTGTCAGAGCTAAACCTTGGAAACTTCCATTTCCATGACAACATCACGGGTTAAATTATGTTGCATTCACACATGGTAAAAAGAGTGGGGAGGCTCTTTAAGGCACTGATATAGAAAGATCTCCAAAATGTATTGTTAGGTAAAAATGCAAGGCGCAGAACGGTATGTATAACATGCTGCCATTTGTTTTGTTTTGTTTGGAAGATAACAAGGGAATATGTAGAGGTAAGGTATTTGCTGTCTCAGGTGACAGAGCTTCTCACATTTAAAAGTGAATTCGAATCCCCTGGGAATGTGCTAAAATGCAGATACTCATCCCCCACCTCCCATTAGTCTGCATTTCAAACGCCTAGAGCACTGATGGCGAACCTATGACACGCATGTCAGCACTGACACGTGTAGCCATTTCTGATGACACGTGGCCGCTGAGGCAGCCGCATGCCGAGGATGAAACATTTGCTGCTCCTGAGGATGAAACATTTGTGAAATGTTTTTTCCTCAAAGTGACACACTACCCGAGTTATGCTCAGTTTTTTGGCGAAGTTTGACACACCAAGCTCAAAAGGTTGCCCATCACTGGCCTAGAGCAGAGTGATGTGTCTGACCCAGGCTGCACTTTGAGTAGCAAGATTTGGACACACACATGCAAAAATGGTTACATTACTGTCCCCCAGAAAAAGGACCTGGGTGACTGGAAGACAGGGCTGGGAGACACTCCACTATATTCCTTTTTGTACATTTGAATTTTGAACTATATGGATGTATTATCTAAGAAAATAATTGGTACAAAAATGTAAGAGCTTGTGCCCATGCCCTTACCCCAGAGCTCAGCACAGACCCTTTCTTCCCTGCCCCTGCCCCAGAGCCAGGCTCAAGAGCTGCCCGTCCACTCCCCACACTGTTGCTCAGGGGCAGTGGTGTTATGTTGTCACCATATTTCTATTGGGCTGGGTTTTGGATGCCCCCGGCCCTCTTCCCTCAGGCCCTCCTCCTCCTCACATTCACTCACCACTATTTCTTCTTCAAAGACTTTATCACCCTCGTTCACCTTCTGCAGCTCAGTGTATTCGTACTCATGGGAGGGGTCCCCCATGAAGCGGCCCTTCACCACAGACGTCTGCGTCATCATCTCTTCTGTGGCAGGAGGCAAGAGGCTCCACTCCATGCAGTTCAGGCTGCCAACAGCATCCACATCACCCTGGTTTCCAATTCCCCCTCCCACTCGGGCTTCCTGCCACCACCTCTTCTCCCAAGAGTGAGGCCCAAGAAGCCCTAAGTGTCTATGGTGCACCCCACCCCCATATGTGATGCCAATTCCATTTGATTTTTTCAAAGGTCACAAAAGGTCCATGTATGCTGAAATTCCAAGAGCTTCTTCCTAGATATCTGGACTATAAGGTTCCGGATGAGTTCGGGAAGCTGAATTTTCCTGTTACAGGTGCCTCTGCTTTGGTGGGCCCCTAAGTCATGCTCAGTCTACCTACTGAGTCCACAGCACGGCCATCTTCCCCATTTCTCAGGAAAGCCGGGCCCAGGCTCAAGGATCTCTCCTCCTTTGAGGTTTCCAGGAGCACTGGCCAGCCCAGTCCCTTCTTTCTCACTTCCCAATGGGCGAGGACATCCTCCCACCCCTCTCACTCAGGCCCTGTGTCCCCAGCCTGCTCGCGGCTCATCTTTTCTCCCTTCACTCTAGGGCCTCCTTCTGAATATAAAAACTTCTCAGCTTTCTAACACAACAGCCCTCAAATCCATGCCCCTCTAGAAAATGCCCCTTTCCTATCCCTTCCTCCTCTGCCCCAACTCTGAACAATAATCTCAGAACAATTTGCCCTCTGGGAGCCCTCCTTTCCCCCCACTTTCACTCTTTGTCCAGTGCGCCAGGATCTCTGCCCCCACCACCCCAAGAAATTACTTAGGAGAAAGTTATCCATGGGATGCCCTGAAAGACAATAAATGCATTCCCATTCCTACTTCATTTTTTAAAAATATGTTTTTATTGATTTCAGAGAGGAAGGGAGAGGGAGAAAGAGATAGAAACATAGAAATAAGAACAGAAATAAGAGAGAATCACTGATCGAGTGCCTCCTGCACATCCCACACTGGGGAGCAAGCCTGCAATCTGGACATGTACCCTGACTGGGAATTGAACCGTGACCTCCTGGTTCATAGGTCAACGCTCAACTACTGAGCCACACCAGCCGGGCTCCATTCCTACTTCTTTTGATATTTCCTTCTCCCTGCTCCAGTGCCTTAAGTATTTCCAGCGATCTATTCTTACCCCTCTTTTCTCTCTGGAGTCTCACCCAACTGCCTCCCAAAGCCCTAGCTAATGACTAATCAGTATCCAGAATCCAACCAACCATCTCGAACAACCTCCACTGCTCTCCCCCTGGGCCAAGTCATCATCTACACTTGCCTGGTTACTGCAGTAGCCTCCTAACTGATCTCCCAACTTCCATACTCACTCCTCCTTGTGTTAAAACCTAAGCCAGACCATGTGTCTGTGCAGAACCTTTCTAAGACTTCCCTCTGGACCAAGTCCTTACAATGCCCCACAAGGCCCTGCATGATTGTCTGCAGCCCCTCACTTCTCTGACCTTATGTCCTGCAATGCCCCTTCCTCACCCCTCTCTAGCCACACTAGCCTATATGGGTTCCACAAACACACTAAGCACACACCTGCCTTAGGGCCTTTGCACTTGCCTGGAATTCTTTTCCCTCAAATAAGCACATAGCTCACTCAGTTGCTTCAGGTCTTTCTCAAATGTTGCCTTATCAGAGGCCATCCCTGACCACCTTATTTAAAGTGGTAACCATTCCTGCATTCTCTATCCCCTTACCACTTAGCACCAGCTGACAGCAATACATGCTTATTTGTTGTCTGCCTCCCCTCCCCCTCCACACACACTATAATGTAAACTTTTTTTAAAATATATTTTATTGATTTTTTACAGAGAGGAAGGGAGAGGGATAGAGTTAGAAACATCAATGAGAGAGAAACATCGATCAGCTGCCTCTTGCACACCCCCCACTGGGGATGTGCCCGCAACCAAGGCACATGCCCTTGACCGGAATCGAACCTGGGACCCTTCAGTCCGCAGGCCGATGCTCCATCCACTGAGCCAAACCGGTTAGGGCTATAATGTAAACTTTATGAATACAAGGACTTTGTCTCATTTACCAATGAATTCCTGGTGCCTAGATCAATGCCTGGCACATAGTAAGTGCTGAAGAAAGAAAAACTTATGGAATAAAATGAAATGAGTCTCAAATCTCTGTCCAAATTTTTCTTCTGGACTCCAGATCTGTACTTTAATACACCTCCTTACCACTCTGCCCCCCAGGCACCACACACCCAATTCACTAGGTCTACCCTCCTTCTTTAATTCGCTCTGCTTCTTTTGTTGTTAATCCTAACCCAAGGATATTTTTCCATTGATAGAGTGGGAAGGAAGAGTGACAGAGAAAGAAACATTGATGTGAGACACACACATTGATTGGTTGCCTCCCACATGCGCCCTGACCAGGGCTGGGGATCATGCCTGCAAACTGAGGTATGTGCCCTTGACCGGAATCAAACCCAGGACCCTTCAGTCCACAGGCTGACGCTCTATCCACTAACCCAAACCACAAGGGGCTGTCCTGCTTCTTGAATTCTCCCCCAGTGGGTGGCATCAGCACATAGTCAGCTGCTAAACTGGAAGGAGCCAGCCTTGACCTCTTCTTCACCTCCCCCAGTCACAAATCCTGACAGTTCTACCACTTAAATCTAACCCAGGCCCTCTCCTCAATTCCCTCAGCTGGACACTACAATAGATTTCTAAATGCTTACCCACTTCTGGCCATTCTGCCCACTCAGATCAAAGCAGGCTCTTGCTTATAGCCCTTCCATGGCTCCCCATAGCCTACGGACAAGGTTCAAACCTCTAGGCTTCTCCATCCAGTTCTACATAACACCCTCTGCTGCCACTGTTATGGTTACCCACCTGCTCTTCTCCCAAACACTCAAAGTCAGCTTCAGCCAACAAGTTTGCATAACTGTTCCCTCTAACTGGCATGCCTTTTCCCCACACCTTCCTGGAGATCTGTTCATCTTTCAGATGACAAAGAAGTTACTTCCTAATGACCTTAATTAACTGCTCTCTAGGGGAATGCCCACCTTGGTCTCCCTTTGTGTACAACTCTATTCTGGTTTTGCCTTGGCCAGTGTGGCTTAGTTGATCCCATGCAACAAGAGAGGTCTCTAGTTCAATTCCCGGTCAGGACACATGCCCAGGTTGTGGGCTCCACACCCAGTAGGGGGCATGCAGGAGGCAGCCTATCGATGCCTCTCTCTCTCTCTCTCTCTCTCTCTCAAATCAATGAAAACATATTTTAAAAAAAAGAAATAGCAACTCTATTCTAGTTTTAGCACACTTTGCTGTGATTGCCAGGTTACACATCGGTCTCCCTCCCTAATATGTGAATAACTTGGAGATGGGGTTAGTCTCAGCCCTCTTTGTAACCCCAAGTCAAGATGCATCCAACCAGTACTGGATTGATGTGTGGATCAATAAATGTAGTCCCCAACTTCCTGCGCCTAACAGACTGCTTTGTGAGGTGCTGAACTCCCCATAAACGCTGGGATAGTCAAAAAGCAGCTGCATGGTCCCGAATGGTGGCGTCCAAGTAATTTTCCCGGTTCTAAATCCCTTTTCTCCCATTCCACATTCCTTCGCTACTTCCTAGAGAGCCTCGGGCTGTGAGCCAACACTTCCACGGAAGATGATCTCTGGATATGCTTCCCAATAGCTCCACACAACCTCTGACACTTCTCCAAGTTCAACTCTTACCAAAGCCAGACACGCCCGCACCCGGCGGCACCTGGCTTCTAACCCAGGTCTCCATTATCCAGGAACTTTCGCCTCGCTCTGGCGCTGCCTCCGTCCTTGGCCCAGACTCCAATGAAAACCCACCAGTCTCTAAGTTTCCCCTGTGTCCCTATGCCCCAAGCATAGAAGTGTCCTCCCAGAGCCCCGCCCTCAGACCGCGTCCACCCCACTTCCCCGCCCCCTCAGGCTCCTTCGGGTTCTCAGTTCCTCGGCCCCGCCCTCGGGCCCTCTCCCCACCCCCCACCCCCTACCCTCCTCGGCAAATCCCCTCTCCACCTGCTTCCTTGACCCCGTAGCCCCCGCCCCTCTCGGTTCCTACCACCACCCACTCTTCCTTCCAGGCCCCCCGGTGGCCCTCCCTTCGTATCGCCCAGCGGCCTCGGCCCCCGGGCGCCGCCTCCACCTGTACAGCGTCTTGCGCGGCGCCAGTTGGTCCTCACTCAGGCCCTGCGCGATGTAGTAATCGGCGACGAGGCCGAGGATGCGGCCCCAGAAGAGCACCCGGCTGTAGCGATAGTCGCGCTTAACCAGCAAAAGGGAAGTGAGCAGCGAGGCCCGACGGTCCGGGCTGAGGCCCTGCCCACTGCCGGACGCCAGCTCCAGGGACAGCAGGAGACTGTCCGAGTCCATCTCGGCAGCCGCTCAGCTCAACGTCCTCCGGGTTGCTAGGAGAAGCCGTCTCCATGGAGACCCAAAGCCCCGCCCTTCCCTCAGGCAGGAAGTAGGATTACACCCACCCGTGGCCGTGCCCTTCCGGGGCCTCTGGCCAGCCCTAATCCCCTCGGAGCCGGTCCTAAAAGCCTGGGCACACTCTGGCTCCCGCCCTCTTCCTTTCTCGAGTTGGTGACAGGATGTGTTCCATTATCTCGGGATCCGCGCGGTTTCCCCTAAAATAGTGTGAGGTTGGTGGTCCCAATTCAGCCCAATTCTGTAGATATTTTTGCCTTTCCCAAGTCCTTCCATATAAATTACATGTATTGAGTCCTCACTGTATATGTAATGGGGGCTTGGGGAGAAAAACAACACAACAGTGACACCCGCTGTATTATTTCACTTCAGTCATGTCCCTTCTTGGCCTCAGAATTATCTGTGGAGAAAATAATTTAAAATGCTCTTGGCACTAAAAGTCTAGGCCTCTAAGACAATCCCCGCCAATTACAGGTCTTACATGATGGGGTCCATCCATTTCATTCTCTTCAATCTTCAGATGTCCCTCTCTACCCCTTCCTTAGTACTTTCCACCTAAGTGGCAAATGAAGACCGAGGCAATGGGGCAAGGGGGTGTGAGGAGGGGTACAAAAAGGGTGACATTTACAGACTTCACTTTCCATCGGCTACCACCTAGTTACCTACCTGGGCCCCACAGCAGTTGCTTTTAAGCCCAAATGGTAGCCACACATGAAAGGGCAGAACCCCACTGCAGCTGGGGCTCTTCACTTCCTGGGCTAAAGACTGGCTACTTCACACCCATCTCTGGAGGCCCCAGCCAAGGTCAAACACAGAGGTGCCTTAGCAAGCTTGTTGTCGGGGAAGGTGGGATTTATTGTTAATATTAATGATCCTTGCAGGGGGGTGTGGACGAGGTGGAAGAAGGCATAGAGGGGATAAGTGGTGATGGAAAAGATAAAATAAAATTGACATAACATACAAAATAATATATATGCACACACTGATCTTTTAATTTCTGAATTCCTTTGGAGAAGACTCATGAAATCAAAATGACCTGGGCCCCAATGCCAAGCCAATAGAGGAACGAGTGTCTAAATTACCTAGATAATTACTTTGTTTTGGTTGTCCAGATATTGTTTACGAAGCCTTTTAAAATCAGTATTTGAGGGTGCTGACATAGGTTAATGTGTCTTCCACCTCAAAATAATTTATAACTCGGTTTCAACTCTCCCTCAGTTCAGTCAGACCCCTTTTAGCCTGTCCTTTCCCAAGTGGGAGATATGGCCCTGTTCCTCTTCTGTAAGGTAGAAAAAACAGCCAAAATTCTAGCTGGTGGAATATGCTTCTGGTGGTCAGAGCACAGAAAAGAACCCAAACCTTTTGTTTTTATTGATTCCATATTTACTCCGAACCTATTAATGTCAGGTCCCATGTAGAGAAACACAATACGAAGCCAGAAAGAGGAGTCCTGCAGCTTTCTAATACTATCACCTTTGGCAGGGCAAATCCTGATTAATATTTCACAGTGAAACCACGCAGGATGCACAGCAGTGTAGAGCATTCAGCCTCTAGTGCCAGGTTTGAATTCAGGTTTCCACTCTTGGGCAAGTTATTCAATCTACCCAAGCCTCATCTATAAAATGGGGACGATGTCAAAAAACAAGGTTAGATTGGATAAAATGTATGTGAAGTGCTTAAAAGAGAGCATAAAATATAAACTATTTTCTTTTCTTGACAAAACATAAAACATTCTTCTTAGAACATAACCAATAGCATATATTTATACTGTCGCCATTTATAGACACACTCCTATCTCCAACACCAGCAGGGTGAGGGCTATGTACTCAGCTTCCAAGAAATAAGCAGGTACTGCCAATGGAGACAGGCAGGGCTTAATTCCAGAAGGGACGTTTGGCCTCGGGGAGCTGATCCCACAGGGCAATCCTGGGGCCTCAGCCTACAGTTAAATCAGATTTTGCAAAGATCCTCTCAGTTTTCTTTCCTCAGCCATCTCCCTGTGTGACCTCTGCTCTAGGCACACATTTTAAGGGTCAAAACCAGGTATGTGACAAGGAAAGAATGTTGGGCTAGGAGTTAGCTAATGAGGACTCTAGTCCCAACTAACATCAAACTGCTCCAGAACCTTGGCCAAGTCACTTAACTTCCCAGACTGGCCTGGGGCTGATGAAGAGAAAGAACTGGTGGTGAAAAACTATAAATAAATAAATAAGAGACTAAGTAGAAAGACAAAAGACTCTAGCCTCAAGCCTGGAAAGTCTCTTTTAAGCCAAGTATCGGGAAAATTTAATATAAATTCATTCATTTTATATTTAAATTCATGAGTCACACCAACATTTATGTCTCTGGTAAAAATTCTGAAAGGCCACAGAAAAAGGGCACCTCCATAATAGTGTCTATGGGCCCACATTTGCTTTCCAACCCCAAACAGTAAAGTCTGACCCAGTCAACCTTTGGTTCACAGAGATGTTGTTCAATGATGATTACAGTCCCAGTCACACCATCAGCTCACCAGGAAGTCTGAGAAGGGGAAGCAGGCAGCCAGGACAGAACCTTCCTCTCATCAGGAAGCAACTCTACTTCCAAGCAAGAGACAGGTAACTTGGTGCCAGAAAAGGAAAGATAATTTAGCCTTTGTGTTCTCGATTAAGAAGCAGCCCTATTCACTCGTGAAAGCCTTTCAATGTCACTGGTGCCTGGAACCAAATGTAATCCTCCCAGGCTGTGACTGGGATGGAGGGTCTGCCACAGGACAGGGTCACGGTCAGTTTGTGGCCCCGTACGGGCACTCTGTAGTTTAGCTTGGGTCGAAACCAGTCTTCTCCACAGTCGCGGTGCCCCTGTGCCATGACAATGGTGCCCATGAGTGGGGGAGCCTGAAGCTCACTGAAGGCATCAGCCATAAAAATGGCTCGGAAGATAAGGCGCAAACAAGCTGCTGTGCTCACCCTCTGGTCCACGTTGTTGGGGGCCAAGCGGGACAAGTCAAGCTCGTAGAATTCTTTGGGATTGAGAACACTGCCCCCAAGGAGGATCAGCACTCGTGGTACCAGTGTCCGGGCAAAGAGACTCTCTAGGTGGCTGAGGACGCTCTCCAGTTCTTCCAGGGTTTGTTGGCATTTCCTGCTGTTTGCCTCAGTGATGGCCCAAGGTTTCTTCTTCACCATGTCCTCTGCCTATGGAGACAAAGACTGGTGAGAGAGAAGGCAAGGTAGGGAAAGCTAGTGATCTTTGAAGAACCCTGTTGGTTGGGATATAGTAGACCATGGGTCTGGATTTCCAGTTCAATGAACTGCCACAGCTAAGACACTGGGTTTTATCAGAGGGCAATATATCAAAAAGGAAAATACATGCTTTGTACAAAACCATAACCGTCCCACACTTAGGACACTGAAGACAGTGTTCTGAAGTAGGAGGGCATTCAGAAATAAGCAACTAACACAGTCAAGATTTGGTGGCATAGTAGGTGGCAAATTTTGCTATAATGGGAGTGATAACAGGAACGAGGATTGTGTAGTTTAATAAAGGTGATTCTGGAGTTGGTCTTCCAATTAAACATGGCAAATTGAACACATTCTTATTTGTGCTCCCATATGAAATACTACTAAATGAAAGAAAAAGAAAAGAGAGGAGGTAGGAAGGAGGGAAGCAGGAGGAAGGGAGGGGAGAGAAAGGGAAGGAGGATACCCATGAGCAAAAAGACCTGGAGATTAGACAGCAGTGGCCAAAGGCAACAACAAATTTTTAAGGGACAGAAAGCAGATGAAGGAGTTCAAGTGTTGACAGAGGGGACTGACTCACACAGCAGAACCTCAGAAAGGCTCAGGAATTGCCTATTTAGGCACTGCAAAAGGGAAGAGTGAACGCATGGGGACTGAGTGAAAACATGAGGACCCCTTAAATTGCCTGCCAAATTTCTCCATCCAGAGAGAAAACTTTCCAACCTGGGATTAAAAATGGCGGCAGAGCCCTAGCCAGTTTTGCTCAGTGGATAGAGCATCAGCCTGCGAACTGAAGGGTCCTGGGTTCGATTCCAGTCAAGGGCACATGCCCAGGTTGCGGGCTTGCCCTGACCAGTTTGGCTCAGTGGATAGTGTCGGCCTGCGGACTGAAGGGTCCCAGGTTCGATTCTAGTCAAGGGCATGTACCTTGGCTGCAGGCACATCCCCAGTGGGGAGCATGCAGGAGGCAGCTGATTGATGTTTCTCTCTCATCGATGTTTCTAACTCTCTATCCCTCTCCATTCCTCTCTGTAAAAAATCAATAAAATATATATATTAAAAAAAAACAAAAAAACCTACAACTAAAAGACAAAACAGACATCATCCAGAACCACAGGAAGGCTGGCTGAGTGGAAATTCTACAACTAGAAGGGAAGAGAAAAGCACACTGAGGAGTTGCGGAAGTAAAGTGCAGAGGTACGGAAGCGCGCGCGCAGAAAGGGCTGGCAACTGAGTACGCAGTTGTCTTTTTCAATCAGGAGGGAGACAAAAGCTCCCGACTGCTCTGAACTCCAGTGCTGGGCAAAACTCTGGGGACCCAGAATCATATGGGGAGAAACTGGACTGTCTGGCAGTGGGTGAAACTCGAGGGCAGCTTTCTTGCAGAGGTGCTTGCAGCGATTACTGCGGGACACTGAGAACCGGGCCTCTTAAGGCAGGACTGAGGATCAGCTATAGCTGTTTGCTCCACCCTGGTGATTCCCTGAGACCACGCCCCACCCAAGCTGTGCACAGAGGCCTTTGCATATGAATGGCTTGGCCTTTTGCAATACAAAATTACCTAACAAACTGCAGCTGGGTCAGAGAGACCCAGAACATCCAAAAGAAGGCCCAAGGCCCCACAGCAGCTTGCATTGCTTCACAGCTGGGCCTCATCTGGACACCTCCAAACCCCAAACAAAAAAGAGGAATCTGCAGATCTCTCCATAAAATTCATCCTACTTATATATCTAATTTCTGATCCCCTGCTCCAAGTCCATACACACTTCTCTCTTCTCTTTCTTGACTATCCAAATTTTTTTCTCTTCCCTTTTTTGTGTTTGTATTTTGTTGTTGTTTTATTTATGTTTTTTGTTTTATTGTTTTGTTTTGCCCTTCTTTCTCTCTGTCCTATTGTGGTTGTTAAGTTTGATTGTTGATTAGATTGGGTTTTTTGTTTGTTTGTGTGATTGTTGCTTTATTATTATTTTTTTTTTGCTTCTGTTTTTCCTCTCCTTATTATTAGTTGTTGTTTGTAGTTTGCATTCATATCTGGGTGTTAGTTTTTGCATTTTTTTTTGATTAGTTGTTGTTCTATTAGAGTTTTCTCCCCATATAGTTTTTCCCCCTTCTTTTTTATTCTCTTTCTTTTCTCTCTTACTTTTTTTCCTTTTCTCAATATCAGTTTTGCACTCTTTTTTTTTTTTTATCCCCTAATTCTCTTTTCTCTGGTGGTCACCTTTATTTGGGGTTATTAATATCATGAATACATTTGTGTTCAGTGCCTTGTGCATTGTGCCTTGTTGTGTTGTATTTTGTGCCTTTAAGTCAACACAGGAGAGAGAGAGCTACATAACCAGACACCCGGAGAGGAGAGATCATGGGGAGACAAAGAAACAGCCTGCATACTAAATAAAAGGAGGCAGCACCAGAAAAGGAAGTAAATGAAATGGAGGCAAGCAATATGTCAGAGAAAGAATTCAGAGAAATAGTCATAAGGTCGCTGAAAAGGTTGGAAGACAAATTCAACAATAAGTGTAAGAACCAAGAGGAAATGAAGAAGAACCAAGAAGAAATGAAAAATAACATCACTGCAATAAAAAATTCAATAGAAAGCATCAACAGTAGACTAGAAGAAGCGGAGGACCACACCAGTGAGCTAGAAGATAAGGTAGGAAAAAATACCCAAGCAGAGCAGCATCTAGAAAAAAAGCTTAAAAAACAAGAGGAGAGTCTAAGGGAACTTAGGGACAACGTGGAACAAAACAACATCCGCATAATAGGGGTACCAGAAGGAGAGAAAACTGAGCAAGGAAGAGAAAACCTGTTTGAAGAAATAATGACAGAAAACTTTCCTGATATAGGGAAGAAAAACTCACACAAACCCAAGAAGCTCACAGAGTCCCAAACAAAATGAACCCCAAAAGACCAACGCCAAGGCACATTATAATTAAATTGGCAAACACCAACGACAAAGTAAGAATCTTAAAAGCGGCCAGAGAGAGACAGAAAGATACCTACAAAGGATCCCCCATCAGAGTAGCTGTCAGGAACCAAGAGTCGGTCAAAGGATTAACTCTGACCTTCAGTAAGTTACTGTAACTAGGCCCACTTCCTCTTGCCTGAGGACAAAGCATTCCTTCTGTAGCCGCCCTTCAACTGCCACACCCTTTATCTATAGTTACGACTTTATCCGATTATCTAGGTCAGCCCCCACCCCTTCTAGGCATCCACCCTTCTAGAAATCACATATAAGGAACGCTGTAAAAATAAAGTTTTGAGGCTTGATCAGAATACCTTTTGTCTTGCCTCCATTCTTTTCGTCCCTTGTCTGTCTCTCATTCTCTTAGGTGCGCCGCCTCGGTACCCCCGCTAGAAGACCCCGCAGGTCGGGGAAATAATGGCGCCCAACAAGTTACATGAGAAGCCAATGTTTTATAAGTAGTTGAATCCTGACTCATAGCCGCCTGCATTCTTAATTAAGCTAGAGGAGGAGCAACATTTGCAGCTTGTGAGGCAGCCGCCATCTTGCCTGCCCCTCTGGCCACGTGGTTACTGCCTGCCATCTTGAAATAACAAAGGCCAACCCCTTTCTTTAAATAAGCCAATATCTTTGTAAGCAATTTAAATAAATCTTCTAAGAAGTTACTGAAGTCTTCCCATGATCCCTCTGTATATGCAAATAAGCCTAAGAGGATACTTTAAAAATATAATTATGAATTTAATAAAAAAGAGAAATTTAAAATTTTAAATTCTCTTTCACTAGTATTTACAGTGTAAACTAAGATTATTGTTAAAATGTTAAATCTGAAAGTAAATTAGTAGTCAGCCTTACTGTAAGAGTACTTGTAATGTAGCTAGCTAGTCGCCTGAGGCTTGTCTTTCAAGCTGTAACCATACTGCTTGCTTGTTATAAAAAGAAAGACAAAGAATTTTAAATGAAACTCTGTAACCTGAAAATTATTTTGGAAGGAAATAAAGAGGCTTCCTTCAAATATCTTACAGATTGTAATTGATAACCAATGCATTAGGCCTCAGAAGGTGTAGATAAGAAAAGATTAAATGACTTTTAGGAATTATTAGGAGACTTTAACTGGTTAAAACCGTTTCTATACAAAAAGAAATTGATAGCCAGTTTGATATTGAATTGCCATGGCCTAGAACAAAGAATATTCTTACATGATATTTTATAATTTCATTATAATTTTTGATATTTTACAACAGCATATTGTACAATTATCCCAAACTTACAAATTAATTCTTTGAATGTTTGGCAGCAATTTATAAGTACATGAAAGGATTTAATCCCTTCCACTGTGTGGAAGGCCCCCAAGGAAAGCATTTGAGGGTTAGATTTGCTCACGGCAGAACAGGGAGGGATATGTTTGGCTCTACAGGAACGATGCTGCTTCTACGCCAACAAGTCTGGCATCGTCCGAGACAAGATCAAGAAGCTACAAGAACCCTCTCTGGAGTGGACTTAATGGACTCCCCTACCTCCTCCCCATCCTTGGTCCCCTTGTTGGTTTTCTACTTATTCTTACATTTGGCCCTTGGGCATTTAGAAAAATAACCGACCTCGTAAAACAGCAAATAGATTCAGCTTTAGCAAAACCCATTCAGATTCATTATCAATGCCTGGAAGTGGCCGATAGGTGGGACTCAGTTTACCAAGAGCGAGAGCACCTCCAGACCCAGACTCGCTCCTTCCCTACGGGAACAGCATCTTAACCAGAGGGATGCTTACCTACGCTCTAGCCAGAGCCAGAGGTATGGGTATCGAACCGGGTGCAGAGCAAAGCATTGCAAGGGAAGGTTGGGATATATTTCCAACCTCCTCTGGATTTCCCTGAGAGTATACCTGGTTTGCATAGAGGTTGACATCGATAAAAATAATGGCTCTGCCTCTCCTCCCCAAAAGATGTCAAGAGCCACACACAGTGGGTATGCAAAGCCCACGGGAGGAACCAGGTCAATGTCTCCTCGGTCGATTAATGCCCACTCCCGTTTCTTAAACAGAGAGGGAGGAGATGTCAGGAACCAAGAGTCGGTCAAAGGATTAACTCTGACCTTCAGTAAGTTACTGTAACTAGGCCCACTTCCTCTTGCCTGAGGACAAAGCATTCCTTCTGTAGCCGCCCTTCAACTGCCACACCCTTTATCTATAGTTACGACTTTATCCGATTATCTAGGTCAGCCCCCACCCCTCCTAGGCATCCACCCTTCACATATAAGGAACGCATATAAGAAATCACATATAAGGAACGCTGTAAAAATAAAGTTTTGAGGCTTGATCAGAATCCCTTTTGTCTTGCCTCCATTCTTTTCGTCCCTTGTCTGTTTCTCATTCTCTTAGGTGCGCCGCCTCGGTACCCCCGCTAGAAGACCCCGCAGGTCGGGGAAAAGTAGCGACTGATTGCTCAACAGAAACACATTAGGCCAGAAGGGAATGGAATGAAATATACAAAGTCATGCAAAGGAAGGGTCTGAATCCAAGAATACTGTACCCAGCAAGGCTATCAATCAAAATTGAGGGGGAAATCAGGAGCTTCACAGACAAAAAAGGACTAAGGGAGTTTATCACCACCAAACCAGCAATGCAAAGAATGCTAAAGAGTCTGCTGTAAAAAGAAGAAATAGGAAGCGAAGAAGGAACATGGGCATAAAAAATAAAAATGGCAACAAACAAGTTCCTATCAATAATAACTTTAAATGTAAATGAATTAAATGCCCCGATCAAAAGACATAGGGTAGCTGAGTGGATAAGAAAACATGACCCATATATCTGTTTACAGGAAACCCACCTCAGAAAAAAGGACTCACACAGACTGATGGTGAAGGGATGGAAAAAGGTATTTCAGGCAAATGGAAATGAAAAAAAAGCTGGGGTAGCAATACTTATATCTGACAAATTAGATCTCAAAGTGAATGACATAACAAGAGATAAGAAAGGCCACTTCATAATACTAAAGGAAACAATCCAACAAGAAGATATAACTCTGGTAAATATGTACACACCCAATACAGGAGCACCCAAATACATAAAAAAGCTTCTGGAGGATATCAAGGGAGAGACTGACAACAATACAGTCATAGTAGGGGACTTTAATACCCCACTAACACCATTGGACAAATCCTGTAAACAAAAAGTCAGCAAAGAAATATCAATCCTAAATGACACACTAGATCAGATGGAACTGACATCTTCAGAACATTTAATTCCAAAGCCACAGAATATACATTCTTCTCAAGTGCACATGGGTCATTTTCAAAGATAGATCATATGTTGGGACACAGGCAAAGTCTCTTCAAATTCAAGAAGATAGAAATCATATCAAGCATCTTCTCAGATCACAATGGCATAAAACTAGAAATCAACTACAATAAAAACAATCAAAAAATCAAACACCTGAAGGCTAAATAGCATGCTATTAAACAATTACTGGGTTAACAGAGATCAAAGAAGAAATAAAAAACAACATGGCAACAAATGACAATGAAAACACAACAATCCAAAATCTATGGGACACAGTGAAAGCAGTCTTGAGAGGGAAGTTTATAGCTCTACAGGCCTACCTCAAAAAACAAGAAACAATGGTAATAAATTATCTAACCCTACAACTCAAAGAGTTAGAAAGAGAGCAACAAGAAAAGCCCAGAGTAAGCAGAAGGAAGGAAATAATAAAGATCAGAGCAGAGATAAACGACATAGAGACCAAAAAGAAAAAAACAATACAAAAGATCAACAAAACCAAGAGCTGGTTCTTTGAAAGGATAAACAAGATTGATGAACCTCTAGCCAGGCTCACCAAGAAGCCAAGAGAGAGGACCCAAATAAACAAAATCAGAAATGAAAGAGGTGAAATAACAACCGATCCCACAAAAATACAAATGATTATAAAAAAAATACTATGAACAATTCTATTCCAACAAAATGGACAACCTAGATGAAATGGGCATATTCCTAGAAAAACACAAGCTCCCAAAACTCAACCAAGAAGAATAAAAAACCCTGAATAGGCCGATAACTACTGAAGAAATTGAAATAGCAATCAAAACTCTTCCAGCAAACAGCTTTACAGGGGAGTTCTACCAAGCATTCAAAGAAGAACTAAAACCTATCCTCCTCAGACTATTCCAAAAAATTCAAGAGGAAGGCACACTTCCAAACTCTTTCTATGAAGCCAGCATTACCCTAATCCCAAAACCAGATAAAGACACCACAAAAAAACTACAGGCTAATATCCTGGATGAACATAGATGCTAAAATCCTCAACAAAATTCTAGCAAATTGGATTCAGCAATACATTAGAAAGATCATACACCATGACCAAGTGGGATTTATTCCGGGGATGCAAGGATGGTACAATATCCACAAATCAACAAATGTGATACATCACATAAACAAACTGAGAGACAAAAATCACATAATCATATCAATTGATGCAGAAAAAGCATTTGACAAAATCCAACACCCTTTCTTGATAAAAACTCTCAGCAAAGTGGGAATAGAGGGATCATACCTCAACATAATAAAAGCCCTATATGACAAACCTACAGCCAACATCATACTCAATGGGCAAAAACTAAACTCATTTCCCCTAAGAACAGGAACAAGACAAGGATGCCCACATTCACCACTCCTGTTTGACATAGTACTAGAAGTACTAGCCATAGCGATCAGACAAGAAGAAGAAATAAAAGGCATCCAAATTGGAAAAGAAGAAGTAAAACTGTCCTTATTCACAGATGACATGATACTATACATTGAAAACTCCAAAGACTCCATCAAAAAAACTACTAGACCTAATAAATGAATTTGGCAATGTAGCAGGATACAAAATTAACACCCAGAAATCTATGGACTTCTTACACACCAATAAGGAACTCACAGAAAGAAAAATGAAAAAAACAATCCCATTTACCATTGCACCAAAAAAATTAAGATACCTAGGAATAAACTTATCTAAGGAAGGAAAAGACCTGTACTCAGAAAACTACAGGACATTGAAAAAAGAGATAGAGGAAGACATAAACAAATGGAAGAACATACCATGTTCATAAATTGTTAGAATCAACTTCATTAAAATGTCCATACTACCTAAAGCAATCTATAGATTCGGTGCAATACCTATTAAAATACCAATGGCATATTTCAAAGATCTAGAACAAACTCTACAAAAATTCATCTGGAGCTCTAGCTGGTTTGGCTCAGTGGATAGAGTGTCGGCCTGCAGACTAAAAGGTCCCAAGTTCGATTCCAGTCAAGGGCACATGCCCAGGTTGTGGGCTCGATCCCCAGTGTGGGGCATGCAGGAGACAGCTGATCAATGATTCTCTCTCATCATTGATGTTTCTATCTCTCTCTCTCTCTCTCTCCCTTCCTCCCTGAAATCAATTTTTTTTTTAAAAAAAGATATTAAAAAAAAAATTCATCTGGAATAAAAAAAGACCCCGAATAGCCACAGCTATCCTGAGAAAGAAGAGCAAAGTTGGAGGGGTCATAATACCAGACATCAAGCTATATTACCAAGCCACAGTTCTCAAAAGTGCCTGGGACTGGCACAAGAACAGACATATAGATCAATGGAACAGAATAGAGAACCCAGAAATTGACCCAAGCCATTATACTCAATTAATATTTGACAAAGGAGGCAAGAGCATACAATGGAATCAAAACAGTCTCTTTAATAAATGGTGCTGGGAAATTTGGTCAGATACATGCAAAAAAAATGAAACTAGACCACCAACTTACACCATACACAAAAACAAACTCAAAATGGCTAAAGGACTTGAATGTAAGACAAGAAACCATAAAAATCCTACAAGATTCCATAGGCAGCAAAATTGTAGACATATGTCGTAGCAATATCGTTATAGACACAGATCTTAGGGCAAGAGAGACTAAGGAGAAAATAAACGAATGGGACATTAAAAAAAAACAAACAAACAAAAAAAAACTTCTGTACAGCAAAAGAAACCATCAACAAAACAACAAGAAAGCCCACTGCATGGGAGAATATATTTGCCAATGTTATCTCAGATAAGGATTTAATCTCCAACATTTACAGGGAAATCATACAACTTAACAAAAGGAAGATAAACAATCCAATCAAAAAATGGGCAAAAGACCTAAATAGATACTTTTCAAAAGAGGACATTCAGAAAGCCAAGAGACATATGAAAACATGCTCAAAGTCACTAATCATCCGAGAGATGCAAATCAAAACAACAATGAGGTACCACCTCATACCTGTCAGAATGGCTATCATTAACAAATCAACAAACAACAGGTGCTGGAGAGGATTCGGAGAAAAAGGAACCCTAGTACACTGCTGGTGGGAATGCAGACTGGCACAGCCACTGTGCAAAACAGTATGGCGTTTCCTCAAAAATTTAAAAATGGAACTGCCATTTGACCCAGTAATACCACTTCTAGGAATATATCCTAAGAAAACAGAAACACCAATCAGAAAGGATATATGCACTCCTATGTTCACAGCAGCACAATTTACAATAGCTAAGATTTGGAAACAGCCTAAATGCCAATCAGCAGCTGCTTGGATTAAAAAACTATGGTACATCTACACAATGGAATACTACACTGCTATAAAAAAGGAATTCTTACCATTTGCAGCAGCATGGATGGAACTGGAGAGCATTATGCTAAGTGAAATAAGCCAGTCAGTGAAAGAAAAATACCACATGATCTCACTCATTTATGGATAATAAAGAACATTATAACCTGACTAGAGGCCCGGTGCACGAAATTCGTGCACGGGGGTTGGAGGGGGTGTCCCTCAGCCCAACCTGCACCCTCTCCAATCTGGGACCCCTTGAGGGATGTCCGACTGCACGTTTAGGCCCGATCCCACCAGACATCCCTCTGACAATCCAGGACTGCTGGCTCCCAACTGCTCGCCTGCCTGCCTTCCTGACTGCCCCTAACCACTTCTGCCTGCCAGCCTGGTCACCCCCTAACCACTCCCATGCCAGCCTGATTAATGTCTAACTGCTCTCCTGCCAGCCTGTTTGCCCCCAACTTCCCTCCTCTGTAGGGTTGATCACCTCCAACTGCCCTCCCTTGCAGGCCTGGTCCCTCTTAACTGCCTTCCCTTGCAGGCCTGGTCCCTCCCAACTGCCCTCCCCTGCTGGCCATCTTGTGGTGGCCATCTTGTGTCCCCATGGGGGCAGCCATCTTTGACCACATAGAGGCAGCTATCTTGATCTTGTGTGTTGGAGTGATGGTCAATCTGCATATTACTCTTTTATTAGATAGGATAGAGGCCTGGTGCATGGGTGGGGGCAAGCTGGTTTGCCCTGAAGGGTGTCCCGGATCAGGGTGGGGGTTCCCTTGGGGCATGGGGTGGCCTGGGCGAGGGGCCTGTGGTGGTTTGCAGGCCAGCCACGCCCCCTGGCAACCCAAGAGGAGGCCCTGGTATCTGGAATTTATTTACCTTCTACAATTGAAACTTTGTAGCCTGGAGCGGAGCCAAGCCTCCTGCTCGCTCCATGGCCGGCAGCCATTTATGTTGGGGTTAATTCACCTTCTATAACTGAAACTTTGTAGCCTGGAGCGGAGGCCTGGGCCCGCCAGAGTGTGTGGAAAGCTTGGCTTCCTCTGTTGCCGGGGAAACCCAAGCCTCCCTTCTGGTAGCCATCTTGGGTGGGGATAATTTGCATACTCGCCCTGATTGGCTGGTGGGTGTGGCTTGGCTGGTGGGCATGGCTTATGTAGCAGAGTGATGGTTAATTTGCATATTACTCTTTTATTAAAGAGGATGAACAAAAAGATAAGATACAGAGGCAGAGAAGCATCGAACAGCCTGTCAAATTACAGCGGGAAGGCTGGGGACGTGGGGGGGAGGTAAGAGATCAACCGAAGGACTTGTGTGCATGCATATAAGCATAACCAATGGTCACAAGACACTGGGGGTAGGAGAGGCTGGGGGAAGGTCAATAGGGAAAAAAAAGGAGACATATGGCCGAAACCGGTTTGGCTCAGTGGATAGAGCGTCAGCCTGCGGACTGAAGGGTCCCAGGTTCGATTCCGGTCAAGGGCATGTACCTTGGTTGTGGGAACATCCCCAGTAGGGGGTGTGCAAGAGGCAGCTGATCAATGTTTCTAACTCTCTATCCCTCTCCCTTCCTCTCTGTAAAAAATCAATAAAATATATTTTTTAAATAAATAAATAAAATAGTCAAAGAAGTCCCCCAGAAAGTAGAACATAAAAACAAAGAGACAAAAATAAAAATTTGGAGAGAAAAGACATTAAAATTAAAGGGTCAATCCATGAAGTCCAAATGTAGCACAGTAAGAGTTTCAGAAAAAGAAAATAAGGAAAAAGTGGGGAGGGTTAGACTATCAAAGTGACCGAAACCATGGGATGAAACACATTCCTTACAGCTGCTTAGGCTGACAAATCCTGAAGATTCCTTAGACCTTCCTCCTTTTTAACCTTCCTCCCATCTAACAGCCACAGAGTCTCCCCACCAACTTTCTCGGACAGCCAGTGCCTACCTGGGGAGAAGATTTTCGGTAGAAGTGCTTAAGCTGTTCATAGGGCAGAGGGAGTTGCTGGCGTTGGTACATGACATGCTTTAGAAGTTCACAAGTGAATTGACAGCAGCCTTCCTGGCTCACAGGCCCGGGGAACACCACTGGCACCAGGCCATCTCGGGGGCAAAAAGACTCCGAACGGTTGGCAAGTTCTTGGGCGGTGGTGGTCTCCAGTAGTTCTATCTGGGGGGCGTGGGTTTCCTCCGACTCCTCGTACCACTCCAAATCTGGTAGGCGCGCAGAGAGACAAGAAAGAGAAAAATTAAAAACTCAAAGGCCAAAACCGGTCTTCTCATCCCCTATTAGCACCCTAATCCCGACACATGCACATTCCCTTCGCAAACTCCAGAGTGGGTGGAGGTGGGAACATTCCTAATCCCAGTCGCCTAAAGTGACAGAAGTGACGGCGGGCGGTGAGAAAGCGGGGTGGGGGTGGGGGTACAACTTTGCGGCCGGGGACTGATGCTCGGAAAGTAGAGGCTCTGATCTGAACTGAAAGAACGTGTAGTCAAGCGGGCTCCAGAACGCCGCCGAGATGAAGGCAGAGTGGGGTGAACCAATGGGATCCTGGGCCGTGAGGCGATGGAAGTCACTCCGGTCGAGCCAGAGCCGGGAGGGAAGACCAGGAATGCGGCGGGGAAGACGGGCCAGAAAAGGGGCCAGAGGATAAACGACGGGAGGGGGCGGCGGCAGGGAGCAAACAAGTCCCCCAAGTATCCCGGGATCCGGACCCCATGCCTTACCTGGGGCTGCGGTCAAGGGCCGTAATCCCGGCTCCGAAGCTGCCATCACGACCTCCTCTCCGCAGTGCGGTTTGAATAGGCGCCCCGCGAGGTATTATGGGAATCCTGTGCTTCCACTTCCGGCAGGTTGGGCCGGAAGCCGACGCGGCGCCACAGCAGTACGGAGCCGACGGTGCTGGGGTGGGACTTGAGCCTTGCGCTCCGTTCCTAACACCCTCGCACGGGTCTCTGCCACGAGCGCTGCCTCCAAAGGACACCCGCCCTCACGCATCCCCTCTCTCCAGCGTCCACTATTCATTGTGCACCTACTTGGTGCCAGGCCCTGTCCTAGGTGCTGGAGACACTGTGGCAAACAAGACCGAGGCGGAGGCTGTCCTCCAGAGGTTCACAGCCTATTAGATACAATACAATGCCATGAACTATACAGCACCCTGGCTGTGGAGGTGAAGAACAGGGACACCTAACCTAGACGAGGGGGGAGCAAGGGGTAGTCCAGAGAAAATGTGCCCAAGAAACTGACCTGTGGGTTGAATAAAGGTAAGGAGGAGAACGTTAGAGGCAAGAACATCCTCTATTCAAGGAATGAAAAGAATTCAGGCCCTGGAGGGTGTTGCTCAGCGGTTAGAGCGCCGCCCGGTGCACCGAAGGGTCGATGGTTCAATTCCGGCTCAGGGCACATACCCAGAGGGATAAACGACGGGAGGGGATTGTAGGTTCGATAAGCGGTGGGGGGCACGTGTATGAGGCAACAAATCGATGTTTCTCTCTCTCCCTTGCTCTCTCTCTCTCTGGAATCAATGGGAGGAAAAATGTCCTTGGAGGAGGAATTTTTTTAAAAAATCAGGTTATAAAGAGTTAAGGCTGTGGTGGACAAACAGGAGCCAAGATCATGGCAAGGCTTTATAACCCATGTTTGAACTTGATCCTGTAAGTGATGGAGAAACTTTGAAAGATTTAAGTAGGGGAGTAGCATTAAGTATAAATTTAATCTCTACACTGGCTGTAGTGTAGAGATTAGATTACAGGTAGGATAAGAGAGGAGGCAGGGATACCAGTTAGAGCTAGCAACTACAGTTACCCAACTGCATGGTGAATGAGGCCTGAACTAAGAGTGGTCACAGTCGGTGGAGAGAACTGGGTGAACTCTATAGAGATATTTAGGAGGTCCAATGAGCATTACCTGGTGGTTGATCCCAGGAAGAAGAGGAGGGCTAGAGAGTGGCTTTCAAGAAGACAAGCAGCCGAAACAGGTTTGGCTCAGTGGATAGAGCGTCGGCCTGCAGACGGAAGGGTCCCGGGTTCGATTCCGGTCAAGGGCATGTACATTGGTTGCGGGCACATCCCCAGTAGGGGGTGTGCAGGAGGCAGCTGGTCGATGTTTCTCTCTCATCGATGTTTCTAGCTCTCTATCCCTCTCCCTTCCTCTCTGTAAAAAATCAATAAAATATATTTTAAAAGAAGAAGAAGAAGAAGAAGACAAGCAGGCTTTTCACTTCAGCATCTCTACAGCCGGTTGTGTCATTCAACGAAAGAACACTAGAGTAGCCCGGCCAACCAGGGCTCAGTGGTTGAGTGTCAACCTATGAACCAGGAGGTCATGGTTCGATTCCGGGTCAGGGCACATGCCTAGGTTGCAGATCCATCCCCAATGTGGGGCATGCAGAAGGCAGCTGATCAATGATTCTCTCTCATCATTGATGTTTCTCTCTCTCCCTCTACCTTCCTTTCTGAAATCAATAAAAATATATGTTTAAAACTACTTTAAAAAAAGAACACGGGTAGGATCAGTTTTTTGGAGGTGTGGATAAGAAGAAAAGATGAGTTCAGTTTTTGATAGGTTGAGTTTGCGTTTCATTGAACAGATATTTAGGAATAGAGATAAGTATTTGAGTGTCATCAGCATGGGATTGGATAAGATCACCCAGGGAGCCCTAGCTCGTTTGCCTCAGTGGACAGAGTGTCAGCCTTCAGACTGAAGGATCCCAGGTTCAATTCCAGTCAAGGGCACATGCCCAGTTTGCAGGCTCAATTGCCAGTAGGGGGCCTGCAGGAGGCAGCCGATCAATGTTTCTCTCTCTCTCTCCCCCCCTCTTCCTTCCTCTCTGAAATAAATTTTTTAAAATCTGTATTAAAAATAAAAAAGCCCTAGCCAGTTTGGTTTAGTGGATAGAGTGTCAGACTGCGAACTGAAGGATCCCAGGTTCAATTCCTGACAAGTGCACATGCCTAGGTTGCAGGCTTGATTCCCCGGTAGGGGGCATGCAGGAGGCAACCATTCAATCATTTTCTCTCATCGATGTTCCTATTTCTCTGACTGAGGAGTTGCCAGAGAAGTATCAATAGAAATAGATGTGTCAAGTCACAGAGGCCAAGAAAGGTTGTGTTTCAGGAAGCAGGCACCAAAAATCAAAACATACTATAAAAGACCCAACTGGTATAACTCAGTGGTTGAGTGTCAACCCATGAATCAGGAGGTCATGGTTTGATTCCCGGTCAGGGAACATGCCTGAGTTTCAGGCTTGATTCCCAGTAGGGGGCATGCTGGAGGCAGCCAATGGATGATTCTCACTCACTGATGTTTCTATTTCTCTCCTTCTCCCTTCCTTTCTGAAATCAATTTAAAAATGTTAATTGATCTTATGTCATTGGATTGAGATAAAGCTATGCTGATGGGTGAAAATGGCCTTCCATGAGAACCCAGGTTATTGCAATTATCCAAACAAGATCCTATCTCCTATAAAAGAAGCACAAAGAGCTGTGTTTGGCATCTCATCTTGAAAGGAGTTTGAGTTTTGTGGTTGTTCAAGAGCTGCATTAAATACAAGATAAGATTCAATGTGATCCCTATTAAAATACCAACAGCATATTTCACAGATCTACAACAAATACTCCAAAAATGTATATGGAACCAAAAAAAGACCCTGAATACCTGCAGCAATCTTAAGAAAGAAAAACAAAGTTGGAGGAATCACAATGCCAGATATCAAGTAATACTACAAAGCCACCTTAATCAAAACAGCCTGGTACTGGTACAAGAACAAGCATATAGATCAATGGAACAGAACAGAGACCCCAGAAATCGACCCAAGCCATTATGTTTAATTAATTTTTGACAAAGAAGGCAGAGCAGTCTCTTCAATAAACAGTGTTGGGAAAATTAGACAGATACATGCAAAAAATGAAACTAGACCACCAACTTACACTATACACAAGAATAAATTCAAAATGGATAAAAGACTTAACCTTTTGCATCGGATGTTGAGATTAAAATTACTCTTTGAATGTATCAATAATTTGAAATATAAAAAAAATCCAAATAAATAAGTTTGTATGAAAAGAAACTTCAGTTTTTTATTCTACTGCCGCGCTTTGTAAAATCTGGGGTATTTAAAAAATTAAATCCCGAGTAGAATAAAGGAATTGAGAAAAAAGCAAGCGAGTGCAAAGGGTTAAATGTAAATCAGAAAACAATAAAAATCCTAGATGAAACCATAGGCAGCAAAATCTCAAACATCTTTCATAGCAATATGTTTATGGATACATCTCCTAGGGCAAAGGAAACTAAGGAGAAAATAAACACATGGGACTACATAAATATTAAAAAGCTTCTACACAGCCAAAACCGGTTTGGCTCAGTGGATAGAGCGTGGGCCTGCGGACTCAAGGATTCCAGGTTCGATTCCGGTCAAGGGCATATACCTTGGTTGCGGGCACATCCCCAGTAGGGGGTGTGCAAGAGGCAGCTGATCGATGTTTCTAACTCTCTATCCCTCTCTCTTCCTCTCTGTAAAAAATCAATAAAATATATTTAAAAAAAAAAAAGCTTCTACACAGCAAGAGAAGCCATCAACAAAACAAAGAGAACCCACAGTATGGTAGAATATATTTGGCAATGATACATATGATAAGGAGTTAATATAAAATATATATATATAAAGAACTTATACAACTTAACAAAAGGAAGGTAAGCAATCAAATTTAAAAATGGACAAAGGGCCAAAACCGGTTTGGCTCAGTGGATAGAGCGTCGGCCTGCGGAATGAAAGGTCCCAGGTTCGGTTCCAGTCAAGAGCATGAACCTTGTTTGCGGGCACATCCCCAGTAGGGGGTGTGCAGGAGGCAGCTGATCGATGTTTCTAACTCTCTATCTCTCTCCCTTCCTCTCTGTAAAAAATCAATAAAATATATATATTTTTTAAATGGACAAAGGACCTAAATAGACACTTCTCCAAAGTGGACATACAGATGGCCAAGAGGCATGAAAAAATGCTCAAAGTCATTGATCATCAGAGAGATGCAAATTAAAATGACAATGAGGGCCAAAACCGGTTTGGCTCAGTGGATAGAGCGTCGGCCTGTGGACTGAAAGGTCCCAGGTTCGATTCCGGTCAAGGGCATGTACCTTGGTTGCGGGCACATCCCCAGTAGGGGTTGTGCAAGAGGCAGCTGATCGATGTTTCCTATCATCGATGTTTCTAACTCTCTATTCCTCTCTCTTCCTCTCTGTGAAAAATCAATAAAATATATTTTTTTAAAAATGACAATGAGGTATAACCTCACACCTGTCAGAATGGCTACCATCAATAAATGACAAGTGCTGGCGAGGATGCGGGGAAAAGGGAACCCTAGTACACTGCTGGTGGGAATGCAGACTGGTGCAGCCATTATGGAAAACAGTATGAAGTTTCCTCAAAAAATTAAATACGGAACTGCCATTTGACCCAGTGACCCCACTTCTAGTAATATATCCTAAGAAACCTGAAACACCAATCAGAGAGAATGCATGCACCCCTATGTTCATAGCAGCACAGTTTACAATAGCTAATATCTGGAAACAGACCAAGTGCCCATCAATAGATGAGTAGAGCCCTAACCGGTTTGGCTTAGTGCAGTGATCGGCCAACTCATTAGTCAACAGAGCCAAATATCAACAGTACAACGATTGAATTTCTTTTGAGAGCCAAATTTTTTAAACTTAAACTTCTAACGCCACTTCTTCAAAATAGACCTGCCCAGGCCGTGGTATTTTGTGGAAGAGCCACACTCATGGGGCCAAAGAGCCGCATGTGGCTCGCGAGCCGCAGTACGCTGACCACGGGCTTAGTGGATAGAGCGTCAGCCTGCGGACTGAAAGGCCCCAGGTTCAATTCCGGTCAAGGGCATGTACCTTGGTTCTGGGCACATCCCCAGTAGGAGGTGTGCAGGAGGCAGCTGATCGATGTTTCTAACTCTCTATCCCTCTCCCTTCCTCTCTGTAAAAAATCAATAAAATATATATTTTTTAAAAACAGACGAATGGATAAAAAACGTTGTGGCACATTTATATCATGGAATACTATGCAGCAGTAAAAAAGAAGAATCTCTTACCATTGAGACAGCCTGGAAGGACCTAGAGAGTACTAGTATTATGCTAAGTGACGACCTAGAGAGTACTAGTATTATGCTAAGTGAAATAAGTGAGTCAGAGAAAGACAAGTGTCACATGATTGCACTCATATGTGGAATCTAAGTAACAAAATTAACTGATGAACAGAGTGGATCCAGAGGCATGGAAGCATGAAACAGAGTGTGGAATCTCGGAGACAAGGTGGGTGGCGGGTGATCAACCAAAGAACTTGTAACCATATATGCATAACCCATGGACACAGACAATAGGGTGGTGAAGGCCTGGGGCGGGCAGCAAGGGAAGGATGGAGGAGGCAATGGGGGGGGGGAAGGGGGACATATGTAACACTTTCAACAGCAAAGATTAAAAATAAATACAAGATAAAACTCATCATGATCTCGACATCTGGAGTTTATAGTCAGCAGACTTGGTTGCAGAGAATAATCCAAGGAAAGTGTTCATAAAGATCCTGCAAATGATACTTTTTCTTCTTTACTGGATTAATGATTTTGATTTTTGGATTTGCTGTGGCAAGTTTCTCCCTGGGTTATAAAATGTTTCCCTTTGCAATGACAATGATGGATATTGCCACTGTTTTTCTTATCATTCTTATTTTGGTAAATGTTGATGTACGCCGAAAGTCGGAGGAATTCACCACTCCTCAACTAGAAGAATCATGGAAGTACAGAATTGAGCACAATGAAATTTAGGCATTAGCAACCGAGAAACCAACAGTCAGCATCTGCCTATAATCTTATCTGAAACCTGGTTATCTCTAGGCCTTCAGAACTTTGTAAAGTTTCTTGAGTATTTCACTTACAAAATAAACACTAGTTTAAAAAAATGTTAATCGCTTAAAAAATAAAATACTATAGCCCAGCCGGCATGGCTCAGTGATTGAGCATCAACCTATGAACAAGGAGATCACGGTTCGATTCCCAGTCAGGCACATGCACAGGTTGTCAGCTTAATTCCCAGTATGGGGCATGCAGGAGCCAATCAATGATTCTCTCTCATCATTGATGTTTCTATCTCTCTCCATCTCCCTCTCTGAAATCAATAAAAATATATTTTTTTAAAACATACTATAAAAGTACAATGATTAAAATACTGTGGTTTTGGCTCAGGAATAAGCAAACAAATATAAAACAGAACAGAGTCCATAAACAGATCCATGTATATATAAATCTTAGTATATTATGAGGGTGACTTTTCAAAGCAAATAACTTGAGGCCTGGCCAGTTTGACTCAGTGGATAGAGCAATGACCCAAGGGCTGAAGGGCCCCAGGTTCAGTTCCGGTCAAGAGCACAGACCTCCTCCGTTGCAGTCTCAATCCCTGGCCCTTGTCAGAGACTGTGTGGGAGGCAACCAATCAATATGTCTCTCTCGCATGGATGTTTCTTTCTTTCTGTCTCTCCCCCTCCATTCCATTCTCTCTAAAAAATCAATGGAAAAATATCCTCGGGTAAGGATTAACAACAACAACAAAAAGCAAATAACTTGAAAAAATTCCTATCCAATTAGAGGGAGGAATAGCAAATTAGTTCCTACCACACATCCTACATAAAGATAAATTCCAAAAAATTAAAATCTTATGTAAAAGTACTATACACAGAATAAATGACTAATTACATCCCAAGAAAAAGTGTGTGTGCGTGTGTGTGTGTGTACATATATATCCCAGTCAACCACATCATAAGCATCTCACAAGTAACTCCTCCAGGAAACTAAACACATAAGACCTTCCTTCTCCCAGGACCCTGATCCCCTCCTAGACAGACATCTGTATTCAGCCTACTTCTCTGCCAGCCTTCACTCCTATCTGTGGTAAGCCAGATTGTTCAAGAGTGGGATATTGCCCTAGCCAGTTTGGCTCAGTGGATAGAGTGTCAGCCTGTGGACTTGAAGGGTCCTGGGTCCGATTCCGGTCAAGGGCATGTACCTCGGTTGCAGGCTCCAGGGCCAGTGCAGGAGGCAACCAATCAATATTTCTTTCACATCAATATTTCTCTCTGTCTTTCCCTCTCTCTTCCACTCTCTCTAAAAATCAATGGAGCCCTAGCTGGTTTGGCTCAATGGATAGAGCGTCAGCCTTCGGACTGAAGGGTCCCAGGTTTGATTCCGGCCATTGATTGGCTGCCTCCTGCACGCCCCCACTGGGGACCAAGCCCGCAACCCAGGGATGTGCCCTTGGCTAGAATCAAACCTGGGACCCTTCAGTCCGAAGGCAGACGCTCTATCCATTGAGCCAAACCAGCTAGGGCTCCATTGATTTTTAGAGAGAGTGGAAGAGAGAGGGAAAGACAGAGAGAAATATCGATGTGAGAGATACATTGATTGGTTGCCTCCTGCACTGGCCCTGGAGCCTGCAACCGAGGTACATGCCCTTGACCGGAATCGAACCCAGGACCCTTCAGTCCACAGGCCAAAGCTCCATCCACTGAGCCAAACCGGCTAGGGCCAATAATATATATTTTTTTAAATCAATGGAAAATACCCCCGGGTGAGGATTTAAAAAATGGTATTGAAAAACAAACATAAATAATAAAATAAATTTTTAAAAATAATGGGATATCAAAATTAGTTATCCTTTCCCAACTCTCAAAAGTTCTCCACTTAGGAGACCAGGGTGTTGGGGTGGATAAAGTGAAACTGTGTTGGAGTAGTTTAAAGATCCACGAAGTTGAGAAGACAAGTATTATCAGCAAGTGTAGCAGGCCCTGGTTATCATGAGAGCCCAGAGCTGCTCCTGGTGAGAAAATTGGGATGGTCTTAGCTCTCCCTTCCAATCCCCATCCTTCTTGAGATCTGTCACTGAGTTTTTGGGTCTCAGCCTCTATGTAGCAGTTTCTCTGGCTAAGGTTGACTTCTGCATCATAAACTTCCTTTAGCTGAACAGGGTTGGGAAGAGAGAAGTCAAATGTGCTTTCAACCACTGAAGACCACATAAATTGACTGGGTCCTCTAAGGTCTTTTGCAGATTTTGGCCCGTCAGCTCCCACTGTTTGGGGAAGTTATGCCAGGTGGGCAACAACTCTGATTAGTAATCTGCCACCCTCCTTGTCGTCTTGGGGGGAAGCCATGGATTCGACCACATCTGAACCCCTAAAAGGATCACCAGAGGTAAGCCACTGTTGCTGCATCTAATTTTCCGAGTTAACCTGAGATCTGGAGGGATGGGCTGTTTTATTTCTTGGCTGCGTGTGAGCGTCTCGCTGTTTGTGAAGAGAGGGGAAGTGGACACACAATGAATGGTGAGTCATGAGAGAGCCAGGGGCTCGGAATTGAACCCTGGCGTCCTGACTCCCAACCCAACAACACTAATTGCTTTCTAGTGTCTTGTACACTGGTTTATGTCGCTAAATGTTTACTCTTTGCTGGCTGCCAGAGCTCTAAAGAGCAAGAGGGATGACTTGGCAAGAAAGTCAAAAGTCAGCAATCCTCTGGGGCCCTTGGCCAAGTTTCTATTCTCGGCCACTTCCCCGCCCTCCATGTGGTGGAGGTAACCCGAGCCCGCCCCAAGTAGGGGCGAGGCCCCTCCAATAGCCCGGAATGTTTTTAAACTAAACTCGGTTCTCCCCGATTGGTTCTGCTTCAAAACAAGAAGGAGGGGCAATGCTCGCTGCGGGCATCCTTGTAAACCCTCAGGCAGCAAGGCTGGTTTATGGGTTCGGGCCTCCTGTTGGGGCTACCGCGGTGTCTTGGGCTGCTAAAACCAGCCCCCGGAGGGTGCCAGCCTGGTAATAAAGCAGTGACTGCTGTGTAAAGGTGGCATAATCATCGTAACAATAACAGCCATAATTAGGCTAACCATCATCCGCCTCCGCCCTGGCATTCGCCCTGACTCACCCCGACGGCACGCCGGCCATCGGGGAAGAGGGAAGAAACTGAGGCGGGGGAGGAGCCTGCAGGCTGGAGGGACCAGTGGCTGTGCATTTGCAACTCTCCAGGTCTAAAACCTGTTGCCTGGGATCGCGCTAAGGGGCCACACCCAGGAGTGTCCTCCAAGCTGGATTCTGAAGTGAGCCCTCCGGTGACCCCCCACCCCACACCCACCCCAAGGCCTTATTAGATAAAGACCCGTTCAGAGCGCGGAGACTGGGAACCAGACTACAGCTCCCTTAGACCTTTGCGCGCAAAGGCGCGCTCCTTGTCTACGCCCCGAAGCCACCTGCGGCCCCTGCGCCGCGATGCTTCCTGTGAGTTGTAGGACGGCGGCGACCTCTTCGGAGGAAGCTCTCAGGCTTGAGGACTCTATATCCCGTGGTGCACCGCGGCTGTTTCTGACGCGCCTAGAGCCGGAGACGGGTGGGGGCGTGGCCTGGGCAGGGCCCCACCCCGCTCTCCTCGGGCTGGCCCGACGCGGCGGTGGCAGTAGGGGCGGCGGCGGCGGCGGTAGTGGCGGGGGGGAGGGGCCGGGCGGGGGGCTGGCGGCGGCGGCGGATGGACTCGCGGGTATCGGAGCTGTTCGGCGGCTGCTGCCGGCCCGGAGGGGGCCCGGCCATGGGCGGAACCCTCAAGGCTAGGGCGGCCGGGGGCAGCAGCGGCTGCGGGGGCCCGAAGGGGAAGAAGAAGAACGGAAAGAACAGAGGGAGCAAAGCCAACAACCCCCCGTATCTGCCCCCCGAGGTGAGCACCTGAGCAGTGGCGGGTTGAGAAGAAACCACTTCTTCCGGTCCCGGGACTCTGGGAAGGCGGGACGGAGAGACTTGCTACCCCTTTCCGGTGTCAGGACCCCTGGGGAGAGTAGAACCCCTCCTTCCGGTCCCAGGACCCCTGGAAGGAGGGATAGAGAGACTGGCCCTCTCCTCCGGGATCAGGACCCCAGAGAGGAAGAGTGGAGAGGAGGATCCCCCTATTCTGATCTAGATTATGCCAGGAGGAAAAGTGGGGAAGGGAGATCCCACTCCCATCCCCTTGGATGATCAGAAAGGAATGCCCAGGTTCATCCCTTGCTGCACTGAGAGCAGAGAGACTACATCCTGGGATGAAGAGGCAGAGTTTTCTACACTTGTTCGATGGGGAGGAGGGGAGTACCCGGGAAAAGAGCAGTATGTTCTGTGCTTATCCCTGAGTACACACACACACACACACACACACACACACACACCCCCCAGAACAGCCGGGTAATCCTGCCCTTTGCCTGTCCTAGGAGGATGTGAGGACCGCCTCCACATACCTACTTCATCTACCCCTTAAGGCAGAGAATAATGCTACTTTGTCCATCTTAGGAGAGGAGGACCCGGAGGAAGAGCCTAACCCAGTGGTTATCAAACTTTAGCATGTATCAGAATCATCTGATTGCTGCCCCACCCCTAGAATTCCTGACTCAGTAGGTCAGAGGTGGGCCTGATAATCTGCATTTACAAGTTCCTGGGTGGTTCTAATGCAGCTGGTCCTGGGACCACACTTTGGATCATCCTTGTACCACTTTTCTGAAGCCATTCATTCTAATTTTTCATCTCCATCAAAATGATAAAAAGGAAGGTCTTTGTTGATGAGTAAAGCTCTCCCTTATACTCCATGAAGTAGAGATTATAGGTGAAGACCTATTAGAGCCTGGAGTCAGAAGGTCTTGAAGAGATGGAATGATGACAGAAAGGGAGAAAGAAAAATGGCCAGGGACGAGGAGTGCAGAAATGCAGGACAGGCAGAACAAACAAATCTCATATCCTTTTGCACCTGTGAGGGGAAGGCTCAGGCAATAGGATACTTCTGTTGGGTCACGTAATATAGGGGAGAGGTAGAGGAGACTGGAGTGGACTCAGTATCCTACCTCAGCTTAGACATAAGAGATAGGGCAGGTGTGGGGAATGTCCAGCTCACCGGCCGTATAAGGCCAGAGAAATCATTTGGTCTGGTCCTGCCAAGGCATTAGGGGTAAATTAATTGTTTGACCAAATATAGCAGGGTCAAATTTTTTAATTGATAATTTTGTATGGCCCTCGAAGAATGTTATAAATATCCAAATGACCCTTGGCAGAAAAAAGGTTCCCCACCCCTGGGTTAGGGGATAGGAGCCAACAGTGAGTCTGTCCCCTTAATTATATTTTCTGAGTTTCTTCTCTTCACCTCAGCCCCAACTTTGGAGCCCTATCCCTCTCTTATTTCAGCTCCTCTCTCATTGGGCTTGTAATGACCAGTGCTGAGTTCACTCATTGGCCCTGGTCCAGAACCTCTTGCATTCTCTTACTCTCGATGACATCAGCTGAGAAGGGTGGGAAGGAAGGAAATGGTGTCTCCCAGACCAGTGGCAAATAATGGCCTCAACAGCCCAGACACAGAGGAGACGTAGATTTCTGGGGACGGCAGTTTGAGGGCCTGAAGAGAAGGAAGGAGTGATCTTGCATCTAGGAATTACATGCTGCCAGTGACCAAAGGAAGGAGGGACTCAGGGTTCTGTTCCTGGCTTAGATGGGTGATTGTTCTTAGAGGCCTTTCCTTGAGAGAAGGCACATTGGGGCTGGGTAGAGGGCTTGTCTGCCAATGACCTTTGGCAGGCCCCTGCTTCAGCAGGTGCCACTGTGGCTTCCTGCTCTCTCAAGTTAGCTGTTGCCTGCGCCCCATCAGGAATCGGGGAAGTAGGGGTTGGGTCTGGACCGTATTTGGTAACTACTCCCTGTTTCTTTTCAGGCTGAAGATGGAAACATCGAATATAAAGTGAGTCATAGGCTGGGGAGGTGCAGGTTGTCCTTGCTGGCATGGGATGGCAATTTCTCTTGAGATCCTTCCAATTTCATGATCTATAGTAATTTAGGATGTGGTTCAGGGTAAGGGCTCTGTACCTCATTTTATTGGGGGGACTCACTGTTAGAGGGGAGGTCAGGCATGAGGGGGTTTAAGCGGGAAGGGAAGGTCCTGGTCCTTACAGCAGGACAGGTGGTGAGCATGTGGGTTTAGGAGGACCATCTCTGATTTCACCTTCTCATGATCCCTCACCTGCCCTAAGCTGAAGCTGGTGAATCCATCCCAGTACCGCTTTGAGCACCTGGTGACACAGATGAAGTGGCGGCTCCAGGAGGGCCGTGGTGAGGCAGTCTACCAGATTGGGGTGGAGGACAATGGGCTGCTGGTGGGGCTGGCTGAGGAGGAGATGCGGGCCTCCCTCAAGACCCTGCACCGGATGGCAGAGAAGTATGCTTCCCCTCCCCGCCCAGTTCCCTCTTCCCTAACTCTGGGGAGAACCCAAATGCATCCAGTGACCTAGAGCCTTAGGGCCAAGAAGATACTTTCCTTCTGCCGCCTTCTCTTGACAAAGGGAGAAGTGGGGAGGGCTAGTTCTGAGCTCCTCCACATTTGAACCTAGGCTTTTTTGCTTTTTGACTTAAGACTTATTTGTTTGTTTGTTTAAAGGGATCTGTGGATATGGGATAAATTGGAGGGTGGTAGGAGAGAAAGGAACGCGTTGAGAGCTCTTTGGGACGTGTGGGAAGGCCATTGGTCCAGAGCCAGGATGGAAGGCTGGAGGTGGGGGAGTACAAGCGAGATGTGGCAGCTGTGGCCTTGCTGTGATAGGGTTGGGGCAGACATCACTGTTCTCCGGGAGCGAGAAGTGGATTATGATAGCGACGTGCCCCGAAAGATCACGGAGGTGCTGGTACGAAAGGTCCCTGACAACCAGCAGGTGAGCACACTTTTCCCTGCCTTTCTCACCCAAGCTCCCCGAGGACCCTATGGTGGCAGGCTCTCTCCTCGCCTGTGACCCTGGGGGTATCCAGTTCATCATTTGGTTCCCAGGGAGCAGCGCTGCCCTTGACCCAACCTTCAGTAGAGAGAGATAAGGGATTGGAGCCCTTACTGCTGACAATTCATCCACAGTTTCTGGACCTTCGTGTGGCTGTCCTGGGGAATGTGGACTCGGGGAAGTCAACTCTGCTTGGAGTCCTGACCCAAGGAGAGCTGGACAATGGCCGGGGCCGGGCTCGGCTCAACCTGTTCCGCCACCTGCATGAGATTCAGTCTGGCCGGACCTCCAGCATCAGCTTCGAGATCCTGGGCTTTAACAGCAAGGGAGAGGTGCATGCAATCAACGGGACCCAGTGGGGCCAGACTATGAGGATGGGATGGTAGTGGTGAGGGACAGGGTGTGGGGGCAGTGTGCGGACACTTTTGGGAGTAGAGTAGATGAAGGCCCTGAGGGCAGTGCACAAGTTCTGTCCTCCTTAGAAAACAAATGGGGAATCAACTGAATTAAATCATAAATGGGGCTCAGGGTTAAGAGGCCGGGTCACCCAGGGACTGGTTTAGGTCCTGGCAACTCTGAAAGGGTTGGGGAGGCTGGCAGGGGGCACTGAGCGCCCTGGGCTCTGGGCCAGGTGGTGAATTACAGTGACTCACGGACGGCAGAAGAGATCTGTGAGAGCAGCTCCAAGATGATCACCTTCATCGACCTGGCCGGCCACCACAAGTACCTACACACCACCATCTTTGGCCTCACCTCTTACTGCCCTGACTGTGCCCTGCTCCTCGTTAGTGCTAACACTGGGATTGGTACGAGGCATTGGGGCAGGGATGTGGCTGGAAGGGGGTGCTGACTTTCTCCTACCCTGGGTCTCCTCCAACCTGGGAGCCAGATGAACTTTTCTCTTGTTTCCTCTCCTCCCTCACTCTTCTCTCCTGATTCCTGCCTCCCTTCTCTGAGGCAGCCGGCACAACACGGGAACATCTGGGGCTGGCCCTGGCCCTGAAAGTGCCCTTCTTCGTCGTGGTCAGCAAGGTGGACCTGTGTGCCAAGACCACAGTGGAGAGGACGGTACGCCAGCTAGAGCGGGTCCTGAAGCAGCCCGGCTGCCACAAAGTCCCCATGCTGGTCATCTCTGAGGATGATGCCGTCACTGCTGCCCAGCAGTTTGCCCAGTCACCCAAGTAAGCCTTCCTCACTCCAGAGCCCTGATTCACGGGGAAGGCTGCCACGGGGCCTGGGAACATGGAGTCCCACCCCAGGACCAAACCAGCCTGGCTCAGTTCTATGGTTTGCAGGTTGGGATTGTGGGAGGGTGTCTTTGCTAAAGGGCTGACCCTTTTTCCCCAAGCCAGCCTGGGACCCTGTAGACGAAGTGCTGTGACAGGCATTCACCAACCCCCTGGGCTCTGGATAGGTCCTTGGCTGGTTCACAGAGGGTCTGAAGCTCCTGTGAAGCTTATCAGGAGGGGCCTGGCCACCCTGATAACAGCTCACCTTTCCATGTATGGGCTCTAGCCTCTGCTTCCTGTTACAACTTTCCTCATCTGTCTATCTCATGTCTCCCTCTACAGCGTCACCCCCATCTTCACCCTGTCCAGTGTGTCTGGAGAGAGTTTGGACCTGCTCAAAGTCTTTCTGAATATCCTGCCACCGCTCACCAACAGCAAAGAGCAGGAGGAACTCATGCAGCAGCTGACAGAGTTTCAGGTAAATGTCCACCCAAACAGGGAGTGAGCCGGGGAACTAGGAAGGACTAATTCTGGCTAAGCCCCGAGTCTGCTTAGAGATTTTGCACCTGCACAGGCCATTGATAGAATTTTCTTTGGCTTCAGGTGGATGAAATCTACACAGTACCAGAGGTGGGGACAGTTGTTGGAGGGACACTTTCCAGGTGAATTTCCTTGCTTGCTGCCCAGCCCACTCAGCCCTCACATACCCACAGACACTAGAAGACATCATGGTCCAGAGGAGACCCTGGAGTTGAACAGAGCTTAGCTAAAAGATGTGCTTGTCTTCAGATTAGGCTTTCACCATCAGAAGAGCTGGAGAAAGCTAGTCTAGTGGCTTGTGAGGGAAGAAACAGTATTGCTGCTTTACTGGGCATCTCCAGGCCCCTGAGGGAGAAGGGTGGGTCTTAGGCTCCAGGAAGAAAACTAGAGTGTGTTCAGCTGACCTCATTTTCAAGTAGGGAAATGAGAGGGCCCTTAAGACTCTTTCCAAAGCAGAGGATGAAACCCAAGGGGCTGTCCTGCTCTTACAGGCAGGGATCAGATGTTCAGTATCAAACCAGCAGGTACCTCTGCCAGTCGTCACTGCCTTTCCTGGTATTACCCTTCAGAATCTGAACTCTGAACTGGGACAAGCAGCCATTTCCTCTATCTCCAAGTTAGAATTTTTTCCCTAAGTCAGAATTTAGGGTCTCCTTTCCCCTCCTGAGGGACTCACCTTAGAGGGGAAAGAATGCTCTGGGTGACCCTAGCAGAGAAGTAAGTAAGGGAGCCTGGGCTGACGCTGTGCCATCCGCCCTCTGGGCTGCAGTGGGATTTGCCGTGAGGGCGACCAGCTGGTGGTGGGCCCCACGGACGATGGCTGCTTCCTGGAGCTGAGAGTATGCAGCATCCAGCGCAACCGCTCTGCCTGTCGTGTACTGCGAGCTGGTCAGGCTGCTACACTGGCCCTCGGAGACTTTGACCGTGCGCTCCTTCGAAAGGTGAGGTGGAAGGGTGGGTTGAGAGGGGACACAAGAGAAGCACCTGTGTAAGGGGAACTCAAAGAGAACATGGTCTCTACCCCAGGAAGCTAGTTACACAGACTGTCTGTGTTTGAAAAGAGTTAGAATACTCATAAAGCACAGATCACTAATTATGAATCACTGTGGACCAACCCAAGTGTCCAGGACCCTAGAAATACAAATCATTAGAAGGGTTAGAGGACCTGGGAGGTAGGTAAGGAGGGTTCCTCCTAAGAGGAGAGCTTTGGGAATTGCCTTCTGAGGTCTTGTGTTTGAAGTCCTAGAGGAAGAGGAAACTTAGGAGCTGTAAGGGTGAGAGACTAACGTGAGGTCTGGGGCTGTGCTCCCCAGGGCATGGTGATGGTGAGCCCCGAGATGAATCCCACCATCTGCTCAGTGTTCGAGGCAGAAATAGTCCTACTGTTCCATGCCACCACATTCCGGCGAGGCTTCCAAGTTACAGTACACGTGGGCAATGTCCGCCAGACGGCAGTGGTGGAAAAGATCCATGCCAAGGTGAGACGGATCCAGCTATGCACGTTTTTCCAGGGAAAAGTCAATTCTCCTTCCAGAAAGGCCTGGCCCCAGACTCTTAGAGAACTCCCTGGTCCCACAAAAGGGACAAAGACCCATTCAGAGTGGGTACAAGCCTGATAGGCCCCGGAGGGTGGAGAACCCAGGCTGGTAGAGAATGGGACCCGAGGCATTATCAGGGCCAGTGACCACATATCTGCTGCAGGACAAGCTGCGGACAGGGGAGAAGGCAGTGGTACGTTTCCGCTTCCTGAAACACCCAGAGTACCTGAAGGTGGGCGCCAAGCTGCTGTTCCGGGAGGGTGTCACCAAGGGCATCGGCCATGTCACTGATGTGCAAGCCATTGCAGCAGGAGAAGCCCAGGCCAACGTGGGCTTCTGAACTCCAAGCAGGCACAGCTCTATTGCTGTCCCTACAATATATGATGCCTCTGGCCATGCTGCCCCCTGTTGGCGGCTCTGTGTGTTAATAGGCTAGGGAGAGGGGTGCTCCCTGCCACCATGCTGGAAAGGTGCCAAGCTTGGTGTGGCCAGGGAGGGAAAGCCCTGAGGGAGAAGACAGGAGAATTCAGGGCAGTGCTCAGCAGCTGTGTGTCCATCTTGTTGACTCATCCACACTGGAAACCCTATGACCTGTCTACGGAGGGAGCTGACCGCTGCCAACTCGGCCCCACTGTCAGGACTGGGCATGATTCACCGGTGTGGTCCCTGCACTTCAGGAATTGTCACAACTGGGAGTGTTCCTCGAAAGCACTCCTTTTTCTATACCTCTTCTGAAGACCATGTAAGTTGCCCATCTCTACCTGACTGTGGACAGAAGACATCTACTCAGGCTCCTGGCCATCTGGTGGCCTAGGGTCTGAAGAAATGGCACAGGGACAGTGAATGGCAATGTTCCCATCCTGTGCTGAGACATGCAGCCTATTCCTCAGCTTTACGGCCCTTCCCTTCTTCACTCAAGGGCCATTTCCCCCGTTTCTCCTCTCATAGGCCCCACAGGTGCTATTTGTTGAGCTGGCCCAGGCGTGGGGCTGCCAAGCTAAGGCTTGGCATACTGAAGGTCAGCTGCATGTCATTAGTTTTGTCCCCTCTTCTGCAGTGATCTGTTGGTTTTAAATTTTTTTTTTTCAATTGGTCTTAGAAAGAGGGAGAGAGAGAGAAACATTGATTTGTTGTTTCACTTATATATGCATTTATTTATGTGCCCTGACAGGGCATCAAACCAGAAACCTTGGCATATCAGGACAATGCTCTAACCAACTGAGCTATCCGGCCAGGAATAATCTGTTGGTTTTAATGCTGGATCAAGCAGCATGTTTTACTTTCCCACACTGACCCACAGCTTCCATTCCATTACCCCCACCCTGCTTCCCGCTCCTACATAAGTCCTCTTGTTTTAGTAATTTGCAGTGACCATCCCCTTCCCTCTGTTGCTGGGAACCTGGAGAAAAGGGAAAGTTGTTGCCATATTTCCTACTCTTTAGGATATGGACTCCCTCCTTTTCCTTTGTTAGTGTCCTGGGTTCCCATGGACTCAGGGATTTGTTGGTTGAGGTTTCTTTGCGTGTATATATATATGTACATACATATATATATTTAAATACACATACATATATATATATATTGTACAGAATAAAAATGTTTTATTGAACACACTGTGCTTATTAAACACAAATTCAACTTCCAGAACTAGATTCCTCTCTCAGATTAGAGACAAGTGAAACCCTAACACTGCTGAACCCTGAATGGGGAAAGAACTCATCTACCAGTAATACCGCATTCACCATTCTTCCTTTCCTCTCTCCCACTTGCGATCAGTGTTCCAGTATTGTGATCAAGTATTCTGAGCTGTTTTGCATAGTTCTTTGAGTGAGCAGAATAGAAAGCAAAACTGCTCTTTTGAGCTGAGATTAGGTAACCACCTCATACTTGAAGAATTGGCCACTTGCTAATGGTAAGGAACTCACTCCTGTGTCAGAGATTTGGAGATTAGTATGCCAGCTACTAATGAAGAGTAGAATTTGGAGACATGGTAATCTGGTCCTCATGCTTTACCTAGTAATGCAAAATAGCCTGAAGTGAGGTTTATGTAGCCTAAACTGGCTCCTTGGAGCTTTGAGGGCCACCTTGCCAAACTTTAGTCCCTTCCTGTTTCTGTGTTCAAAGTACCTGATTATCACAGTCTACAGGTAGAGAAATAGGGCTCAGCATTAAAATCAACTACAAAACGAAGGAACTGCATTTTGAGCAATGAACTTTGAAAAAGAAATTTAATGACAAATGTGGCCTGAGGTCCCCAGGGGCATTCTGCCTCCAGGGTATTAAAGTGATAGCTTCCCTACCTCTCAAGCTCAGCTGCTTTTTTTTTTTGCTCACTGGTTTCACTTGTTCTTTCACTTGAAGAAGCCTACCGTTGAAGACCTTCCCCTGTGTTGGGAACTAAGAGAAGTTTTACTTCCATCTGAACAATAGCTGCGCTATAAGTAAAGGTTATATTTAGCACACAAAAAAATGTTTTTGGGAGACAACAAAATTATGCTCAGAGATTTCTGTCTTTGTCAGCTAATTTAGCACAGGTTCGCTATGGATATTATGATTTCAAAAGCCAGTAGCATACAATATCTCTTAATAAGCAAAGTAAAGAAATAACCCATCAAACAAATGACAGGTTAATCACACTACCAGGAGGCACTCGGGAGAGTTAGTGACCCACCAAAGAGCTGATTTCCAGCTGCCAGCATAAAAGTAAAATCCTCTGTTGCTAGGGCACAAGGACATTAGGTAGCAGGAGGGCTAAGCTGCTATTAGGATTATCACTTCTGAGATCCCTGCAGGGGTTGGTTTGTTTTTTAATTTTATTTATTGATTTTTAGAGAGAGAAAAAAACATCTTTTTGTTGTTCCACTTATGATACATTCATTGGTTGACTATTGTATGTGCCCTGACTGGGGATCAAACCCACAACCTTGTTGTATTGGGACAACGCTATAACCCAGCAATTGCCAACCTTTCGGATCTCATGGACCACCAGTGGTCCGTGGACCACCGGTTGGCGACCAATGCTAACCAACTGAGCTACCCAGCCAGGGAAAAACCCTGCATGGGTTTAATACCACTGTGGACAAGTAGGAGCACATGTCTCAAGTGTCTTCAGAGAGTTCTTAGCAAAGAGTTGTCTCACCCAAACCAAAACTCTCAAATAGTCCTCACAAACTTTCAATATTTATAGTCTAAACTAGAGGTCCGGTGCATGAAATTTGTACATGGGTAGGGTCCTTAGGCCAGGTCAGCAATCAGGGCCAATGTGTGGAGTGATCGAGGGGGCCCGCTACTGGCACCCACCTTGGCTGGCCACCTGCAGGCTGAGGGCAGCTCCTGCAATGAGCGCCTGCCCCCTGGTGGTCAGTGCGCGTCATAGTGACCAGTCATTCTGCCGTTCGGTAAATTTGCATATTAGGCTTTTATTATATAGGATGTCCCCTTACCATTGTTGCTTCTTCACATGTTCCTATTGGTAAGCCCCCAGCAGAACCCCCCAGTAGGGCTTCTGACTGCTTTTAAACAACAGATGCAGAATGATCACATCCTGGCATAATTCATTCTAATATCAAAGCAACTTTTTAAAATGTCACAACTGAATTAAAACAATTTCACTTAGGTCATAAGTGGACTTGAAGTATTAAACCTATACACAAATCACCTGTTAAAGAACAAAAATGCTTTTTTTTTATTAACAATTTTTTAAAACTTTTCCTGGATTAAGAAAGGAAATTTTGGAAAATCATCTCAGTACTTAATGAGACATCTTCAGGAACTAGTAAGCCACTCTGCTATGTCAATGGAACATGTAGGAGGATAAAATGGTACATAAAGCAGCTCTCTGCTCTCCCCCCGCCCCCAGTAGTATGTATATTTTTATTGTTCCAGTTCTAGTAACTATCTAAAATTTCTTACTATGTTTCATTTAGTGAATATCAAGCATCTATTATGTGCAAGACACTGAAGAATTCTTACCTCCAAGTAACTGCAGATCTAGTAGGAAAAGGATCATGTACACAATGAATACTGTCTTTTGTTAGATATTTAACTGCAATAAAAAAAGGAAACTATTTTTGGAGGAAGAAATTTTCTGTTAGACCTAGTGGTTTTCAAATATTTTCCCCCATCTTCAAAGTAAATACAGATCCCCAGTTTATAAGTAAGATTAAAAAGCAGTTGGTTTGAGTATATGTGTGGGAGGGGGACTATGTATACCATTCTCCCTACTTCACTACCCCCACCACCAAACTCAATTCTTCAGTTTTTTAAATATTTTTTATTGTTGATAGTATTACAGATATCTCCCATTCCCCCACCCCTTTCCATCTTCTCTCCCAGCCCCTCCTCCCCCCAATGTCTTCACTACCTTTCATCTTCAGTTTTATTCAAGGTAAACCATATCAGAAAAGCTGACTTTCCACATATAAGAATAGAGCTAAGAATACAGTACTATAAACATGGACAAGTGCAAAAAAGCTACAATAATTGAAAACCCTTAAGCTAAATAGTCACTTAGCAAAGAGATGAACACACCAGTGACCCTGAAGGCCCAAGTATTTACCCCTTAAATTTGTACTTTAGAATTTAAGAAAATGCTCTCTACAAACCTGGCTGGCTGCTGGTATCTTGTAGATCAGTGCTTCTCAAACTTTAAGATACAGCCTGAGGAACCTTGCTAATATACAGATTCTGATTCAGTTGGGGTGGGGTGAGACAGATGATTTTAACAAGTCCCCTGATGAAGCTGCTGCTGCTACTGCTCAAAATCACAGAGTAGCAAAGGTCTACAGATGATCTAGCTCTGATCATGACTTATCCAGTCTAAACAGAATTCCTGAAGTGGTGCAGTAATAATCTTGTACATTAGAACCTGATGCAAGAGGTAGAAGAGCCAGTGGCTAAAACTGTTTATCATACAGTTTGCTTGTATGAAATTCAGTATTTATTGAGTAACCCCTGTCACAGATAGGGGGAAATTTTTTTTTAATTTTTTTTTTTTTACTCAGTTCCTTTTCTGTGCTATAGTACTTTAATAAATTGTTCTTAATCTTCAGTAACCTGTAAAGCATTATCTTAATTTTGCTCATTATCTCAAAGATGAGGAAAAGTGAGGAAAGTGACTTGCTCAAAGCCATATACTTCAGGAGGTAGAACCTGGTTTGGAACCAGATCTCTTAGGCTCCAAGGTCCACACACTTTTAACTATATGACTGCCTCCTTAAACACTGAACAATTAAACACTCAAAGCAGTTGTATCTCTGGAAGATGAATTTTTACATCTCTATCAGCAATGAAATTAGGATTCATGCCCATGAAGAGATGGGAGCCTTAACTCAGCATTTAAGTGCATTATTTTTCTTACAAAAATTTCTATAAAGTTATGAATTTCCTTGAAAAGTGAACATATTTCCATTTCCCAGGTTATAAATAAAATATTAAAACCTTATAGCAAGCCTGAGGGCAGCACTAGTGTGTTAATGGCTTAAAAAATGATTCCAATGTCTGCATGCCCTCAGGCTTAGGGCGTTTATTACTGGAGGCCAAAGGACTCTTGGGATTTCTTTTACCTTGAGGAGAGCTGGCAGGAACAACCTGGGGGTTTGAGGAGTGGGGCTGCAAAAAGGATTTCTGCAACTCCAGTGCAAAATGATAGTCCATATGTTCCGGCATCTCCCACGCAGGTACCAGAGAACCACACTTCTCACAGGACACTTGATCCTCAGTAGCCAGAAGACTCGGGATAGTGGTTGTTTTCTGAGCCACCTCCAGAGCAGACTGGGGAGTTGAAGAAGCAAGCCTACTGGGGCTGTTCTGGGCCAAATCCATCTCTGCAGTAGTTGCTTTACAGGATTCTAGCTTCAAAACCTCTTCACAGACAGGGGCAGAATCTGGACATTCTGTTGGAAAATTGTCTGTTAACTTTTTAGGACTAGGCTCTGGATTTTGTGGAGGGAAGGAAATGGAAGGATTATTCAGCTGTTTCTGCTTCAGAAGCAGACTTTTCTGCTTAAAGAAGGGCTCGATTCCTGTCGTACGGCTGGTCTGGAAAGGTAATGAGAGCTTGAGTGGTGAATTGCTCTTGGGGGCCTGGGTAGCGGCAGTGAGAGACGAAAGTGAAGCTTCTTTGACTTTCTGCTTTTCTGCAGCTTTCTGGAAAAAGGATTCCAAAGGATTGGTTGCTTTCTTAGTGGCTGTCACCAAAGGGCCACTTCCCTGGGTCTTACTTTCTGGACTGGTAATTGGTGCCTTTGGCAGAGGACTTGAGTCGTTACTCAAGAAGGCGGTGATGTCTGTGCAAGATGAAGGGGCAGAGGTAGAGAATTTGGTAGCACAAAGGAAAAGCATTGTGAGGGGAGGGGACCTGTATGGAAAGTAAAAAAAAAAAAAACAAGAATTGAAGTATAAATGACTGGGATTCTGATTCTGCCACAAGAGGAAATTATTACTGCATTGATTCTCAAACTTTAGGGTGTATCAGATGAATGTAGATTCAATAGACCTGGGATAGACAGAGAATTTGCCTTTCTAACAAGTTCCTAGATGATGCTGATGTTGCTGGTCTAGGACCACATCTTGAGAATGGCTGACTTGGTGAACCAAGTCACACATCTGTAAGTTGAATCCCCTGACAGCTACGTATTACTGTTTTCATACGATACTGCTGCAGAGCTACTGTAATTCAAGGGTAGGGCCAGAAACTTTACTTGGAGTAACAAAGAGCTTCAGAAAATTTAGACTAAAAAAACTTTTTTAAAAAACCTCTCACCCATTCTGTTTTTAAAAGGACACCACCTGACACTAATGCTGACAGGCTTTCTTTCTTTATATTTCTCTTATATTTTTATTGATTGCAGAGAGGAAGGGAGAGGGAGAGAGAGATAGAAACATCAGTGATGAGAGAGAATCATTCATCAGCTGCCTCCTGCATGCACCCTACTGGGGATTGAGCCCACAACCCAGGCATGCCCTAACCGGGACTGGGAATCAAACAGTGACCTCCTGGTTCATAAGTTGACTCTCAACCACAGAGCCCACCAGCCAGACTGGAATACTTTTTAAAAAATGTAACAGGCTGTTAAATAGTTAAAGGATTCCAACATTGAAAATAGTATCTAGACAGTAAATGAACACACTCCAATCATATATTTGGTTATTTTTCATGACTAATTAAAGTTTATTTAACATGATATTTGGTATTATACCATGGAGCTTGTAACTGAGTTTGGATGCTAGATCGAGATTATCAATGAGTATGGTTTAGTTTCACTATCAAGAAAGATGCTTTTAAGATAGGAAAATCAAGTAGAGAAAGAAGTTCCCAAGTGTGCTGTGTTCTTGAAACTTTAATTCTGTACTCCCAAGTGCAATTGGTCATTCCCCTGACTATTGCAAACTGATACAGGTAAGGATAGTAGTGATTCCCTCTGCCTCTCAAACCTACCCCTGGGAATTGGATTGTACCAAATGTAGGCAAAGAAGTTGCAGCTGAGCTGTCTTTTTGCTGGTGTTTCTACTGTGCTTCTCTCCTTTGTGCATGACTATAGCTCTCTGTAATAGGTCCTGCTAGCCAGAGTCACAACTACCCCAGCTGGAAAGTTTATATTACCCACTAATTTTAGAGCAAGACAGGGTACAAGTCTCTTCTGAAAAGATGAGCTAGAAAGAAACTCACCATTCGGTCTGGATTCCTGAAGTATTACAGTTCCTGATGACAGCAAATGCATCATGGCTCATCTTGTGAGCATCGTAGCGGGTAAGGGCACAGCAGCGGCGCAGACTGCTGAGACGTTTGTCTCCTTGTACACGAATGCTCACAGCCAACTGGGTGGCAACCCTGTCATTCTGTGGGTGTAAAAGGATTGAGACCAGAACTAAAGTTACCATGAGCATCTGGATTCTGTATATTGAACTGTGTGAGAGAGCATTAAAAGAACCAGGGTGACGGAATGGTTTGGAAATAGTCAAGTTTAATTTAAAATTTTAAAAAATTGTGCTATTTTGATGTATAATAAGAAGTTAAAGAAGATACAATTTGGATGATTATTAGGATATCTAGGAAATTTTGACAGGTGATGCAAAGAGGAGAGAATAAATAAAATGGACTCTCCTGAATGTTCTTTTTTGGGTGTCTATGCAGGAAGATTATAACAAATACCTGTAGTACTATATTCTATTTTGTGGCTGAAGGAAGAACTCTTATAAGTAATTGTCTGAATGGAAGATCCAAGCTAGGATGTCAAGATTGAGTAGTAGATTTGTTCTTTAATCTGCTATGATGCTTAACCTTTTGCACTCGGATGTCGAGTGTGACTCGACACGGTTAGCATTAGAATAAAGGAATCGAGAAAAAAGCAAGTGAGTGCAAAGGGTTAATAAGAGTAGAAGTTTTCACCAGCACCTCCCTCTTATAGCCCATCACTAGAAGATACAGTGTAGTGAGCCTGCCTCTAGAAAGCAAGATCATTGGTTCACTTTTCTAGTGAAGGCTAAGCATCTGAATACTCCTGATGCAAAGCAAACTAAGAAACAAAGGTCAAGAGGCAGACATATAAGAAGGTAAAAGTCTATTTTTGGGACCCCCTCAAAATCAAAAGATGTTACTGAGAAGGAATACCCCTAAGGCAAACATGCCAAGAGTAGCAACTATTTTAGGGGTAAAAATAGAATTTTGTATACTTTGAAATACAATTCCTACAGATGTGTATATCTTGAGAGAATACACATGGGCAATTACAAAAGGAGTCTGTTGACTAAACCATGCAAGTATAACTGAATGCCTACTTCATATAGGCAGAGATATAGGATAGAACAAAAGTCCAGGCCCTCATAGATTTTTTTTTCTTAGAGAAAGAGAGAAAGGGAGAGAGAGATAGAAACATTGATGATGATGAGAGAGAAACATCAACATCGATCAGCTGCCTCATGCATGTCCCCCACTGGGAATTGAGCCCACAACCCGAGCATGTGCCCTGACTAGGAACTGAACTGGTGACCTTCTGGTGCATAGGTTGACACTCAAGCACTGAGCCACACCAGCTGGGCAACCCTCATGGATCTTATCTTGTAGTAGGAGCTACAAATACTAAACAAGTAGACCTGTAATAAAAGTGACTACAAAGTGCTATCAAAAAAAGCAGAGTAAAGCAGAAGAGTGCTGGAGGCTGCTGATGTAAGAGGGTAGCTGGAGAAGGCCTCTTTGAGAAGGTGAAATTTAAACAGAGACCTAAATAAACTGTGGAAGCAAATTTTAAGAATATAAGCAAAGCTTCTCCAGGCTGAAGAAACAGCAAGTACAAAAGTGCTAAGGTGAGAATTTGCTTGTTGTGTTAAACAAAAGGGAAGGAAGCCAGTGGAGCGGACACTAGAGCAGAGTGGGTAAGAGGGAAAGGATAGGAGATGAGTTAGAGACGTAACCAGAGACCAAATCGTATCGGTCATTATAAAATAAAATAAATCCACACGAGACTTAAGTGTGAAGGGAAACCACTAGAATATTTTATTTTATTTTTAAAATATATTTTTATTGATTTCATAGAGGGAGAGAGAGATAGAAACATCAATGATGAGAGAGAATAATTGATCAGCTGCCTTCTGCACACCCCTCCCTGGGGATCAAGCCCGCAACCCAGGCATGTGCCCTTGACCAGAATCGAACCCAGGACCCTTCAGTCTGCAGGCTGACCCTCTATCCACTAAGCCAAACCAGCTAGGGCTAGAATATTTTAAAGTAAAGTGATATGATCTTCTATGTCCAGAATTATTTTTGGGATAAAGTCCTTGTAAGCTTAAAGACATTAATTTACAGGGATCCTTATTGCGTTGCACTGCAAAGTGGGAAGAAAGTCCCAGAGGCTTATAGAGATGAGAATGGGGCGACACCTAGTGGGCAAAGTCAAATAGGCTCACAACACTACTGGGATCATAACCCTCTTTGTTACCAGCAAAGAACAAACATTCCCCACCATTCAGCTAAAAGGGGGCACACAGGTAGTTTTGGATAGTTTCTGACAGTATACAGTTGACTTGTAGGGCTCCCAGATGTTTCAAAAGGGAAAGGCCCATCAAACAATACCATCAAGAAAATGAAACGAATACCCAGAGAATGGGAGAGAAAAATTTGTAAGTTATATATCTGATGAGATTTATACCCAGAATATAAGAAGAACTCCTAAAACGCGATAGATAACCCATTTTAAAAAATGGGTAAAGGCTCTCACCAGACATTTCTCCCCAAAGGATAAGAAAATGGACAATAAGGTTTTCAAGTGAAAACCACAAACTTTATATCCACTAGCAGAGCTAAAAAAGATAAAAAGACAATAACAAGGATATAGAGAAATTAGGACTCTTTTACATTGCTGGGGGTGTAAAAGAGTGCAGCAACAGCTTCAAAATGCTAAGCAGAGTTACCATGTGACCCAGGAATTCTAGGTATTATATAGGAGCAAGAGAAATGAAAACCAGATGTCTATACAAAAATCTGTAAATAAATGCTCATAGCAACACTATTATAATAGCCAAAAAGTGGAAACAACTCAAAATCCATTCACTGATGGATGGGTAAACAAAATGTAATATCTATACAATAGAGTGTTCAGTTATAAAAAGGAATAAAATACTATTTTAACTTAAAGATTTCAAACCACTCACACAAAGTCACATACTATATTATTCCATTTATATGAAATGACCAGAATAGTAAGTCTATAGAAACAGAAACTTAGTGATTGTCTAGGGCTAGGGGAGTAACTGCTAATAGGTATAGGATTTTTTTGGATGATGAAAATGTTCTTGAATTGATTGTGGAATAGTCAAACAACTGGAAAATACTAAAACCACTGAACTGTATACTGTAAATGGGTGAATTTTTTTTAAACAAATAAATTTTATGGTATGTAAAATATACATCAATAAAGCTGGGTTTGGTTTTTTTAGGAGTAGATAAAGAAACGAATCATCAGATGTCAGGTCTTTGACAACACTCTGTCTCTAAAACGGTGGGTATTTTTTTAATCCTCACCCGAGGAATGAGTATATTATTCCCATTGATTTTTAGATATAGTGGAAGGGAGGGGTGTGGGAAAAGAGAGAGATGAGAGATGAGAGATGAGAGATGAGAGAGAGAGAGAGAGAGAGAGAGAGAGAGAGAGAGGAGAGAGAGAGAGAGAGAGAAAGAAACATCAACCTGAGAGAGACACATTGATTAGTTGCCTCCTGCTTGAGCCCCAACCAGGTGGCCAGGGATTGAACCTACAACTGAGGTATGTGCCCTTGACTAGGAATCGAATTCAAGACCCTTAAGTCTGTGGGCTGATGCTCTAACCACTGACTCAAACCGGCCAAGGCTAAAACTGTTTTTATTGATTTTAAAGAGGAAGGGAGAGAGAGAAATATTGATCTGTTGCCTCCCATACACATCCCGGCCAGAGACTGAACCTGAAACCTAGGTATGTGCCCTGAACAGAAATTGAACCTGCAACCTTTTGGTGTTCATGACGACACTCCAAACAACTGAATCACCCAGCCAGGGCAATTGTCAGTACTTCTTTGTAAATTATTGGACTATGTTTAAGTCCAATAATTTACAGCCCAATCTCTAAATGTCCTGCTTAATGGCTCTGTACTCTGATGAAGATCCACTGTATATTCAGGGCTGTGGAAGTAGTTAAAGAAAGAAATACACAAAGCCCTGGTCGGGTAGCTCAGTTGGTTAGAGCATCATCCCGATATACAGCAAAGTTACAGGTTCAATCCCCAGTCAGGGCACATACATGAAACAACCAATGAATGCATAAATAAGAGGAACAACAAATCAGTATTTCTCTCTCCCCCTCCTCTCTAAAAATCAATAAATAAATTTTTTGAAAGTTAACAAAAAAGGATATACACAAAAAAGTAGAGACAAATGGTAATGAGGGAGACAGGAATATCAGGTCTTATGTTTACAGATCCAGGCTTTCGAAGATCATGTTGAGTTTTATGGAAGCAGGTAAAAGATTTCTTAAAAGTTCTTAGCTGTTATCTTTTTGTATCTTTGTTTCTACTCCATAAGATATTTAAACTGGTATATTAAATCCCAAAGCTCACCCCAGGAATAAAGAAAAAAAATCTTACATCATTTCGGTCCTTTGTTAGTCTCTCCTCTAGTTCCTGGGCTAATTGCAAAAGCCACCATTGTACCTAAAAAAAGTGTTGATATTTTAATCTTTCATTTTGAAATTGTAGTTTATTATAGAACTAGATGGTAGATTTGTTAAGCTCTCACCCAAACGGAAGTGTACAAGAAAGTTTTCCCTATAACCAAGGGACCAACAGGTCATAGAAATTTTCAGTACTCTGACCTGCCCTAGCTCTAATTTTTCATTTTCTTTTCCTGCTGGCATGCCATCAGGTGAATTTCAGGCATGTTCCAGCTCTGAGAAGAAAGAGGGGGGGGGGGGGAAGACAAACTTAAGGCACAATATCATGGGCCTCCCAAGTTTTCACCTACTATTTTATTTCTTTTCAGGAGGAAAACAATGAAAAAATAACAAATCACATTAAAACTAGTCAATTTTCAACACACACAAAAGAACTCTATTTACTTCATACTTTACAGCATAAAGTTTCCATCTAACTTGTTAAACCTTCTGCAGTACCCAAACCTCACCCCCGTGAAAGAGGCAATGTTCTGCCAAGAATGCCAGCCTAAGAAGGGGTTGCTGTCATGAGCAGCACACATTGGGCAGCTTGATTGCTCTACATGTGGAATTGACATCAAGATTTTGGGAGCATAAAAAAAAAAAAAAGATTTTGGGAGCATAATGTGTTGGTAGATGGGCAGCTGGTGATCGTTGGTTCTGGCACCCACAAAGGAAAAAAGAAAAAGAAAAAAAAAGCCTGCCTACCTGTTCCCGAGTAGCCAGAGCCGTCTTTCCTGGGAAGTTCTTGCTGCAGCCAATGGTTTTGGGTAGTTGCCTGGGTTTAACCGGATCATGTTCGATCCCACGACACATGGCATATAGCCAAGATCTAATAAAACCAGCCAAAAAGTTCAAGGTGAAAACAAATGATTATTCTTATTAAAACAAAACAAAATACCTATATTATACTATCCTTTTATCACCTTCATGAAAAGGGAAACGTTTGTCCAAAATTAAGTATACTTTACCTCTGACAGAATCCCTGCCCTTTCCCATGAATTCCAGTGCAATATATTGCCAAAGAGAGGAAAGTTGGTTATGCTTTTCAAAACCAAGCCATTATTTGTATTTTTGGAAAAGTGCCAAACAAGCCACTGATTTATATCCCCAAGTTTTTTGGTACTTACTAAGCCTAAATACAAGGATTTTAAGTGAATATCAGCATCTTAGCATACATAGATGATGTACTTGTATATATCTAAGCTTCAAAGTAACAGTTCCTATCAACCTATTTAGGTACATGAAAAAACTACTCTAGACTGACAGGCCATAGTTATCTAATTTTTTTTTCATAGCTATCTAATATTTTAAAGCAAAATGACCAATAAAATTACCTCAGGGAGCAAATGCTAACCTAAAGATAGGCCTAGACTTTACTAAATTCTTTGGTCTATATTTGAATTTAGTATTCCCATAAGAGTTATGATTGAAAAGTATTAGGAATCACTTACCCATTCTTCTCTCCAAAATGACTCTGGAGCTGGGATTCAGTGAACTGGGTCAGTTCACCCATGTATTCTATCCCCAGGATTTCAATGACAGAGGCCCCGAGTTTCCCTCCAAGACTACGACTAACAAAAAAGACAAAGAATTCACAGGTCACATCCTAAATATCTATTTAGCAGCAAAGACATTTTGCTTGTGTAAGGAGTGCCCCAGAAGATTCAGGAAAAATGAGAGCACATACAGGTCCTATAGAATATTGATATCTAGTATAAGACTAGATGATTCTGGGAATTCAGATACTCTGGGAGTTAGGACCTGGGAAGATTAACAATAGCAAAAATAAAAGGTTAAAGTCATTAATTCATCATTAATTCAATCATATAGAAAACTTTCAATTATATAGAATCTATTGTCCCATTTTGGGATTAAAATTAACCTAAAGATAGGCCTAGACTTTACTAAATGCAGTCCCCAAACAAATCCATAAGCTAAAAGCTTTTATACTTAAGAATAAAGTGAAAAATCATCAGCCTGACCTTAGAGGCTTCCTATAATCTGTCTTGAACTGATCTTTTCAGTCGTTTCCATCACTTCTCCTCCTTAATATGGTCCAGCTAAACTAGTTTATGTCCCAGTTCACTAAAAATACCTCATACTTTTTCCCTCTTTGTGTTCAAATGTTGTCCAAAGCACTATTGCTCTTCTATTCTCACCTGACTCTCCAAATTATGCCAAATCCCATGCGTCTTTCATAAATCCTTCTGAGACTACTCTTCTGTGAGCTCTGGTAACTCCCTGTACAATTCATTTAGCAATTACATACACTCTCATGATAACACTTTCACAGTTGCTTTGAACTGTCCTATCTTGTCCCTTCAACAATATTATAAGCCCTTGTCAAGGACACACTATTGGCAGTCACAACCTAGATATTCATTTTGTTTGGATTCTTTCATGCCTAGGTTTAGGAGCAATTCAGTAGCCCGGAATACCTTGATATGATATTAGAAGAAGTAAAACTCCTGTTTATTTTGTTATTTAGTAACAGATTTGAATAAAAAGTCTAGAGGGAAGTTAAACATACATCTAAAAATCAGTTCATTTTTGAAAATTCAGTATTAAGTATCTTCCACAGATAATCCAGAATTGAAATTTCGTTCAGAAAAAAAGTCCGTGTGTTTTTCAAAATTTTCTGTGTTACCTCCCTCCCACCTCCCTAGTACCTATTTTCCATGGCTCCAATCCTTCTTAAGGAACAGAAGAAACTACAATCAGAGGAATGCCTTCAGATGTCTCTGAGTGAAATTTAAGGTGCTCCCCAAATACTTACATTTTGTTAATCGGCATGTGGCTGAAGAGTTGTGGGACTGACCCATGTGAGACCAGGGTCTGGCGGTTGGGCTTGTGTAGTCCACAGGCCAGTTTTGCCAGGACCTGGAGGATGGAAAGTGTAAAAACCTCATTGCTGTCAACACCCTCACAGAGAGCTGGTGAATATTAACATACACATACACATGCAGGCACAGCTAAGGCTGGAACTAATGGTGTCCACATTAAAAACAAAACCAGAAACTCAACATCTCTAAACATTGGTTGGGCACAACACCCTTAGTGGAAAGTATGACCCACCATCATTATCCGAATAGTTCTTTCCAGATCTTCCATTACGGGTTTTCCTTTAGTCATTTTCCCACCCCCGTTCTCCCACTTTAAGAGGGTAAAAAGCAGAGAAGCTGCAGAACCAATGCACTTATGATGCATTTCTTAACGTGTCCATATGAAAATGCTGAAACAAACTTGTTTTACCCATTTATTTATATTTCTTTTTTTAAAATATGTTTTAGAGAGAGGGGAAGGGAGAGGAAGAGATAGAAACATTGATGAGAGAGAAGCCTCCTCAATCAGCTGCCTCCTGCATGTCCCCCACAGGGGATCGAACCAGCAGCCTCTTGGTTCCTGGGTTAATGCTCAACCGCTGAGCTACACAGCCAGGCTATTTACATTTCTTGATTAATGGTTAGTCCATTTTGAGACCTGGATTTAATACATATTGCCATAATTTAGTATCTCTCATAATGACTGGGCTCAGAATCATCCTCCAACAGTAAACATCTTATACTATACCCAAAACTTCAAAATGATACAAATTTAAATCCTTGAGAACTCTTTCAAAGAATAAGATACTTCAGTGGTACCATTTCACAACTTAAATTGCTGGGGAAAGTATAAAATGATTCTTTAAGTTTATTGGAGAGATTCTCTGGAACTTTTACTGGGCAATACTTAGCCCGGTTTAAATTATTACATTGGGACTTTTGTTTTATTTTCCTCCACCCAACCAGAAAAACAAACAAACAAAACAAAAACACCCAAACTCTTCTGGGTAGTTTGTCAACTTGCCTCTTATTGGAGTGAGGGGGGAGAGGTAGTAACCAGAGCTCAGCCACTGCCCAATTATTGAGCCTAGTCAAAAGGGGATGAACATCCCAGGCCATCACTGAACTGTAATCAGAAAATCAGTTACTCTGCCCCTGGATTGAAAGTGCCCGTAGCCCATAAATCAAAATAGTGTTCAAATTAATAAAACTTTACTATTTCATTTCTCTTATTAGGAATGGGGGGATAGGCAAAGCATAAAACACCTAGATCACTCCACATAAGAAATGAGATACTGTAATAAGCCCCGGCCAGTGAGGCTCAGTTGGCTGGGTGTCGGCCATATACTGAAAGGTTGCCGGTTCAATTCCCGGTCAGGGCACATGCCCAGATTTTGGTCTTGATTCCCAGTAGGGGATGTACAGAAGGCAACCCATCGATGTTCTGGTCTCACCTTGATGTTTCTCTTTCTCTCTCCCTTCCTCTCTCTCTAAAAATCAATTTAAAAAATCTAAAAAAAGAAACTTAAAAATCAGATAATGCTGGAATATTCAGGAAATAAAAAGAAAATAGATTCAAAGACTAGCCTCCTCCTTTTTAGATAGTTCAGTCATTAAGGAAATACTTTGGATACAACTATATAAATAAGCATTTTCTGCAAATCTTTCAGCTTCTTTTTTTAATTAATTTTAAAAATTATTATTTTTTATTGATTTCAGAGAGGAAGGGAGGGGGAGAGAGAGAGATAGAAACATCAATAATGAGAGAGAACCATTGATCAGCTGCCTCCTGCACACCACCCACTGGGGATGGAGCCTAAAACCCGGGCATGTGCCCTTTACTGGAATTGAACCTGGGATCCTTCAGTCCTCAGGCCGATGCCAAACCAGCCAGGGCTCAGCTTGCTTCTTAAGAAAGTACATGTTCAATGTGATTCTCACGTTAAAGAATTACTTAGGCTTTTATTTAGTCCTCAACATGAATTTTAAACAGAAACCCAGCCAGGCTGGAGTGGCTCAGTGGTTTGAGTGCCGGTTCAATTCCCAGTCAGGGCACATGCCCAAGTTGCCAGCTCAATCCCCAGTAGGGGGTGGCAGGAGGCAGCTGATCAATGATTCTCTTTCATCATTGATGTTTCTCTCTCTCTTCCTCTTCCTTCCTCTCTGAAATCAATAAAATATTTTAAATAAATATATAAATAAACAAACAGAAAACCCGTTGCAAAGTATATATGTAATGTCTTAAATGCCCCACTCATATCTATCCGTGCTGTATTTAAGGACAGGATCTATGTTTCTCTTTGAAATCTGCTATTAGCCTTCACCTTATTGTGTGAGATTCCAGCTGAACACTGAAACCCAGTCTGCCTCTCGATGGCTGCTCTCATTTCCTCCACAATCACTGCTCCCACGGTGAGCTGTACGTCTGGAGAGGTGGCGTTATCAAACTGAAGGGAATCAAGCCATTGCGATAAGCCTTGTTTTCGCATCTCCTCTGAAAAAGTTGAGAGGTCACATTTAGAAATTTTTTTAAATCAGAATTTTATTTGTGTTACCTAATGCAGAAATGCTTCAATTTCAGGTACTTTAGATATATGTAGGTTTTAACCCTTTGCACTCGCTTGCTTTTTTCTCGATTCCTTTATTCTATTGCTAACCGTGTCGAGTCACACTCGACATCCCAGTGCAAAAGGTTAACAGAAATGGCAGCCATTTTAGAAGACTGGTACTTACAAGAGAGACCAATCTACACTAATAAAAGAAAAATATGCAAATTGGCCATACCTCCATGACACCCACCAGCCAATCAGGAGTGAGTATGCAAATTAACCCAACAAAGGTGGCAGGTTAATTTGCATATACAGGCCCAGAGTGGCTGGGCAGGGCGGGATGCCTGTTATGAGGGGGAGGGCGGGGGGCAGAGGGAACTACAGGAGTGGCGCTCCAGCCGGAGCAGAGAAGACGGAAGGCTCCTGCTGGAGCGAAGACTGAAGGCTCCAGCTGGAGCAAAGACGGAAGGCGGCGGCCAGAGCAAAGGCCTGGGTCTCGGGTGCTGGAGGAAAACTGGTGCCAGCAGCCAGGGGAAGGAAGGCCTATTGCACAAATCTTCGTGCAACGGGCCTCTAGTTTCTAATAAAAGTTTAAAAAACAAATAATTTTGGTTTTTTTCTTTTATTTCTCATTATTTAGTTATTTAGTTAAAGCCTACTTCAAAATATTTCACATATCCATCTTAACCCACCCTATTTTATTCAGGTTTTCTTTATTCATGCCTTCTACACAGTCCCCATAAATTAAACATTCTCAAATACCAATGTTATCAACCTTATCTGCCTGTTCAAAATTGTCATTGGCTCTCTCACACCTACAAAATAAAGTATCAACTCTATAAATTGGCACTGACAACCATCTGCCTTTTTCTTTCTTTTGTTTTTTTTTTGTTTTGTTTTGTTACTCCTCACCTGAGAATATTTTTTCCATTGATTTTAAGAGAGAGTGGAAAGGAGGGAGGGGATGGGGGGGAGAGAGAGAGAGAGAGAGAGAACATTGATGTGAGAGACATTGATTGGTTGCCTCCCCCATGCACCCTATCCAGGGCTAAGGATGGAACCTGCAACCCAGGTATGTGCCATTGACTTGGAATTGAACCCAAGACCCTTCAGTGCACAGGCAAACACTCTAACCATTGAGCAACACCGGCAGGGCCCATTTGCCTTTTTATTTATTTACTAGTAGCCCGTTTGCACGAAGATTCGTGCAATAGACCTTCATTCACCTGGCTGCCTGCACCTGGGACCCAGGCCTTGGCTGTGGCCACCGCCTTCTGCCTTCTTTCAGGGTCGGGCTTGGCCCCAGGCGGTGGCCTTGGGCTAGGCTGCACCCAACATCCCTGCTACCGATCGCAGGAGCCGACCCCCAGTGGTTTCCTGCGATCGGCGCAGGCTCCCCGCTGGTGCCCAAGGCTGGGAAAGCCTCGGGCGGCTTTCCCGGCCTTGGGCTCTGCCACACCCCAACGTCCCTGCAACGGTTTCCTGGTAGGCGTGGTTGGTGGGCGTGGCTTGGGCATAGCAAAGGTGCGGTCAATTTGCATATTTGTCTATTATAAGGTAAGATTTTAAAATATATTTTTATTGATTTCAGAGAGAGAGATGGAAACATCAATGATGAGAATCATTGATCGGCTGCCTCCTGCATGCCCCCCCACTGGGGATCAGGCCCGAAACCTGGGCATGTACCCTTGACCAGAACCAAACTCGGGACCCTTCAGTCCACAGGCCAATGCTCTATCCACTGAGCCAAACTGGCTAGGGCCCACCTGCCCTTTAAATTTATCTTCCACTAATCCCAAATTTGTTATATCCTTATAATTTCCTGAACATGCCATGTTTCTACCTCAAGACATTACATTCTATCTCCCTACTCTTACTCCTTAACTCAGTTCTCCCCTTTGCTTAAATAAATCTTATCTGTACTTCAGGGCTTAACTCAAGTCTTATCTATCATGAGATCCTCTTCAACTATTCTAGCTAACTTTGGGGTGTCCCACTAAAGTCCTTTAGCTCTTATCTGCAACAAGTATAGCATAATTGTTAAAAGAACATATTCCAGTCAGGACATATTCAAATATTGGCTTCACAACTTACGATGTGACTTTGAGCAAGTTACATAATTCTCTAAGCTTTGGTTTTGTTGTCTATAAAATAAAGATGAGTACTGTACTTTATAGGATTGTATACTGTACCCCATAGAACACTAAGTACAACATCCAACCATTTATTAGTATTTAGTAATAGTTTTGTGAAACAATGTAACTTATTGAAATTGTGGGGATTTCTGGACTCCTTTTCTTTTTTTTAAATATATTTTTATTGATTTCAGAAAGGAAGGGAGAGGGAGAGAGAGAGATGGAAACATCAATGCTGATAGAGAGTCACTGATTGGCTGCCTCCTACACACACCCCAGTAGGGATTGAGCCAGCAACCCAGGCATGTGCTGGTTCATGGTCAATGCTCAACCACTGAGCCATGCCGGTCAGGCTGGACTCTTAATTTGCACTCGGATGTCGAGTGTGACTCGACACGGTTAGCATTAGAATAAAGGAATCGAGAAAAAAGCAAGCGAGTGCAAAGGGTTAATTAGTAGAGCTAAGTTTTCTCTGCTTTAGATTTCTTCATTATTGCTCTCCTGGATTAGGTAATGTTGCAATCCTCTGTTACTCTATGTCCATGTCAATTAAACAGGACCACAGAAGATAAACAGCATTCCTTTGTTTTCTTCTCTTCTCTAGTAAGAAAAATCTGTAAAAATTTTTGTTTTTTTCTTTGATATACTGAGGTATAGGGAGAAAATTCAGGCAGTTTTTGCTGAAAAAATACTCACTAAAGTGAGAAAACTTTCCTTTTCCTATTGGGTACCTTTGTGGAAAACAATTGATCAAAAAATGAGGGGACCTATTTGTGTACTTTCTATTCTACACCATTTATCTGTAAGCCTAGCCATGGGGCCTTCTCATCCGATGCCAATACCACATTGCTCTAGTTACTGTCAATTTATAATTAAATCTTCAAGTCAGATAGTATAAGCCTTCCATTTAGTTCTTTTTCAAGGTTGTTTGGCTATTCCTCATCCTTTGTATTTCCATACACATTTTAAAAATATTTTTATTGATTTCAGAGAGGAAGGGAGAGAGAGAGAAACATCAGTGAGAATCATTCATCGGTTGCCTCCTGCCCGCCCCCTACTAGGGATTGAACCCGCAACCTGGGCATGTGCCCTTGACTGGAATTGAACCCGGGACCCTTCAGTCCACAGGCTGACGCTCTAGTCACTAGCCAAACCAGCTAGGGCTCCATACAAATTTTAGAATCTATTTGTCAATTTCTATAAAATCCAACAGGGATTTTGGAAGGGAATGCAATAAATCTGTAGGCCAAGTTGGGGAGACGAACTCTGATAACATTTAGTCTTTTGATCAATGAGCATAGTATGTCTCTCTCCATTGATTTCATTGTCTTTATCAGTGATTTTTTAAAATATGTTTTTTAATTGATTTTAGAGAGAGGAAGGGAGAGGAGAGAGAGAAAGAAACATCAATGATGAGAGAGAATCACTGATTGGCTGCCTCCTGCACGCCCCACAGTGGAGATCGAGCCCTAACCCGGACATGTGCCCTGAGCAGGAATCGAACCGTGACCTCCTGGTTCATAGGATGACGCTCAGTGATGTTTTTATTGACCTAGTTTTTCATATGTATTATTAACATTATCTCTGATAATTTCATGATTTTAATACTATTGCCAATATTGCTTTTATTTTTTTAAAAAATTTTTATTTTATTTTATTGATTTTTTACAGAGAGGAAGGGAGAGAGATAGAGAGTTAGAAACATTGATGAGAGAGAAAAACCGATCAGCTGCCTCCTGTATACCCCCTACTGGGGATGTGCCCGCAACCAAGGTACATGCCCTTGACCGGAATCGAACCTGGGGCCCTTGAGTCCACAGGCCGACGCTCTATCCACTGAGCTAAACCGGTTTCGGCCCAATATTGCTTTTAAAATGTCAATTTCTCATTTTAAAATTTTAGTATATAGAAATGCAATTGATTTTTAGATTGGCCTTTTCCCTGTAACTGTTCTAATCTCACTTATTCTAGTTGTTGTGTTTTTTTTTTTGGTGGTGGTGGTGGTGTTTTTTGGTGATGGTAGATTTTTTAGGGTTTTCTATAAGCATGGTAATGTCACCTGCAAAGGAAGTTTACTTTTTCCTTCTATTTCCTCTTCTCTCCTGAATGGACCATCTTGTACTTCCAGTACAATGTTGAATAGAACAGGCATAAGAGTGAGCGTTGCTGACTTGCGCCAAAACTTCAGGGTTAGACTGATAAACCTCTAGCTAGACTCCACAACTCCAGGGACCATAACTACAAAAGAGAAATAAATCTCTTGGAAAGCTGATTAGTGCTTTCCAAGCTCCATCAGGTTGTTGGCAAAATTTATCATTTTGCAGCTTGTAGGATTGAGCCCGTTTTCTTGCTGGCTGTCAGCAGAGGGCAGCAATCAGAGCCTAGCCATGGGGCCTTCTCCAAAGGCCCTCTCATAACATGGCAGCTTACTTCTTCAAAGTGAGCAAGGACTCTTAACTTCCAAAACTTTTACCTTTGACAGTTTATTTATGATAGTGTATATTAATACATCACTGTTTCATGTCATATGCATTCAGAAGCTATTTAATATGTGTTTAGAAAGAAATGAATTAAGAGCAAGCAAAGGGAGGAAAGACAAAGGAGTTCCTTAGTGAACACAAACTAGTTACAAAACGGCCCTAAAAGGAAATTTTTTACTCTGGCCATTTTTAGTACTATTTTTAAATTATCCTACTACTTAAATTTTCCACACACATATAACTATTTCGGAAACAGAAAATACAAAGTTGCAAATGCAGCATGCTTGGCAGGACTGCTAACTTTGATTTTGTTTTTTTAAAATATATTTTATTGATTTTTTACAGAAAGGAAGGGAGAGGGATAGAGAGTTAGAAACACTGATGGGAGAGAAACATCGATCAGCTGCCTCCTGCACACTCCCCACTGGGGATGTGCCCGCAACCAAGGTACATGCCCTTGACTGGAATCGAACCTGGGACCGTTCAGTCCGCAGGCCTACGCTTTATCCACTGAGCCAAACTGGTCAGGGCAGGACTGCTAACTTTGAACCCATTAAGAATCAGGATGGTAAAGATTATATGCACTTAGATCAGCTAATTTCTGTTATCAGTTTTTTTTGTTATACACATCAGATGAAGACGCAGGAATATGACATGCAATCATAAGCCATTCACTAGACATTGCAATATTCTGAACTCTATAAATATCACTGCATCTGAAAGCTTAATATTTAAACTGGCCACATTAAAGCAACAGATACCTCAGACTTCTTTATAAACACTGTCATTTAAAAAAAATATATGTGTGTGTATATACATATATGTGTATATATGTATATATGTACATACATATATATATATATATATATATGTGTATACATGTATATATACATATATATATATATTGATTTCAGAAAGGAAGGGAGGAGAGAGAGACAGAAGCATCAGTGATGAGAATCATTGATTGGCTGCCTCCTGCACACCCCACACTGGGGACTGAGCCTGCAACCCCAGCATGTGCCCAGACCGGGAATTGAACCATGACCTCCTGTTTCATAGGTTGACACTCAACCACTGAACCATGCTGGTTGGGCAACACTGGCATTTTAAATAAAAATTCTAGACTTATCTAGATAAGAAAGATAAGTCTAGAAAAAAAAAAAGGAGCATGTCCATTTGAGTGAATATTTGACCAACGACAAAGATATGTTCCATCATCAGCCAGAGAGCTGCTCAACGAGTTTTAGCCAAAAAACAATGTAATTTATAGTAACAGTTCTTATTCTGAGGTGTGTGAGTTTCAGAGGATCTGTGAATCTACTGAAAACTGCACACTAAATTGTCTTATGTGTATATTTGTGTTTTTCTCTAACAAGCAAGAGTCCATAGCTTTCAACAGATTTTCAAAAGGGTATGCAGCCCTCAAAACAAAACAAAACAAAAAACACACATAAAGAACCAATGATTTAAAGCATTATAAAAGAAATTTCAAATGTTTATTTAAAAAATAAGCTACACAATAAAATGTGATACACACACCCAGCGGTATGGTTTAGTGATTGAGCATCGACCTATCAACCAGGAGGTCACAGTTGGATTCCCCATCAGAGCACATGCCCCAGTAGGCGATGTGCAGGAGGCAGCAGATCAATGATTCTCTCTCATCATTGACATTTCTATCTCTCTCTTCCTCCCCCTTCCTCTCTCTGAAATAAAAAACATATATTTTAAAAGAATGTGATACACAAAGCTAAGACCAAAGACAACCTTCCTTATTATGATCATTACATTTCTGACTCTGGTTCTAGAATAATAAAGAAATCATGCCCTAGCTGGTTTGGATCAGTGGATAGAGTGTCCACAGACTGAAGGGTCCTAGGTTCGATTCCTGTCAAGGGCATGTACCTCAGTTGTAGGCTTGACCTGGCCCTGATCTGGGTATGTGCGGAGGCAACCAATTGATGGCTTTCTCTCACATCGATGTTTCTCTCTGTCTCTCCCCTTCCTTTCCACTCTCTCTAAAATTCAATGGAAAAATATCCTTGGGTGAGGATTAACAAACAAAAAAGAAATCATGACGTGTTTCATCGTCAAATGGTTATGTACCACAACTTTGCCTCTTTTAACTGGCATAATTTTATTGTCCACTGTATTTTCCCTATAGAACTAAAGGATGTGCAGACTCCAGCTTGATAAACTCTCCTATCTCAGGATCAGGGAATAAAGTAATTTCTCAATGGTTATTCCCACAGGCTTCCCTAGATAGTTCTACTACCCTTCAGCACAACATGTTAAAGGCATATCTTATTTTAAAACATGAAACCCATGGCAAATTCACCACTGTAACTAGAAATAAGCTAAACACTCTTGGAAGTTTTTCTGGAGAAATCTGTATTATTTCTATAAGTAATAACAGATTGCCTTATTTTTATCCCCAATATGTTAGTTTGTTACATTTGTATCCAGACAGTTTCTTTTGACAAATGTCCAATATTTAAAGTGTGTTTTTTTTAGTGAAAGAGCTCTTCTGAATAAGAACAATGTTACAAAATAGTAGTTCTAAAAGTACATGTTACAAATGAAGGGGAGAATAGATACACTGTTTTGAATATAGCCTTGATCAACAGTACTAGAAAATGTCTATGAAAAATGTCTGAACACCCTGTTGAAAGCTTCTAGATACAGAAAGAATTATTTTCTCTGGGAGATCCCAAAGAATTCCCTTTTCATAATATTTGATTAAAAATGTAAGACCCAGATTCTCTTAGGTCTGGTATTTAGAACCACCATAATCTAATATTATCACAAAAGCAAATATTACCCTAATTTTATTCTAGTCTAAGAAAATACTTTTAACCACCAAGTACATTTTCTTTTTAAAGCATTTCATGCAAATTATAAATTTTTGCCAGGTAGATAACCTGGGTTGCAGGCTAGATCCCCAGAAGGGGGTGTACAGGAGGCAGCCAATGATGCTTCTCTCTCATCGATGTTTCTATCTCTCTATCCCTCTCCCTTCCTTTCTAAAAACACACAGCTATACAAGATAGAGCTATAAAATCAACCATTTTCTTAATTTTGAAAGAAAATTAAGAAAAAGAAGGAGGCCCGGCCGGTGTGGCTCAGTGGTTGAGCATCGACCTATGAACCAGGAGGTCACAGGTTTGATTCCCGGTCAGGGCACATGCCCGGGTTGCAGGCTAGATCCCCAGTGGGGGGTGTGCAGGAGGCAACCGATCCATGGTTCTCTCTTATCATGGATGTTTCTCTCTCTCCCTCTCCCTTCCTCTCTGAAATCAATAAAAAAAAATTTTAAAAAGAAAGAATGAGCTCTATAAATACAATACTATACTGTAATTAAAAAGCAAAAATGTAAAAAGCACATACACAAAGCAACATTGTATAATTATAAAGACATATACATACTTAAGAAGATATGTCAAATACTGATATATTGGTAGGTGCAAAAGGGTGTATGAGGTCAGGAGGGAGTGGGAGAAATCACAATGAAGGGAAAAAGAAGTAAAATAAAATGAGAGAGGCCTTTGCATAGCTCATTGACATTTTGCTATGAACTGATTAGAAATTTTGAGTGATTCAACTCCCGGTAGTTGAGGTCTCCCTTAAAAAAAAAATTCACCCTTCTTTTGATAAAGAAACCAAGTTACAATAATATAAATTAACTTGCAAAATTATGGAAGTGCTCAGTCAGACTTCTATGGATAACTTTAACTTGCCCTAGTCATATCTGAAGAGAAACTTTGATTTCATACAGATTCCAAGCTTTTAAACATCCATATACCTGGAATGATAAGAGAATTTGTATATCCTTCTATGTGAGTCCTTGTGATTCATTCAGGTTGTAGTTTAAGTTTCCTTTCAATCAATCCAAGAAGTATCAGTGTGGCCAAGCAAAGCAGGTTCCAAAGGCAGGAAGCAGAAGCAAATGATGCTATGAAGTACCTTTCTGAACTGTCCCTTCTGCTGTTGTAGAGCCTTGGGGCAACCCTTCAATGTAGGTCGTTGGCAACAAGTCTGCTGAGATAGGCTGACCTTGTTGCTTTTGCAGTCTCTCTCGTACAGCACTGGTCAGGTCTACATAAGCTTCATCAATGCTGGCACGTTCAATCACAGCAAAACGAGACATTACCCCCATCACTTCCACACTGGCTTCCCGGTACCTAAGAAGTATAAGGATTGTACATGTAGAAAATAAATGGAGGCAACATTGAGACTGTGGGCCCCATACCCCCCTCATAATAGAATAATAATATATATAATCAGGGTAAGATCTCCTTAAAGAGAAGACTGGCTTGTCAGAGACTAGATAGTAACCCAATTAATAAGGCAGAAGATGGTCAATAGCAAAAGCAAGGAAAAAGAACCATGGAAGCAAACATTTGTAGTGCAACTCTAGCACACCAAGGTAGAAAGCATCTAGACCATGAACATATCTGTGTAACAGGTATCTCTCTAAAGAGGAAAGAAATGCTTCAAACTAGTTTAACTAGAAAACATTTTACTATGATCATCTACTATTCCTTTTGTTATTTTCATATATCCACCACATAGTATTCTGCTTCGACTTTTGTCTTCAAATAAGAGGTAACTTATAGGGAACACTGCACTGATTAGTGAACCCAAGTATCTTGTCTTTCTCAGGTTGGTATTTTTATTTATAAACTAGCAAAGTGACATGTGGATTTTATATTTCTTTTTAAAAATATATATTTTATTGATTTTTTACAGAGAGGAAGGGAGGGATAGAGAGTTAGAAACATCGATGAGAGAGAAACATAGATCAGCTGCCTCCTGTACACCCCCTACTGGGGATGTGCCCATAACCAAGCTACATGCCCTTGACTGGAATTGAACCTGGGACCCTTCAGTCCGCAGGCCGACACTTTATCCACTGAGCCAAACCGGTCAGGGCTGGATTTTATATTTCAGTTTGATTAACATGTGAGCTGGTTATCGCTACACACACACACACACACACACACACACACACACACACACACACAGCCAATAAAGTCTAAGCACTACTGAATATACTAACATTCAAATTATCAAGTTGAAGATAAGCTCCTAGAATGTGGTAATGTGTCTGGACAGGCAGACATCCTCTGCTAGGGGATACCAATCTCACCATATACGGTCTATTCAAATCCTAACAAGCAGCTTTTCTGGCTAATGTAGCTAGTTTTCTAGGCAATATGTGGATGTTTTCTTTGCTTTAGACTTGCTATGGAATTTAAATAAGTTCTTTGTTCCAGTTGAGCCTATTTTATTTATCATAAAAATGAAAATAATTGCACTTTACCAAGACATCTATCAAAATTGGTATAATTATTGTTCTAAAACATTCTCAAATGTAAGAATTAGAGAAAGACAGCTCTTTTTCTTCCAGTCATTATTTGGGCTGGAGAGAGGATAGTTAGACCTCAAATAAAAAAGAGAGCTCCACGTCAACCCATGAATCAGGAGACCATGGTTCTATTCCTGGTCAGGGAACATGTCTTAATAATTCTCTGGCCTCTAAATTCTCTCCTAATTTTTCTAAAACTGCCTTTGCTCAAAAAGTTTAAAGCTGGTGGCATGTGACTTCTTATAATCACACTCTGAAGTCAACTATATTTCTGGGAAATTATATTATGTCCATTAGCTAAATTAATTCTAATTTAGGGTTAAAGTATTAAGCTCCGGTCAAATCTGTCTTTTCTGGCGATAACTTCAATGTGTGGTTGGCTATGACATTCTACCTTTAGATTTCCAATTCATAGGTGAATTCAGGAATATCTCAAGTCCCAAGTCAAAGCATGATCCCTACACATCACACCACACAGTATAGTGTAGTGTGAGAATGTGGATACAGAAAGAGAAAAAAAATCAGTCTTCTACTTTTTAGCTGTATGAACTTATTTAATGTCTCTAAACTTCTTTTCCTGTCTGTGTGTGGGAGGGTGTGTGTATGGGGGGAGAGTACTACTAAAACATATCACATAGCAATGTGAGATTTAAGAGACATTGCCTATGGAGAGCTTAACCCGGTGCCTGGCATATGACATATGCTCAATGCATACTATTAGGATTATTATAATGGCTTGGGCTTATACCTACCTCTAACTTGGCTATGCCTATACATGTCTCCCATTCCAAGGCTAACCTTCTGAAATTTGGGAAGAGACAGCTCAGTTCAAAAGCAGAGAAGGTAATCTCCTTTGAGACTGTTTAAATCTGGCAAATAATTCTTGATATTGCACTAGAGTGTCAGTTTGACTAAGTCTTCTCTGGAAAAACTCTTACTTTCACAGTCAATTTAATTACTTCAAACACTTCAGACTTGGCCTGATAACATATAATTTGATGTTGAGTTTTAAGTATAACAACACATTTTTAAATAAGAAACTGAAAGGGTATCAAGGCAGTAATTATTATAGGTTATAATGACTGAACTGTTCCTGAAATACAGTATCAGAATCTATTTTTATTTCACATAGAAAAGTTGGCTGACCAAAGATAACTTTTTCAGATGTTATTTACACAAAACAAATTTGAAAAATCAGTTCCTAGCCTCATGGAATAATATTTCCAACCCTTCCACTCCCCTCAAATCATCTTTCCTTCTTACTTGGTGAGGTTAGCTTTCCCACGGGACTCACGAACTTGTGCCAGTAGAAGATCTGGGCATAACTTCTTAGCATCATCTGCCCACATGTTTCTGGTGACTCCAAATGCACGAGCTTCATAACTCACTGCAATTATTCTAAGGTTACCAACAGAAAGGAACAGAAAGATATTACCTGACACAGGCACAAATAATTAGAATTTATCATGAATAGGCTATACATATAACAGTAGAAACTTTTTGGCCACAGATGCCACTATTTGATTTCAAACACAGCAGTTCAGACATCTCAAAAATACCTAGCATATTCCTTTGCATTGCATTCTTACAGATTAGAACAGTAGTTGACAGTTACAACAATAACTATGATACATACCCACCACCCTTCCATGATTTGTACTGCACGACCGCACAAGGTTTATTCCTCAAATGAGGATTTTGCCGCTGCTCCACTTGAACAAAAAAACAGTCCATGTCCACTAGAGCAACTACCCGGTCCTGTCCATTAGCCATTTTTCTGTAAGACAATATTTTATAGACAGTTATATTTCCATTTTTCCACTGTTGAGCTACCATGAGCACGAGAGCATGGAAACTAACAAGAATATAACAGGCATTTTCATCTACTGCTAGAAGGAGAATAATAAATTGGTATAATTTTAGGAAGGTAATAAGTGTTAAAAGCTTTAAAAATACTCATCCCCAAAAGAATTGAACACTTCACAAAAGAAGATAGTATACAAATAGTCAACAGGCACATAAAAATGAGCTCAACATCATTAGTCATAGAGAAATGCAAATTAAAACCACAATGCACAACCTAGTTCATAGATAAGTCTCAAGTATAAATTCAGGGGAAAGAAAAGAAGAAAATGACATATAGCATTATAGCATTCATGTGAATTTCTTTAACTTTTTATTTTGAAATAATTTTAGACTTGCAAAAATAGTAGGGTACTTCTATAACCAGTTTCCCCTAATGTTAATGTTTTACATAGCACAATTGTAATAACTAAAAAAATGAACATTGGTGTAATATTCAACTATATACTTAATTTGAATTTCACCAGTTATTCCACTAATATCCTTTTTCTGTTCTAGGATCCAATCTTAGTCATCATGTCTGCTTAGTCTTTTCCAATCTGTGACACTTCCTCAGTTTTCCCTTGTTTTTCATGAACTTGACACTTTTGAAGCGTCAGTTAATTTGAAAATATGTCTCAATTTAGGTGTCTGATGCTTTCTCTTGATTAGACTGAAGTTATACATTTTGGGCAAGAATATCACAAAAGTTATGTACTCTTCTCAGGGTATCATATTGGGAGGTACATAATGTCAATATGTCTTATTATTGGTGATGTTAACCATGATCATTTAGTTGAGAGAGTGTTTGCCAGGTTTCTCACTGTAAAGTTACTATTTTGAGATGGCAAATATCCTGGGTTGTTTTTTTCAAACTTTCAACCACTAAGCACCCATCAGTGAATCTTGCTGCAACAACAATTTTGCAGTGTTCTAATGGTGACTTTCTACTCATTCACATAAATTTCTGAAAAAATACTACATACCATTTGGATAGTAGATTGGAAGAACAAACCTTATATACTCGATAGTGGGTACAGACTAATATTATCACTTAACAATGTTAGAAATTTGGAATAAGGAGTGTAAACTAATGAAATGGCTTCCCAACTTTGCTGAAGATTGGAATCACCTAGGAACATTAAATAAGGTTGATATTGGCTTCTACCACCAGACATCTTAATTTAATTGGTATGGATATGACTTGGGCATTGTGATTTTTACAAACTTCCCAGGCAGTTCTTTTTTTATTTATTTTTTTAAAAAATTTTATTGTCTAAAGTTTTACATATGTCTCCTTTTCCCCCAATTGCCAGGCACTTCTAATATGCAGCAAAGATTGAGAGTCACTGACCTCAAGTACATGATTTAAATATGAGAAACACCGGTTATACAGTTGAGTAAGCACTCAACTGTATTCTTTTTTAAAAGTGTCAAAAATTAACATTTATCTTGAAAAAAAGTAACATGCAACTACAAACTGCAAGATTAGTGGAAAGAAAACAATGAACTTATAAAATCAGAGTGTCTAAGGCATTAATTCCTTATCAATTCTACGCGCCCCAAACGGGCAGGAGGTGATGCTTTAAACATTTCTAAGTTAAAACCATAACATGTCAGAAATCATTTTACCTTGAAGTGCCTTTTGCGTAGCACTGGGACAGATGCCAGAATAGACATAGTAAATGTATTTTCTCTCACACACAAAGAAAACACCTGGTACGCACGATAGTAGATACACGCACTACATTCGACACACAAATCCCAGAAGTGGAGTATGAGCAGGAGGCAGTGCTGTAAGTCCAGCAAACACATTACTGAATATGCAAACACAAATACTGGTATGCAGACTTTTAACAGATAACGATGCTGTTGACGTTTAAACAGTTCAGGTATTTTGCTGGAGAAAGCAAGAGCTTTTCAAAATGAAACATACTCTCTGCCAAAACCCTCTTTTCAGAATAAGGGTAGTCATGTAGCACTTCAAATGATCAAAACTGCACAAACTTTCCACTGCAATCTTTAAACATCTCGACTTATCCCAATCGGTACAAAACAAGTTTGGTGCCCATCAGGTGACAATACATCCAAGGAGAGTGAGTACAAGTGAAGAGGAGGGTCGAAGAGCGATAGAGACAAAGTTCCCGTCCCCCCCTCCACACACTCTCACACACACACACACACACACACACACACACACACACGCTCCTCTCGGAGAATACCAGGCCCGTATCTCTCTGTATGTATTTCTATTTCATGTCATTTTGGCCCGGTGTTGTCACCAGCCACTGCTGTATCATAAACCAGTACCCAAAGCAACACGAAAAGCTTGTTCACAGTGATGCCGAAAGTTTCCAAATTCTCTTACCAATGTGGCAAACACCTGGCAAAACTGTCAACCGGGGACGCCGCAAACGCTGGGCTCGGTGTCTAGAGGAAGATGAAGAGGTCTCGAGTATCTGTCCCCTTTCCGGGAGCAAGTCAGCCGGTATCGAGAGGTTTATCCCCGTCAGGATGGAGAAACGGACCAAGAGTCGCCGAGGATCCTTGCCCGGGCAGCGGCCCTCACAGCCGTGCGGGTTCAGGCAGCGCCGGCGAACTCAACCGCTGGCCCCGCTGACAGATACAGACTGCGCGCCCGCCGCGAAGGGCGTTGTCGCGCCTGCGCACCACAGCTCTTCCGTCCCCCGCTTCGCCCACCGCGGGGCAACCGTCACAAGGGAGCCGCCACTTCCGCCGGCGCGTGCGCAGTGGAGGGTTGGGCGCGTGTGCAGCGCCGGTTCTTTCCCCGCCAGAGCGTCAGCTACTCCTCCTGCTCTCCCCCCACCACCCCCAGCCCTCCGCGGCCCGGTACTAGCGTGTTGTCCCGGCGAGGGAGCTGTCTATACCTTGCGCTCCCGGCCAGCCATAGTGCGCTCTCGCGGCGCGTGGCAGTAGCCATGGCGATGGATCAAGTGAACGCGCTGTGCGAGCAGCTGGTGAAAGCGGTGACGGTCATGATGGACCCCAGCTCCACCCAGCGCTATCGGCTGGAAGCCCTCAAGGTAGCTGGGGTCTGGCGCCCCGGGCCTGCCCCGAGACCCTCCCTGAGCCCATAACCCTGCTTGTCTTCTGCTCACGTGGCCCTTGGACCTCCCTCCCCAACCCGGAGGGACCTTCCCTCGCCGCCCTCCGCGCCTCTTCCCATTCCCAGCCTATTCTGCTCGCCTCGCCTGCCCCTTTCCCGGACTGCCTGGTCGCTAGCTGCTTTTGGCGGTCTTTTCTCACCACCCCTTCCCACTGCCCTCTCCTCTCCCCGTCCCCACTTCTGTTCACTGGTGTTCGCACCAAGACCCTTTCCACAGCTGGCTGCACTTACTCCCCCAAGCCCCACGTCTCCTCGCCTTCCCCTGGCGCACGTGTCCATCCCGTACTCAACGCCAGCTACGTACATTCTTTATGGGCTCCCCTGCACTAAATGTTTCCCCGCTAGCCCACTCCTGACCCGCCCTAAGTAAGCCCCAGCCCCCATAGTGCCCCTTTACTTAAAACGCTCCACCCCTCCCTACCTTCTTGTGTGTCTTGGTATTTTGGGCTAATTCTCACACGTCCTCATGTTTTTTATTGTGTGACAGTCTTAGGCTATTTTGCGCAAAGATGAACTTCCACCACTTACTTTGCATTTTAAAATACAAGGGCACTTTGATTTCCTGAAAGTAGTTTTCTTGAGTACCGGGCTGTGCTGCTGGGACTGACTTGTGATGCTAATACAGGTGGGGATGCTACTGTAATATGAGCATATTCCCGCATCAGACAATGTATGTGGGCTGTGAGAAATAAAATAACCATTAGGAAAAAAATACTTGTGCTGTACCTAGTTTAAGTGATGTACAATGAGTATCACTTAGAGGAAACTTTACAGTATGGAGATGTATGCCACGGAATTTGGAATCAAAACAGTTGGGTTGTATTTGTTTTTTACTATGAAATATTAAAAATAGATACAAAAGTAGAGAGAATACTGCAGTTGTTTTGTGTATACCCATTGCATAAACTCAGCTGTTATAAAGATTTTACATTTGCTTTATTCCCACTCCTCCACCAAAAGTTTTTAAAATAAATCTTAGAAATTGTTGTTTCACCCCTATATACTTCAGGGGTGTATCTCTAACATAATTTTTTAAAATATTTTTTTATTGATTTCAGAGAGGAAGAGAGAGATAGAAACATCAATGATGAGAGAGAATCATTAATTGGCTGCCTCCTGCACGCCCCACATTGGGGATTGAGCCCACAACCCTGACCATGTATCAAACTGTGACCTGGTCGATGCTCAACCACTGAGCTGCACTGGCCGGGAAGAACATAATTTTTTAGTCTTTTAGGTCAGATTTTTTTTTCAACATTAGTTGGATATTGCATGGGATATCTGGAACTATGAAAGCGAAAGGAATGTTTATCAGTCTTTACTCATAATATTGAGCTATACTTTGCATCTTAAAAATATAGCTCAGGTTTGAGTTAAGATGGTGCTTTTTTAGTCCCTACTCCTGGCTCCTAAGGGAAATGTTAACTTTTCTTCTTTCAGTTTTGTGAAGAGTTTAAAGAAAAGTGCCCTGTTTGTGTCCCCTGTGGCTTGAGGTTGGCTGAGAAAACACAAATTGCCATCGTCAGACATTTTGGCCTTCAGATCCTGGAACACGTTGTTAAGTAAGGAGCTTTTGGGTGTTACCACTGAAGCCCATGGGAGAGCAAATCTTATTTCTTACATAACTCATAGAGATACTCTATAGGTGAGCAGAAAAGAACAATCCACAAGAAGAAAGGATTGGTCCTCTAGAGGTTATCCCAACCTCATGCTGTTCTCATTCAGGACTTAACCTTTCTCTTCTTCAGTTTCTTTGTCCATGTAAAGTGCATAGTACATACTAAGCATTCTACAAATATTAACTGATAGTCATTCAGCCAGCATTTATTGAGTTCCTACTATATGCCAGCAGACCTCAAAGATTTTTTTAGAAAAGACTTTGTAAATCATCACAAAAATGGAATTAGTGATATCAGAATTGTATTTTCAAAAAAAAAACAACTCTATTGTTGCAGATGTCCCAGGTAAATACATTTGCTTTTGTCTGTCAGGAAAATCAAGGGGAAAGCTGATCTGTGCACAAATCCTCTGTGGATTCCAATTAATGGACCATTGCCTGTATAAAACTCTTTCCCAAGAACTTTTCTGTTATTAACATTTTGGTTAAGTTTGGACTGTTTTGTCTGTTCTTTGAAGCATATGAGATCAAAAGCATAATTTCTTAGTGAAATCGCCAACATAATCTAACACAAGAATCAAACCTAGTCTCATAAAGAGAAGACTTTTCATGTTGACTGTTCTGTTGACTTTATAAATTTTGGTGGCCAGGTTTCGGTGGAACAGCATGTCTCGATTGGAGAAGGTCTATCTGAAGAACAGTGTCATGGAGCTGATTGAAAATGTAAGGAATGGTTGGTTGGAAGACTTGTGTTTCTAAGGTAGTTCAGACAGAGTGACTTCTTCAATGTAGCATTTGTGTAAAACTCACTGGTTCCTCATATGTTAGCATGCTTTGTATGATATTAAATGTTACCTTCAAGGTAAAAAGAACCATCATCACAAGAAATCATAATTCATCACAAATGCACTGTATGATAGTAAAAATAGGCAGAATGAATTTGTTCCAGGAGTTAGAATATGACTTTAAACATGTTTAAGATCCATAGCCTTTTTTCTTTTTTTACAAAGGTCATAAAAAGTGGAATCTCTACCTCTGTTCATCTCCAAAGTCTGGTGCCTTTAATAGGAAAAAACATTCCCTTCAAAACTATTAATTAACTTAGGATTTGTATTTTGCTAGTTGTGGGAAATCTTGGTAAAAACAAACAAACAAAAAACCAGCCCTAGCTGGTTTGGCTCAATGGATAGAGCGTTAGCCTGTGGACTGAAGGGTGTCTGGTTCAATTCCAGTCAAGGGCACATGCCCGGGTTGCAGGCTCAGTCCCCAGTAGGGGGCGTGCAGGAGGCAGCCAATCAAGGATTCTCTCTCATCATGGATGTTTCTATCTCTCCCTCTCCCTTCCTCTCTGAAGTCAATAAATATATATATATTTAAAACAAAAAAAAAACAGATGTGTGAGAGAGAAACATTGAGAGGTTGCCTTTGCACATGCCCTGGCCGGGAATCAAACCCACAAGCTTTCGGTGTTTGTGGAACGACCCTACAACCAACTGAGTCACACCAGCCAGGGCATCATTAATCTTAATATCAAACAAAGGAGAGTCCCAGTAGTAGTCTTTCTGTTTTCTAATACTAGAACTATTGATAAAATATTTAGGGCTCCTCCTAAATCTCCAATTTTCAGCCCCTCAATGTATTCCTTATTTCATATTCTTCCACCCTGGCTTTCTTACAAAATGAAACAATATGAGATTCTCTTCAGTTTCTAAAGGAGAACCATGATGTCTTCCTTACTCTGTGTGACAGCCATTTTATAGGCTAGTGCAACCCTCACTTAAGCTTTAAGTGGGGAGAATAATTAGCAAGAATGCAGGACAAGTGAATCAGACATGGAAAACAGGTTGGTTTATTCTGTTTGGTTTAAAAGCCTGCCTCTTGATGAGTTTTCCCACTTTTATGGCCCAGTTTTTCCCTTGAATTCAATTTTGCTGACCTCTTAATATCTCTTGTTCTTTTTCAGGGAACACTGAACATCTTAGAAGAGGAGAATCATATTAAAGATGTTCTGTCTCGAATTGTAGTAGAAATGATTAAGCGGGAGTGGCCACAGCACTGGCCTGACATGCTAATAGAATTGGACACTCTTTCCAAACAAGGGGTATGAAATACAGCAGTACCAATTTTTTTTTTTTTGTTCTTCAGGGGTTTATTTTTATTTATTGATTTGAGAGAGAGAGAAACATTGGTTTGTTGTTCCACTTATTTATGCATTCATTGGTTGCTGCTTGTATGTGCCCTGACTGGGGATTGAACCCACAACCTTGGCGTATTGGGACGATGCTCTAACCAACTGAGCATCCAGTCAGGGCAGAGTGGGATTTTGTTTATTTGTTTGTTTTGTCAACAGAAAAGAGCCTTTAGGCAAACTTATAATGAAAAGATGTTTAATTTAACTAGCTTATTTCTGTTAATGCAGGAAACACAGACAGAATTAGTGATGTTCATCCTTTTGAGACTGGCAGAGGATGTAGTGACCTTTCATACACTGCCCTTTCAAAGAAGAAGGGACATCCAGCAAACATTAACCCAGAACATGGAAAGGATTTTCAGTTTTCTACTTAACACACTTCAGGAAAATGTAAACAAGTACCGGCAAGTGGTAAGGAATATCCCACCTCCCTGAAGTTGTGTTTTTTAATGAGTGTTTTTTTGTTTGTTTAAAGTTCAAATGAACAAGGAACTGAGGTGTCTAGTTCAGCAAAAGAAGAGGCCATTTTATGAGCAAAAAAGAAAAGGTGATAGGAAAAACAACTGATTTTTTTTTTTTTAAACTGATTTTCTAAGAAACTCAGGTCAGGGAGTTTCCATATGTACTGGGGAAAAAATAATTCCTTTTATAGTGAGAAATTTTTTAAAATAGTATAAAAATGAAGGTTAATTCTTAATATTTGAAAGCCCAGATATCTAATAGGTCAGGGTGGTATCCTGGTTAAAATTTAAGGTCTCATTTAGTGTTGGTCCCATTTGTAGTGTAAACTGCCAAGTTTTATTAATCTTGACTACATGCTTCTTGGTATTTTGTTCTTCCTGATGAGGTAGGATTACTCTAAATTTTAATTGTCCCTTTCTGCAGAAAAGGGCAAGCCAGGTACTCTCTTTCTAACCATTTTCATTGTTAGCAGAGAGCCTTCAGAAGAAGGCAGTATAAAAGTTAATCTAACATAATGTCCTCACCGGAGGGCAATTTAGCCCCCCAGGTTGTCACAGTAGGGATTCCTATTGGCATCTAGTGGGTAGAGACCATGTATGCTGCTAAACATTCTATAATACACAGCCCCTACAATAAAGGATTATCCAACTCAAAATGTCAAAAGTACTGAGTTGAAAAACCCTGATCTAGAATTCTCATATGTACTTATTTCACAAAATAGGTTGAATTAAATATTAGTTATTTTTTTTATGCCTCTAACAGCTTCATTGGTCTGTTTTCAGAGAAGCACTAGACACTAACACAAATGGGAGAAGGTGCTATGAACTGTTTTGGTGGGGAGGAACTAACAGTGAATACCTAGTATATACCGTTACAGGGTGGGGCAAAAGTAGGTTTATAGTTTCGAGTACAGAAACTGAGTTTATTCTTGTATTATTATTTATTAATTATTTTCCGAAACAACTGTAACCTACTTTTGCCCCACCCTGTCCTTGTTTGTACTTTATATGTTATTTAATCCTCAAAACCAACCCTAAGAGTCAGAAAATATTGTCTCCATTTTACAGATAAGAAAAACCAAAGCTCAGAGGGTAATTATTAAAGACCCCCTAATAAATAGTTTTCATAGAATTCAAGCCCCATTCTTTTTACGAGAGTGGACTTTTTCCCAAAAAATTTCTCCCCAAGATTTTTCAAAAGAAAATATCAAGGAAATAAACTTGCATTTAAAACCCTATGTGTATTGAGGGTGATTGAGGTATTCTTTTTCGTTTCCCTGGGAGATTCAATCCCTAGAAGGAGAACAAATTATGAATACTTAGTTGTCCTAGAAATCTAGCCAACGTGCCAGAACAGATTATTGGTGATAATCTGACACAAGTTAGAAACATCTACTGTAGTGTGTGTTTTTTAGCCCCACTTTCAGTTTTCTTCATCTGTGCTACCACTGTGCCCAGGACCAGAGCACACCAAGAGCCATGTCTTGTACCTCGAACTTCTCAGTTTGCTTGTAGTTGCTTCTCTGCTTCCATCCCTTCACCTTCCCAATTGGTGTCTTCCAAACAAGGGGTAAACAGTGATGGGATGAGTAGGCTCACTTTCCTTGTCCCATCACCTGGCTCCTGCACTGGTCCCAGGGGCATGGAGGATCCAAACAGGAATGAAGGATTTGTAGGAGTGGAGAGTAAAGGCTGGACTTGGCTGTTGTCACTAGGATCCCTTTTCCTCCTTGGGCAGCATTAGTAGATGCTGGTGAGAGGGTTCTACCCCATTAACACATCTACATGAACACTGCTAATGAAGGCTTAATACTTGTTCTTTATGAAAATATTTTTTATAATTGAGAAAAGGAATTGTAAAACAAGTTCCTTATGGTCCTAATGGTGGTAAGTTTTTAGGTATTTCAGAAGTTGTTATTCCTGCTTGTATTATTTTTCCTTTAACAGTCTTCAACTTTTAATTTTAATTCCAGAAGTTCCTCAGGACAATATTATTTTTATATACTTGTAAATTATAAACATTATGTAATATTTTTACAGAAATTGGGATATAAAGGTAAAAAATCAGTCATAATTGTATGTTTACTGAACAGACATTATTTTGATCTGTTTAGCATCTAATATTTTTGTGTACATGTTTTCCCTATATGTCCATCCATACGTGGTCATAAATTGTATTGATTTAATTTTTTAAAATTTATCTTTATTGTTGAAAGTATTACAGATGTCCCCTTCCCCCCCATTGATCCCCTCTTTCCCGCTCCTGCCCCCTCCCCAGGCTATATTGATTTAATTTTGTTTCTTGCTTTTTTCCTTTAGCATTACATTATTTCAGTATACCTTTGCCAATTATAATTTGTCTTTTTATTTTAAAAAACATGCTAATACTTTGTTTTAAACTGTATTTATTTCATCTAGCAATATTGAACCTTATTTGTTGTTCATCTTTTGGTTGTATTTCTTTGTAAATCATGTGCTTTGAAACTGTCTTTGTGGCTCTGCATGTTCTAACAAATTTGTGTAAGCTCTTTAAATACTAACTTTTTGTCTTATTGCTAAAATTAAAGTAACCGTTCTTCTTAGGAGGAATATCAGTTATGTGTTCCTAGTAAAGTTGTATTCTTTCCAAGATTGAAAGTTGAGTCTATATTTGAGAATCTATTTGAAGACCTTGATTATGGGGATGGAAAGTTATTACATAGCCTTTTGCTCATTAAAAACATTGGATCCTTATACTTCTTTTCTTTCAGAAGACAGATAATTCTCAGGAGCCAAAGGTAAGAGCTCTTTGTGGCTTTGGAAGGAGACTTCTTTGAGGCTTTCAGGTACAGGATGTATCCACCTAGTGGAGGGTGACCTCAGCCTTGGTTTATTTGATCATTGAGCTAAGGTGGAAGGACGTTAAAATTACAATATTTGAGATTTCTTGTAGGAAATATAATAGACTCACATATCAATATGGTCTTATTGATATATTGAGACTGCCGGTGTTTGAAAAATGAATGTGTTCATCAGGAAAAAAACATTTGACTGTTACATGAGTACATTTTTTTTTTAAGTCATTTTCTTTTTGGAATTAGAAAATAGAAGGAGCTCAGGTGTATAACCACTGCTTTCTTGTCTGTGAGTGAGGACTTAATGGTCAAAAAGTTATTTCTTTTCATTCAGGCTCAAGCAAACTGTCGAGTAGGAGTTGCAGCCTTAAACACTCTGGCAGGCTACATTGACTGGGTGTCCATGAGTCACATCACTGCGGAGAACTGCAGGCTCCTGGAGGTACTGTGCCTGCTGCTCAACGAGCAGGAGCTCCAGCTGGGAGCAGCTGAGTGTCTGCTCATTGCAGTGAGCAGGAAAGTAAGTTGCCACTTCAAACTGACTTTTATCCGTGATATCTCTGAGGGGGCTATTTAACTGTTGTGGCAGAAAGACATTTAATGGTTTGAGTGTTGTTTTTTCCTTGACACCAACTAACTACCTGTCTTCAACCCCTTTGTTTTTAAATGTATTTTTATTGATTTCAGAGAGGAAAGGAGAGGGGGGAGAGAGATTGAAACATCAATGATGACAGGGAATCATTGATCCGGCTGCCTCCTGCATGCCCCCCTACTGGGGATCAAGCCCACAACCTGGGCATGTGCTCTTGACTGGACTCGAACCCAGGACCCTTCAGTCTGCAGGCTGATACTCTACCCACTGAGCCAAAACAGCTAGGGCCCTTCAACCCCTTTGGACAACAGTTAGCCAATATTCTAGGGATTTATTGGCAGAATATACAGAGGTCTGTCAGGCTACTTCTCGATACAGCTGTGAATCTTAACTCTTCACACTTAAGAAATAAAGTTTAAAACTCAGTGTTTATGGCAAAGAATCTTAGATGATGGCTACACTGGCTTTTTATCTGTCTTGACTAACAATAGGGACCATGATTCTTTTCTCCATAGGAATGCTATCATCAGCTGTAACTTACTTATCTTTCATTTCAGCACTGTTGACCAACACATTTAAAAATATGTTTTATCCAGATTAGGTTTTAAAAAGCTGGCTTTGCTCTAGTGTTCAGTCAATCTGGGGGCTGTAAGAGAAATTATGAAGTCAGTATATTTGCTTAGATAGGTAAGAAGTTGTTAGTACTTGGATGCTTTTAATAATGTAGTTTTTCTATTACCTTTGTTTCCCTAAAATTGGGTCTAGGGCAAGTTGGAAGACCGGAAGCCCTTAATGGTCTTATTTGGAGATGTTGCTATGCATTATATACTCTCTGCTGCACAGTGAGTATCTACTTTTCTATGTTTTTTCTAATTCCTTTGTTATTCTGTATCATACTTGGATATATCTGAAGTTCCTATCTAAATACTAGCAGTCAATTGACAGTGTTTCTAATTAAAAAATCAGGCAACCTTGGGGTTAGAGATCAACCAAAGGACTTGTATGCATGCATATTAGCATAACCAATGGACACAGACACTGGGGAAGTGGGGGCTTGCCCTCGAGAGTGGGAATGGCTCAATCGGGGAAAAAGGAGACATATGTAAAATTTTAGACAATAAAAAAAAAAAAATCAGGCAACCTTCTAGGGACTATTGAATCTTCTTGAAGACCTTATACTGGAAATAAGTTGTGGCCACTGACTCAGCACCCACTCACTTTCACAGTTTTCCCCATTACCTCCAGACAACTCATCTCCATGATTCTCTTTGTCTGGTTCTAATGATCCCTAAGCCTCCTAGTCTCCTTGGTGACTAGGCCTGAGAGTGCTTAGATATGGACCGAAGTCTGTCCCAGGGCCTGCCTGATTGTAGAACTTCAGACACTCCTCCCTGATCTTCTCATCAGAGTAATTAATACCTGAAGTGTTGAGGCTCTTGGAAACAGCAGGAACAATGTGTTCAATGAGAAATGTGTGCATAAAACCTATAAACATAGTCAATGTCCTAAAACAATGACTCTGCTTGTTTTCTTCTAATTGCTCTGGAAATTTTTTTTTTTAAATATTTTTATTGATTTCAAAGAGGAAGAGAGAGAGAGAAAGAGAGAGAGATGGAAACATCAGTGATGAGAGAGCATCATTGATCGATTGCCTCATGCACCCCACTGGGGATTGAGCCCACAACCCAGGCATGTGCCCCCGACTGGAATCGAACTTGGGACCTTTCAATCCGCAGGCTGACGCTCTATCCACTGAACCAAACCAGCTAGGGCTGCTCTGGAAAACATTAAAGCATTTCCTGATAATGTGTTTCTTACCAGGGAGTCACATAGAACTGTGTCTTACAAATAGTTGAAGCTGTTGCAACACCCTCTTTTCTATACTCTTCACTAATTCTTGGTCCCAAGGATAAGTGAAAAGATGTGTGACACATATGTGTTATTTAAAATCTCTTACATCCTATTCTAATACAGTTATCATGACTTCCTTTCCTATGGAGACTACAGCTCTGTTTTTAAGGGAACCTGTTAATTAAATGAGTGACATTTCTTTTGAGTAGCCACTGTAGTTTCTGTCTCCAAGACCCATTAGTTCTTTAGAGACCATGACATTCACCCTAAGGTGTCCTATCTCTGTTTGTGCTACTAATACTGGTTAGCAAAGCTATGACTCTAACCCAAGCAAGCAGACTCCAAAGCCTGCACTGGAAACCATAATGCCATACTGCCCTTCAATATCACTAGAGCCTAGGTCTTGCTTACCTCAAGGCCTACGCTTTTTACATTATACTCTACTGCCTCCAGAACACAGCTGATATGGCTGTTGTCCCCACTGTTCATTATTAATTCTTAGAAGAAATAATGACAGAAAACTTCCCCCACCTGATGAAAGAAATAGACTTACAAGTTCAGGAAGTGCACAGAACCCCAAACAAGAGGAATCCAAAGAGGACCACACCAAGACACATCATAATTAAAATGCCAAAGGCAAAAGACAAAGAGAGAATCTTGCAAGCAGCAAGAGAAAAACAGTTAGTTACCTATAAGGGAGCACCCATACGACTGTCAGCTGATTTCTCAACAGAAACTATGCAGGCCAGATGGGAATGGCAAGAAATATTCAAAGTGATGAATAGCAAGAACCTACAACCAAGACTACTCTACTCAGCAAAGTTATCATTCAGAATTGAAGGGCAGATAAAGAGCTTCACAGATAAGAAAAAGCTAAAGGAGTTCATCACCACCAAACCAGTATTATATGAAATGCTGAAAGGTATTCTTTAAAAAGAGGAAAAAGAAGAAAAAAGTAAAGATAAAAATTATGAACAGCAAATACATATCTATCAACAAGTGATCCTAAAAATCAAGTGAATTAAAAATCTGAGGAACAGAATAAACTGGTGAACATAATAGAATCAGAGGCATAGAATGGGAGTGGATTGATAATTCTCAGAGGGAAAGGGGTGTCTGTGTGGGGGGTACGGGAAGAGACTGGACAAAAATCATACACCTACGGATAAGGATAACGGCAGGGGTGGGGGAGGTAAGGTCAGAGGGGGGGTGGGAACTGGGTGGTGGGGAGCTATGGGGGGAAAAAAGGAGAAACAATTGTAATAATCTGAACAATAAAGATTTATTAAAAAAAAATCCACAAGGCTGCAATTAAGATTGGAAAAAAAGAGAGAGACATAAAGTTATGCTTTTATTATAGTTTTTTAAAGACTATTTTTTAAATAATTTTTATTTTTATTGATTTTAGAGAGGAAGGGAGAGGGAGTGAGAGGTAGAAACATCAATGATGAGAGAGATTCATTGATTTGCTGCCTCCTGCTTGCCCCCCACTGGGGATAGAGCCTGCAACCCGGGCATGTGCTCTGACTGGGAATCGAACAGTGACCTCCTGGTTCATAGGTAGACACTCAACCACTGAGCTGACAGCAAAATTCAGGGGAAAGTACAGAGATTTCCCATATACCCCCCCATCCCAACACATGAGTAGCCTCCCCCATTAGCAACATCACTAACCAGAGTGGTATATTTGTTACAATTGATGAACCTACATTGACACATCAAGTCATCCAAACTCCCTAGTTTACCTTAGGGTTTACTCTTGGTGTTGTACATTCTGTGGATTATAAGCACTGAATAATATCCCAGTGTCAGATGTATCGGTTTATTTATCTATTCACCTATCAAAGGACACCTTGGTTGCTTTCAAGTTTGAGGAATTATGAATAAAACTTATAAACATCCAAGGTTAACATACTATAAATAATTCAGGCTTTTGTGTGAACACAAGTTTTCAACTCCTTTGGGTAAATACCAAGGAATTTATATCAATTGCTGGTTATATGGTAAGAGTATCCTTAGTTTTGTAAGAAACTATCAAACTGTCTTCCAAAGTGGGTGTACCATTCCTACCAGCAGTTAATGAGAGTTTCTGTTGCTCCATATCTTTGATAGCATTTGCTATTTTTATTGTTAGATAGTTGGCTATTCTAATAGGTGTGCAGTGGTATCTTGCTTTAATTTGCATTTCTCTGGTGATATGTAGAGCATCTTTTCTTTTTCTTCTTCTTTTTTTAAAATATATTTTTATTGATTTTTGACAGAGAGGAAGGGAGAGGGATAGAGAGCCAGAAATATCGATGGGAGAGAAACATTGATCAGCTGCCCCATGCACACCTCCTACTGGGGATGTGCCTGCAACCAAGACACATGCCCTTGACTGGAATCGAACCTGGGACCCTTCAGTCCACAGTCCGATGCTCTATCCACTGAGCCAAACCGGTTAGGGCTCTTTTTCTTCTTTTTTTCTTAATATATTTTTATTGATTTTAGAGAGGAAGGGAGAGGGAGAGAGATTGAAACATCAATGAGAGAAAATCATTGATAGATTGCCTCCTGCATGCCCCCTACTAGGGATCAAGCCCCCAACCTGGGAATGTGCCCTTGAGTGGAATTGAACCTGGGCCCCGTCAGTCCACAGGCTGATGCTCTATCCACTGAATCAAATCAGCTAGGGCTTTGTGCAGCTTTTTATGTATAGAAGTATATACATTACTAGTAGCCCATTTGCAGGGAAATCCTGCAAGCGGCTGTTGCAGCCACTCCGCCTGCACCCGCTCGCCACCGCCGCCCGCCCCGCTCCGCCCCGTTCCACCCCGCTCCACCCCGTTCCACCCCGCTCCGCCCCGCCTGGGCTTTCCCTCTGGCAGCCACCTTGCTCTTCGCTTTTCCTCCCTCTTCCTTCTGAGTTGTCTTCAGTCTTCACTCCTCCCTCTCTCCACGTATGCAAATTAACCACCATCTTTGTTGGGTAATTTGCATACTCACCCTGATTGGCTGGTGGGTGTGGCTTTGGCTGGTGGGCGTGGCTTGGTCGTAGCGAAGGTGCGGTCAATTTGCATTTTACTATTTTATTAGGTAGGATTCTGTGGAGTCACGCTCAGGGTTTATGTCAATATTCCAGAATACTCAAGAACCATATAAATTACCCAAATTAGAGTATCTCTTGATGAATGAAATTGCATTGAACGCTTTTTTTTTTCCTGTCCATCTTTCAGTGTTTGGAGGGGTTTTTTTGGTTGTTTTGTTTTTAAATAACACATTTAAATGTTGCAGCACAGACCACGTACAATTCCATTTGATCGGAATCCCTTTGGTTCTCTCGATGTGCAACTAATCACACTGTTTTCTCATCTTACAGGACTGCTGACGGAGGAGGCTTGGTAGAAAAACACTATGTCTTCCTGAAAAGACTTTGTCAGGTGTTGTGTGCTCTGGGCAATCAGCTTTGTGCGTTGCTGGTGAGCACTTACTTTCTGGAGCGTTTCAGGGCCAGTTGAGGAGAGCTTTTATTTTTTCTAATTTAATTTAATTTTTAAAAATATATTTTTATTTATTTCAGAGAGAGGAAGGGAGAAGGAGAGAAAGATAGAAACATCAGTGATGAGAGAGAATCATTGATCGGCTGCCTCCTGCATGCCCCACCCTGGGGGTTGAGCCCGCAACATGGGCATGTGCCCTGACCGGGAATCAAACTGTGACCTCCTGGTTCATAGGTCGACGCTCAACCACCGAGCCATGCTGGCCAGGTGAGGAGAGCTTTTAGAAAATTATATTTGTGTTAGGGCTGACACATGCCATTGATTTTAGCCTCATATGGAGCATTGCGTGTAGATTATTTCATGTGGTTCTATAGATTAAATTATTTTAACAGTTTAAGTGATGTAAATTTCTTTTAACAAATCAATTATTATTAATATCAACAGCAAACATTCTCATATGTTATTCCATAAAGTCAACAGTGCTATTCTTGTGAATCTTGGTACTTACAAACATCAGTCTGCTGAGTGCATTAACCCTTAAAGTCCTATTAGATTATGAAACATTATGGGTTTGAATAAATAATCCTTTTCCCAAATTTAAAGGATCTGTTGTTGGATCATAAAAGATAACTTAAGTCTGATTTTCTTAGAAATACTTGTCTTTAGGAAAATATTTAATACTCAATCTTATAACTTGAAAGATAGGATATTGGGACAGACATTTATCTTTTATGTTATACCTTTTCCTGGTAGCTTGAATGGTTAGAGGATAGAGCTTCAGACGTAAGACATGTACCATTGACTGATTATTTAATGGGTCACAGAGATGTGAATAGTTCAGAAATAAATAATATGGATATCTTTTTTTCTGTGATTTCTGAAATGAATAGTCTCTTGTTTTACTATTTGACTACAGAATGTTTTTATTTATTTATTTTAGAGAGAGAGATCGATGTGACATTAGTTGGTTGCCTCCCGTATGCCCCCTGACCAGAAATCAAACCCACAATCTGGGTATGTGCCCTGACCAGGAACCAAACCCGCCATCTTTCAGTGTATGGGATGATACTCCAAGCAATTGAGCCACACCTGTCAGGGCCAGATGAGTTTTAATGATTATACTTAAGGAGGTAAATCGGCTTTCTGTTTTTTAGCCCTTGAAATGAGGTCTTTCTTAGACTTCAAGGAAGTATACAGTCATTTCAAAACTGAAATTTTGGAGGATTTAACTTATCTGTATTTGTTATTCCACTCTTCCCACTCCTCTCCCCTAATCAACATCATTAATGTAATGGACTTTTTGTCCTACAGGGTGTGGATTCTAATGTAGAAACACCAGCAAACTTTGGAAAATACCTGGAATCTTTTCTTGCTTTCACAACGCATCCAAGTCAGGTAAACATTATGCAGGTAACTTCGAAATTTGAGTTAGGTAAGCCAAAACAAAGCACTATGGCCTAAAGCAGTGGTCGGCAAACTCATTAGTCAACAGAGCCAAATATCAACAGTACAATGATTGAAATTTCTTTTGAGAGCCAAATTTTTTAAACTTAAACTTCTTCTAACGCCACTTCTTCAAAATAGACTCGCCCAGGCCGTGGTATTTTGTGGAAGAGCCACACTCAAGGGGCCCAAGAGCTGCATGTGGCTCGAGAGCCTCAGTTTGCCGACCACGGGCCTAAAGTAATCAGCTTATATATAAAACATGACTTGTAAGGCCCTAGAAAAAACTACAGTATCATTAAGAGACTTGCTGAATCTTCCTGAACCAGCATTAAACCATCAAGGTCAGCAGCTTTTCCCCCCAGTTAACATTATTTTGATAATGCTCAATCAGATGTGAGGTATATCCCAGGCAATTTACTACTAAAGATATTTTAATACAAATTAATTCCATCCAACTCAAGATTTTTCTTAATAATACTACCCTGGCATTCCTATAACCTTTCTTGCATAAACGAGAAAGGAGTAGATTTCAGTTCACACTCCAGGAATTCCACCTAACCCACAGTCTGTCTTATTAACGCGTGGTTCATAATGAATGGTCATTACTGATGTACTACAGTATGGGCAGTTCAAAGTTTTTATAGAGGTTTGTTTTCATGAGAAAATATAGTTGATAATTATGAGCTAAGTAATAATCTTGGTTATATAAAATCCAAACCCTTAAACAAGTTTACTTTTTTCTCTCCCCCCCTTTAGTTTCTACGCTCTTCAACTCAAATGACTTGGGGAGCCCTCTTCCGGCATGAGATCCTGTCCCGTGACCCTTTGCTATTAGCAATGATACCAAAATATCTTCGTGCTTCTATGACAAACGTGGTCAAGGTATGCAGTGGTGATCTAAACAGGTGGAATATAGATGAGTACACATAATGTGACTTAGATTGGCATCATTGAAAAAGCTGTCTTGGTTACTGTGATCCCTTCCTTGGGCGTATTCTCTTATTCCTCAAGAAGAAAGCAGTCCATGGTGGTTATAATATCTACTGTTTCTATCTTGGAGCACTTATATACTAGCACCAATATTGGGCTACATGCTAGATAAAAGAAGTTTAGGGCAAGAGCAGTGGCCATGACCATACAATGAGATAATTGCTTTTCAGAGGTTAAAAGCAGGAAGGAAGGTAGAGTGAAGAAGACTCCAAGAAGAAGTAATATCTGATATGAAGGTCAAATGAGAGGAAGATGAATAAAAAGAGAGGGAGAGTGAAAGCAGATTGCTCACTATCTCAGTAGAAAGTTGGTTATGAATTCCCTGAGATCTGCTAAGGACTCTTACTAGTACATCTGACAGATGCTTAATCTTGGTTTGTAAAATTAGAGAATGGGACCCATTCAAGAGTCCCTTTATTTCTTCAAGGGATGCACCTAGCACATACCACATGTGTCCTTATTGTCTACCATAGTCTTTATTCCTTTTTGAATGAAACATAAAAAGTTCCATGCTTATTCCTAGGGTCCAGCATTTAAGTAGGCAGATAGTTTTCAGTTCTTTTTTACTTATTTCATGCTGTGTTAGCACTCTATCATGAGGTATTTTTATACTCAGACCCTTAATAAATTCCATAATTTAATTCTCTTTGAGGAACCTGGAAGAAAGTATCAAGTAAAAGTTCTCTTTTCTGCCACTCTTAGGATTATTGGAACTAGGACCAAATTGTTGATGTGGGATAGACCAGAAGCAGTTACTTATTTTTTCATGAACAACAGGCATTTATTTCTCACAGTTCTAGAGGCTGCAAGTCCATGATCAAGGGGCCGACAGATTCAGGTCTGATGAAAACCCACTTCCTGGTTCATAGTGGCCATCTTCTCACTGTGTCTTCACATGGTGGAAGGGCCAGACCCAGTTATTTATTATAAAATATCTCATGTAAACCCTAACTCTTCTTAGTGCTTGAATTCCTGGAGTTCAAGACACTTGGTCAGTCTATTTTCATCCCTTATACCGACTATCTTTCTCTTTCCAGATGGGCTTTCCTTCTAAAACAGATAGCCCTAGCTGTGAATACTCTCGATTTGATTTTGATAGCGATGAGGACTTCAATGCTTTCTTCAACTGTAAGTGACCTGGAATTACTCCCAGCAGTCTCAGAATGGCATCTATTGTTGTGAATCATGGTGCATGACCCGTGGGGTTCTATATTAAAGAGCCCTAAATTTGAACAGCTGCCTGTTTAATCTCTAGTTTCACATTTCAGAGTGTGCTGGGATTGTACTTATTTCAAGCCTACTATTCTTTCACTGGTGCACACACACACACACAATACCTTTGGAGATTGATTTTTTTTTTAAATATATTTTTATTGATTTTAGAAAGTAAGGGAGAGGGAGAGAGAGATAGAAACATCAATAATAGAGAATCATTGGTCGGCTACCTCCTGCACACCCCCTACTGGCGATTGAGCCTGCAACCCAGGCATATGTTATTGACTGGAATTGAACCTGGGACCCTTCGGTCTGCAGGCCTACGCTCTATCCACTGGGCCAAGCTGGCTTTATTGAGATCTAATTCATTTACCATACAATTCACCCACTTGTAGTATACAATTTAATGGTTTTTAGTATTTTCAGAATTGTGCACCCATCACCACAATCAATTTTAGGACATTTTCATGACCCCAAGAAACTCTGTACCCATTAGCAGTCAGCACCCAATCCCCTCTTTTTCCCCAGCTTTGGGAAACCACTAATTCACTTTCTATTTCTATATTCTGAACATCCTTCTATATAATAAAGAGGTAATATGCAAATTGACCCTCACAAGATGGCTGCCTATGACCAGGCCGGCAGGGGGGTTAGTGAAGGACCACCAAATGACTGAACAAGCAGGCTGCATGGGGCAACCAGGCTGGCAGGGGGGTTAGTGAGGGACAACCAAACGACTGAACAAGCAGGCTGCGAGGGCGACCAGGCTGGGTGGGGGGTCCGTGAGGGGTGACCAGGCCAGCAGGGGGGTTAGTGAGGGACGACCAAACGACTGAACAGCAGGCTGTGTGGGGTGACCAGGCTGGCGGGGGTGCTGTGAGGGGCAACCAGACCGGCAGGCGGGGGCAGTTAGGGGTGATCAGGCTGGCACGCAGAGGCAGTGAGGGACAATCAGGCCGGCAGAGGGGGGCAGTTAGGGGCAACCAGGAAGGCAGACAGGGAGTGATTAGGAGCCAGCAGTCCAGGATTGTGAGAAGGATGTCCGACTGCCAGTTTAGGTAGGCCTGATCCCGGGGTTCAGGCCTAAACCGGCAGTCGGACATCCCCCAAGGGGGTCCCAGATTGGAGAGGGTGCAGGCTGGGCTGAGGGGACCCCGCCCCCCCCCACCCCCGGGCACGAATTTCATGCATCAGGCCTCTAGTTTCATATAAATGGAATTATACAATACTAGAGGCCTGATGCACGCTTTTATTATTATAGATGTGATCTTTTGAAACTGCTTTCTTTGACTTAACAATGTTTTTAATATTTATGGCATAGCATGTATCAGTTCTTAATTACTTTGTATTGTCAATATTTTATTTTATGAATATATACATTTTACTCATCCATTCATAAATTAATGGAAATTTGAGCTGTTCCCACCTTTTGGCTATTTAGAATAATCTATAATAATAAAAGTGTAATATTCTAATTAGACCAGACAGCCAAACGACCTTCCAGACATCCTTTTAGACAACCTTTCGGATGAAACCAGGGCTGCAAGGTCCAAGCCCCTAGTCTGCTATAACATTGGTGTACAAGTTTCTTAGTGTGCCTATGTTTTTATTTCTCTTGGGTATATGCCTAGGAAGGGAATTACTGGATCATATGGTAATTTCATGTTTAACGTTTTAAGGAACTGCCAGGCTGTTTTTCACAGCAGTCTCCATTTTATATCTGTACCAACCTGATATTTTCATTCCAACAGAAATGGGAGACCATTTTTTGTTTGCCATTTACAGGATCTAACTGACAGGGCACCTTCCAAAGATAACAAAAAAAAATTTTTTTTAAATGTCTGGATTTGTTAACAAAGCTTTATTGAACATTTGTTACATTCAAAGCACAAGTCTGCAAAACAAGAGTCTCTTTGAACATTTCCCCCCTGGAATGGATAAATGAATGAACATTAACTAAGTACCTATTATATACCAGTTATCGACTCATGTCTTTCTCTTGGCAGCCTCCCGGGCCCAACAAGGAGAGGTAATGAGGTTAGCATGTCGTTTGGATCCCAAGACTAGCTTCCAGATGGCTGGGGAATGGCTAAAGTATCAGCTGTCAACTTCTGTTGATACTGGATCCATAAACTGTAAGTTGTTTTTTTCTAATCCTCACTTGAGGACATGCTTATTGATTTTAGAGAGAGAAACATCGATGTGAGAGAGAAACATCCATCAGTTGCCTTCCCGTAGGTGCCCGGATCAGGGATCGAACCCACAATGTAGGTATTTGCCCTTATGGGAATCAAACCCGCAACCTTTCGGTGTATGGGACAACGCTCCAACCAACTGAGCCATAGGGTCTAGGCTGAACTATAATTTTTTTAATGTCTGAACATTAGTGAAATATTGTATCAAAGTTATACATAGGAAATAAACCTTCTGAGTCACACTTCAGAACAATATTCTAATAGTATTCAAAAATAGCTTTGCTCACTGCCCAGTTCCATTCTAGGGAGTGAGACTCCATTTACACACTGAGAAAGCAGGTAACACTACATTTTTAATCTGTTTAAATTAGATAAAGCCATGTTCAGTTTTGCCTTTGTTTTTCCTTTTTCACAGAATCAACTAATTGTTTATTGTTAATTTTTTTTAAAATATGTTTTATTGATTTTTTACAGAGAGGAAGGGAGAGGGATAGAGATTTAGAAACATCGATCAGCTGCCTCCTGCACACTCCCCATTGGGTATATGCCTGCAACCAAGGTACACGCCCTTGACAAGAATCGAACCTGGGACACTTGAGTCTGCAGGCTGACGCTCTATCCACTGAGCCAAACCGGTTAGGGCTATTGTTGATTTTTTTACTTCACTTCAGGTACTATCTTAAATTGCATGTCTGCACCTAACTTTTTAAAGCTTTTCAACCAAGCTTTGCATAGCACCACTCCTAAACTCAGAAAGAATGTGCTGTTACTCAGACATAATAGGAGCAATACAGGGACTTCCCACTCAGCCACCTCAAAACCTCCGGGAAATGTCACTTTATATAAAATCAAAATCACCCCCCTCTACCCAAATGCATAAGCAAGGTAATTTCTTTGTTCTCTATATCTTCTGTCTTGTCATTAGTGCATAGGCAACAAGGTTAATAAAGCAGGAAAGGTGTCATAAATAACTGCTTTAGAAAGGTCCATGGTAATTAATCATCAATTACCATATACACTAGTTACTTGATAATCATGGGATTTAGCTTTCAGTTTTGCATATTCACAATTGATTCTGAAGGTCCTTGGTATCAGGTAACTCGAATGTTTGCAGAGGCTCAATATTGCATCAAGATGAAGATAATAAATGGGAGTACTAATGGAAGCAAGAAAAGTTTGTAAATCTTTTTGCCTGTTCCTTGCTGTTTGAGTGATGTGGCTTGATGATACTTGTGAACTTGGAGGGTGGCACAATTCTCTAGCCATAGCCCTTGCATTGATCTGAGGCTACTGCATGTGAAGCAGTATTTTATTTTATTTTATGTCAGTTCTTTGTAGGAAGGATTACTATGGTCTTAAGTATCTTAATTATTTAGATTCCCATGGACAGATTATAAAGAGAGAACTTAATATTTATCAATTGCCTCTAATTGGTCAAGCACTGTTTTTTTGTATGTTTGTTTTTTAATCCTCACCCAAGGATATTATTCCACTGATTTTTAGATAGAGGGAAAGACAGAGAAATATTGATATGAGGGAAACATCGATTGGTTGCCTCCTGCACTTGCCCTGACCAGGGCCTGGGCCAGAGAGGAGCCTGCAACCGAGGTACATGCCCTTGACTCGAATTGAACCTGGAACCCAGTGGTCTGCAGGCCGAAGCTCTATCCACCGAGCCAAACTGGCTAGGGCTGTTCTTGATGCTTATATCTATACTATTGACCCAGTGCACAGATTCATGCACATTGAAAGGAAATTATTTAGAAGGTGGCCGGCAGGGCGGGACTGGGCGAGACAGGGCGAGACAGACTGGACACACCCTGGAGCCAATCTCCCTCGGTCCCTCCCCTGCCTGCCGCACCTGGGGCATCTGCAGAGTGAGCAGGTTCCCTTCAGCAGGTGGGGTCCCTCAGCCTGGCCTGTGGGGATTGGGCTGAAACCAGCTCTCTGACATTCCCTGAGGGGTCCTGGAGTGCGAGAGGGCACTCTGCAAAGTTGCTGCATTGAGCGTCTACCCCTTGGTGGTCAGTGTGCGTCATACCTGTCAGCCGGTCAGCCAGTCAGTCGGTTGCTTAGCCTTTCATATATATAGTTTCTTATTCAGTACTCAAAATGGTTTTATAGATAAGGCTCCTAGAGCTCAATTCAGACAGCTCATTGTAAGCAGAATAGGAATTCCTTTTTCTTTTCTTTTTTTTTTCTTTTTCTAGACTGAGGGGTTAGATTATTCTGTTCCTTCAACTGGGAAATTACCAAGTAGTCTCTAAGGCCTCATTGCCTTTGTGTCTTCTATGATCCTACCTAGTGTTGGTGTGTGTGTGTGTGTGTGTGTGTGTGTGTATTTTAAAACCCTGTTTTCCTATAGCTGGAATTGGGGAAGGCGGCCTCTGCTCCATCTTCTCACCTTCATTTGTGCACTGGGAAGCCATGACCTTTTTTTTGGAAAGTGTGATCAACCAGATGTTTCGAACACTAGATAAAGACGTAAGTAACTGTTTCCCATGCTGATTGTGTAATGATTTGGATCTTTTTAAAACTGGCAGAGGGATAGGAAAGTCTATGGATGTGTATCTCACAGAAGAGGAAGTAGATTCAGGAAGGTTAAATAACACTCAAATTCAAGTGGCTAGTATATAGCAGAGCTGACTCAGGTCTCTCTGACTCTAAGCTCTACAATGTTTAGTATTCATTTGAAGGGGATAATATGAGCCTGATACTACAGTGAACCGCAGGTAGGAAAATCTTGAGATATTCAAACCTTGAATTGGAAAATCTTGAGATATTTGCCATTAAGCATCTTTTTCAATTTATGGCAGGTAGACCAGAATATTCAAGTTTGAGGGTCAGTGTCTCTCTTCTCTGAATATTTTTTTTTTTAATTTTTATTTATTGATTTCAAAGAGAGAGAGAGAGAGGCATTAATTTGTTTTTCCACTTATTTGTGCATTCATTGGTTGCTTCTTGTATTTGCCCTGACGGGATAGAACCCAAACCTTGGCATATTGGGACGATGCTCTAATCAACTGAGCTCCCTGGCCAGGGCCAGATCTTGTTTTTCTATACTTCATATCACCTATCACTCTTCTCTTATAACATTACCTTATTAGATTAAAATGATTTGACCACTCATTTGGCAGTAATTATGTTTTAGTGTATTCTAGGTTAGTTATAGAAAGAATCTTGAAGAAGGGGATATAGTGTGTGTGTTTTTTGTGGGTTTTATTTTTTTATTTTTTTATTAAGGTATTATATGTGTACATATCTTACCGTTGCCCCCACCCCCCACCTTTTATGGGTTTTTTAGTGTGTGGTTTTTTTTTTTTACCAGTGGCATATTAACAAATTAGATCTTAGGGTCATCTGCGTTTTTTTGTTGTTGTTGTTTTGTTTTTTTTTAATATATTTTATTGATTTTTACAGAGAGGAAGGGAGAGGGATAGAGAGTTAGAAACATCGATGAGAGAGAAACATCAATCAGCTGCCTCCTGCACAGCCCCCACTGGGGATGTGCCCACAGCCAAGGCACATGCCCTTGACCGGAATCAAACCCGGGACCCTTGAGTCGGCAGGCCGACGCTCTATCCACTGAGCCAAACTGGGTAGGGCAGGGTCATTTGTTTTTATATTGATTCACTTGAGTTTGAAATGATAGCATTCTGAGTTTGTTCTAAAATATAGATGGGAACCCTACTAAGATCCTGTATTTTTCACTGTGTTAGTCCTTTTTCAAGTTTAGTTGGGACCTATGTATTAGTAAGTGTGGCAAATCAAGAAAGCCCTTTATATATATATTATTGATTTCAGAGAAGAAGGGAGAGAGAGGGAGAGATAGAAACATCAGTGATGAGGGAGAATCATTGACCAGCTGCCTCCTGCATGCCCCCTATTGGGGATCAAGCCCGCAACCCGAGCATGTGCCCTTGATGAATCGAACCTGGGACCCTTCAGTCCACGGGCCAACACTTTATCCACTGAGCCAAGCTGGCTAGGGCACCTAGCATTTAAGTTAGACACCTTGAAATGGATCCAGATGTATGGGTATGATCCTGCTTGAAGGTTAGGGTTTGTCAAGTACTTGTTTTTAAGGTGTATGAAAGGACTGGCGGTATTGGGGGAGAGAGGAGTACCTGGTTGGTTGTATGTTGGATTTTACAGTAAGTTCTTGAATATGCTGGTATTTGGTCAAAATACCAAATACTAGTTGGTTAAAAAATACAAAAAAAGTTTGGAATGTATATACAAGAAAGATATGGGCTAGAGACAAAGCATAGGTAACAATTAAAAATTTGGTAGGATTCATAACCAGTGGTGGGGAGAAAAACAAATGGCACTAAATTCTTTTTTCCTCAGGAGAATCCTAGATGGTAGTATTTAGGTTTGTTAATGACATAAAGTAAACCTGAGTCTAAGACCAAAATCAAATGGGTAAGAAGAAGCATTCCTAATCACAAGAGATAAGTGTTTGAAAATATTAAATTATTCACCTACTTGTTAATGAAGCTATAATACATTGTATGTCCCAGGAGCGTGCCAGTCCCAGATCTGAGCTTGTTACATTCCCGTTCACTGCTATCAATTTCAGACTTGGAAGAGTATTATCTAAGTCTAGCGATTTTGCTCTTTTTCTGCCCTCAATCCCCACTCTGGGTCAGTCAGAGCAGATCAGCTTTTATCATGTGAAAGATTTTAACCAAGAGCTTCTTTGAAAAACTATTCATCTTGTCCATAGTGGCATTAGCTAGGCTTGTATTTTTAGTAGTATGGATCCAAGTACATTGGGTAGAGCCTTTTAGCAGCTTTAGCAGTGAATTAATGTAAGGAAGAGCTTTGGGGGTGGGGGGGTGGGGGAGTGGGATCACATTTGGAAGATGAGGATTGATTTGCCTCAGATAATAAAATATAGAGCTACAGTATTTTATTTTATTTTTTTTAATGCTACAGTGTTTTAAAGCAGTGTAGAACTGGCATTAGACACAGCTTATTTGAACAAAATAGCCCAGAAACAACCTGAAGCATATACAAGAAATGAGAGGTATTGGTCATTTAATAATTAGCATTAGGCCCTGGTGGGTTTTGCTCAGTGGTTAGAGCGTCGGCCCACCGATTGAAGGATCATGGATTCGATTCCAGCCACGGGCATGGTGTGTGTCTCTCATGTCGATGTTTCTCCCCCCCCCTCCCCCACTCTCTCTAAAATATCATTGGAAAAGATATCCTCAGGTGAGGATTAACAACAACAAAAATAGTAATTAGCATTAGGGAAAATTAACTGTTTAGGGAAAGGTCCCTAAAAGTTGAAAAAGTAATAAAAAAAAATGGATGGCTTTAACTGCATATGTTTTTTAATTTACAAAATAAATGTTTAAAAGGCAAACTGGGATTAGTTTCTGCAATAAATATGGATGGGATTGATATCCTTACTCTAAAAAGCTTATCTCTCTTAAACATAACTAATCCTATCTAATAAAAGAGTAATATGCAAATTGACCATCACTCTAACACACAAGATGGCCGCCACAAGATGGCCAGCAGGGGAGGGACCAGGCCTGCAAGGGAGGGCAGTTGGGGGCGATCAAGCCTGCAGGGGAGGGCAGTTAGGGGTGACTAGGCCAGCAGAGGAGAGAAGTTGGGGGCAACCGGGCCTGCAGGGGAGGGCAGTTAGGGGTGACCAGGCTGGCAGAGGAAGGAAGTTGGGGGCAACTGAGCCTGTAGGGGAGGGCAGTTAGGGGTGACCAGGCTGGCAGGGGAGGGCAGTTAGGGACAAACAGGCTGGCAGGGGAGCAGTTAGGCATCAATCAGGCTGGCAGGGGAGTGGTTAGGGAGTGACCAGGCTGGCAGGCAGAAGCAGTTAGGGGCAATCAGGAAGGCAGGCAGGTGAGTAGTTAGGAGCCAGTAGTCCTGGATTGTGAGAGGGATGTTCCAGATTGGAGAGGGTGCAGGCTGGGCTGAGGGACACACACCCCGTGCATGAATTTCATGCACCGGGCCTCTAGTAGAATATAACTGGTATCACTTTGGAGAATAATTTGGCAATATATTGTATAGACTAGATTGTAACAGAACAGTGAAAATGAACTAGGGTTATATGACGAATAAAGATGATTCTCATAAACATAATGTTGACCCAAAACAGCAAGCCACAAAAGTGAATTCATTTGAGGTAAAAGTATACAAAAATGAAGAAATCTATGAATTTATGAACACCAAATTCAGGATGGTGGCCACCTCTGTGACTGGAAAGGAGGTTATGTGCACAGAGCAAGCACAGTATCAATAGCATCTACTTCTCTAAGTAGTTGTATGGAGGGTCATTAAAGAGTTATACCGTTTTAAAGGTCTGGAATATTTAACAATAAGCTTTTTGTATAGGTTGATAACACTAGAATCCAATGGAGAAATAGATAATAGGTATGATCAGATAATATACAGAGGAGAAACTAAAGTAGTTAATAAATATGGAAAAAATCAACCTCATTAGTAATTGAAAAAATGCAAATTAAATAAACTTTTGTTTTTCCTAAATAAATTCAAGTTTTAGGGAACAAATTCATTGCTAACTGAGAAAATGGTAAGAAGGACATATTAATGGATCAAGAATCAATTGATAAAACCTGTAAAGAAGGAAAGCAGCTTGACTTACATATATTCGTAACTTTTGACCCAATGATTCCAGCCACCCCCAAAAGTCTCTTATTCAAGAGGAATAATTGATAATGTAGCCAACATTTTTTTTGCAAAGATACATATTAGCATTATATACAATGATGAAGAACTAGAAATATTCTAAATTTCTAATAGTAGGAGATGCTATATCTTTAAGATAGTACATGGTGGCATATATGAAATTTTTCTTTTTTTTTAAATCCTCACCCAAGGATATTATTCCACTGATTTTTAGAGAGAGGGAAGACAGAAGCATTGATGAGAGAAACACATCAATTGGTTGCCTTCTGCATGCACCCTGACCAAGGCCCGGGCCAGGGAGGAGCCTGCAATCAAGGTACTTGCCCTTGACTGGAATTGAACCCAGGACCCTTTGGTCCACAGGCCGATGCTCTCTATCCACTGAGCCAAAACGGCTAGGGCTGAAAATTTTTATTTAAATATATTTTATTGATTTTTTACAGAGAGGAAGAGAGAGAGAGAGAGTTAGAAACATCGATGAGAGAGAAACATTGATCAGCTGCCTCTTGCACACCCCCTATTGGGGATGTGCCTGCAACCAAGGTACATGCCCTTGACCGGAATCGAACCTGGGACCCTTGACTCCACAGGCCGACGCTCTATCCACTGAGCCACACCGGAGGCCTGAAAATTTTTAATAACATGGAATGATGCTTTGAATTTTAAGGATTAGAAAGTAGTATACAAAACCATACGTGGCACCTGTCTTATGTATTTATAAACTGGAGTCCAAAGGAAAAGTGGTTATCAGCTGTGTCAGTCTCCTTTTCGTGTCTGTATTACAGGAAATCCCTGTTCATGATGGAATAGAGCTATTGCAGATGGTCCTGAACTTGGACACTAAGGACCCTCTCATTCTGTCTTGTGTCCTCACCGATGTCTCAGCACTCTTTCCATTTGTCACCTACAGACCAGAGTTCCTGCCCCAGGTCTTCTCTAAGGTAAACTCCATCTGCTTTGTAAACTTTATTTTGGCATTTCTAAGCTAATATATGTAACTAGAGGCCCAGTGCATGATTGAATCATGCACGTGTAGGGTCCCCTACACGCTTACGCTTTTTGCGGTGGAGCCTGGTGCTGGAGCAGACAGGCACCCAGCTCCCACGCTTATGATGGTCCGCGGCCGCTGAGGGGGGCTACCCTGCTGTTGAGAGGCGCTGAGGGGGGCTGCCGCGGACACCTGGCTACCCTGCCGTTGAGAGGCGCAGCTGGGTGTCCACGGCAGGCCCCCTCAGCGGCCGCGGATCTGGCCATTGAGAAGCACAGGGGGCGGGACTCCCGCCCCCTGCGCCTCTCAACAGCAGGGTAGCTCCCCTCAGTGGCAGCGGATCCGTGCCTCTCAATGGCCGGATAGGCCACCCCGAGTCCTGCCCCCCAGCCTCCTGCTGCCCAATCGTGGGCGTAGCGGAGTGATGGTAATTTACATGTTACTCTATTATTAGATAGGATAGTTTTTGAAAGTGTGTGAGACAAGTTAATAAATAGACAGCCATTTATTCATTTATCAGATATTTACTCAGTACTTATTGTGGATCAGACACCATGCTCGTAGAAAAGCCTTATCCTTTAAGAGCACTCTGTTTGCTCTTAAAGGAAATCATATAAACAGATGTACCTATTTGGCATTGCAATTATAGACATGTACACTGAGAAATGGAAAGAATACCTAAAGGGAGGGTTCAGAGCGTGCTTTCAGATTGAGAAGGGATTTGTGAGAGGTCAGTATGGACAGTTTTTGAGTTTCCAGTTTAGGTGACTAGGTGAGTAATGAGTGCCACCTGACGGAGAATACTGGATCAGGAGGGAGAGTAGGAGTTAGGAAGAAAAGGGAGTGAATTCTGTTTTGGAATACTATGTTTGAGGTATATGTACAATAGCTAGGTGGAGAGACCTCACAATAAATTGGCTATTTGAGGTTAAAGGTCTAGACTCTAGAAAAGTTACGAGCTAGTATTAAGGCATCATCATTATAGAAGTGTCAAGAGTAGAAGTGAAGCCCTAGAGAAGAGGAGAGGAAGAGTTAGGCATGTAGCTCAAGCAAGGAACCCTGGAATGACCATCATTGGAGGAGAATGGCAAAGAATGAGAAGCCCCAAAGGGAAAAAGAAAAAAAGAAGAGAGCAAGCCAGAGAAGTGGAGAGAATATTATGTGACAAAGGCCAGTAGAACTTTAAAAAGGTGAACTCCTTTGTTGCAACAGAAATGGAGAACTGGAGAATGTCCATTAAGTTTCCAATTAGACCTTTGTTAGTGTTATTGCATCATAGTGACTAGGGCAGCAATCAGGTTGCATTGGGTTAAAGAATAAGCGGGGTCCTTGCAAGTGTGCCTCAGTTGGTTGAACATCATCCCATGCACCAAAAGGTTGCCAGTTTGATTCCCAGTCAGGGCACATGCCTGGGTTGTGGGCTCAAGCCCTAGTAGGGGGTATGCAGAAGCAATCGATGTTTGCTCTCACATCAGTGTTTCTCTCTCCCTCCTCCTTTCTCTCTCTCTTAAAATCAGTTAAAAGGTCTTTGGTGGGGGGAGGGTGAAAAAGTAAATGGGAAACCTTGGCCTGGTGGCTCAGTTGCTTGGTGTCCCGTACACCAAAAGGTTGTAGGTTTGATCCCTGGTTGGGGCACATACAAGTTGCAGGTTTGATCCCTAGTTGGGATGTGTATGGGAGGCAACAGGTCCATGTTTCTCTGTCTTACTCTTTCTCCCTTTTTTTCTCTCTAAAAATTAATTTAAAACAAAAGATGTCCTCAGGTGAGGGTTAAAAAATATAAAAGTAAATGGGAAGTTAAGGTGGAGTTAGGGAAGGTTGATCACTCAAGTTTTAACAGTGGAGAAGGAAGAGGCATCATTGTAGCTGAGTGTGTGTGTGATGGCATGGATTGTTTGAGAAACTTTGTAAAATGTTTGCTGGTAAGATTGTGAATCTCAAGCCTCTCCTACTTATCTGAGAAAACAAACATCTGAAACTTTGTAATGGCAATTGAAAACCCTTTCGTTACCATATTGTAACACTTTTGGGGTTTTGTTGGAAACTTTGTAACTACTGTTTAAAACAACTTTACTCAGTTGGTACTGATGAGTGGCCTTTTTCTCCTTCCCCTTAGCTATTTTCGTCTGTCACTTTTGAAACTGTTGAAGAAAGTAAGGTAAGACCATTAATTCAACCAACAAATTCTAACTTCTTGGGAGCAAAAGTATGAATACCTAACATTTAGTCTAATAAGTAGAAGGGTTAGGTACAGGCAGGAGATGGTCATGATAAGGTCTTTTGTACTACAGATACTTTAGGGCAAACAGTAGATATGTGTATTCATGGTGACTATAAATGTGACTCTGTTATACTCTCATTTTGTTGTAAAAAATGATTGTGAATTTGCCTCTGAAGGGAGGTATTTACATGATGATAACAGTATCTGTAAATTACATTATATTGAAAGTGTTGTTGAATTCTTCCCAGGCCCCCAGAACCCGGGCAGTAAGGAATGTAAGAAGACATGCTTGTTCCTCCATCATCAAGATATGTCGAGACTACCCTCAACTCGTGTTGGTAAGCCACTGGATTTGCTAAGTAGTCACTGAGACCTATTGAGTTCGGTTATATTTTTTTTGGTAAATTAAGTTCTGTTTATACTCACATAAATAGAAAACGAGGAACTATATCTTTGCTTAGGATAAGCATTTTTTTATTTTTTACTAGATGCCTGGTACACAAATTTGTGCACAGGTGGGGGCCAGGCAGCCCGCCCCAATCAAAGCCAATCGAGCAGGCAGGGGAGTGTGGGAGGTTGGCCGGCAAGCCCTGCCCCCTGGTCAAACTCCCAGTCAAGAGGACAATTTGCATATTAGCCTTTTATTATATAGGATTTTTATTGATTTCAGAGAGGAAGGAAGAGGGAAAGAGAGATTGAAACATCAATGATGAGAATCATTGATTGGCTGCCTCCTGTATGGCCCCTACTGGGGACTGAGCCCGCAACCCAGGCATGTGTCCTTGACTGGAATCCAACCCAGGACCCTTCAGTCCCCAGGTTGATGCTCTATCCACTGAGCCAAACCAGCCAGGGCAGGATAAGCATCCTATATAATAAAGAGGTAATATGCAAATTGACCATCACTCCAACATACAAGATGGCCACCATAAGATGGCCAGCAGGGGAGGGCAGTTGTGGGCGAACAGGTCTGCAGGGGAGGGCAGTTGTGGGCAATCAGGCCTGCATGGGAGGGCAGTTGTGAGCAATCAGGCCTGCAGGGGAGGGCAGTTGTGGGTGATCAGGCCTGCAGGGGAGAACAGTTGGGGGGACCCAGGCTGCAGGGGAGGGCAGTTGGGGGGGGACCAGGCCTGCAGGAGAGGATAGTTGGGGGCAATCAGGCCAGCAGGGGAGCGGTTAGGTGTCGATCAGGCTGGCAGGGGAGTGGTTAGGGGGTGATCAGGCTGGCAGGGGAATGGTTAGGGGGTGATCAGGCTGGCAGGCAGGCGTGCAGTTGGGAGCCAGCAGTCCAGGATTGTGAGAGGGATGTCTGACTGCCTGTTTAGGCCCGATCCCACCAGACATCCCTAGAGGGGTCCCAGATTGAAGAGGGTGCAGGCTGGGCCGAGGGACACACACCCCTCCTCCCGTGTGTGTACTGGGCCTCTAGTTCTTGAATAAGTGTCTTGTTCCTCTCCTACTTAGTAGAAGAGTTAAAAATGCAAACTATTCCCTCAAAATAAACAATTTTCCATATGGATAATACCAAGTTTTCCCTATCAGTGTACACCTCTTTACTGTATTGTGTGATGTTCTTAACTGCTACTGCCAAATGATGTGCCTAATCTTGAGAGAAGCCAGATGTGAACCCAGTTCTTTTTTTAAATATATTTTTATTGATTTCAGAGAGACAGGGAGGAGGAGGGAGAAATAGAAGCATCAGTGATGCAAGAAAATCATTGACTGGCTGCCTCCTTCCTGTACAACCCCTACTGGGTATCAAGCCCACAACCCAGGCCTGTGCCCTGACCAGGAATCAAATAGTGACTCCTGGTTCATAGGTCAACACAACCACAGCCACACTGGCCGGGTGAACCCAAGAGGGTTTTAAGAAGAAATGTATTACTATTTCAAATTACAAATTAACCAGAAATTTCTTCTCTGAACACAGAGCAGTGTGTGTGTGTGTGTGTGTGTGTGTGTGTGTGTGTGTAAATAAAACAAGCTGATCTTTGCAAAGATATTGTAAAAATTGATGTAGAAAAAAGACAGATTGTTTTCACAATTGCAGTATGGGAAATTGCAATTACCCCATTACTCAAGACAATCACCTCTGCCTAAATTGCCTTGCTTGCCCAGGCAAAGGAGCATTCTAGCTAAATTACTAAGGACAGTCCTATAGGCTTGACCTTCCTGAGTGACTCGCCTCTCCCTGAAAATCAGACCTTCACCACCTCTATAGTTTTTGTTTGTTTTTTCCCTTTCTGATCTGCAGCCCAATTTTGACATGCTTTATAACCACGTAAAGCAACTCCTCTCCAATGAGCTACTCCTGACACAAATGGAGAAGTGTGCCCTCATGGAAGCCCTGGTTCTCATTAGCAACCAATTCAAGAACTATGAGCGTCAGAAGTTGTTCCTAGAGGAGCTGATGGCACCAGTGGCCAGCATCTGGCTTTCTGAAGACATGCACAGGTAGAAGAGACCCTTTGCCACTGACTGTCACTGCGCTCAAGCACCCATTCTGTTTTAAGAGCTATGCCCAGTCATGGGAATGTAAAGCACAGCATAGGGAATATAGTCAGTAATAGTGTGCCAGTCGGGTACTAGACTTAATGGGGGGAACACTTTGTAATTAATATGAATGCCTAACCACTATGCTGTACACCTGAAACTAATACAAACTAATATTGAATGTCAACTGTAATTGACGAGAGAGAGAGGGAGCGCTATGTCTGGAGTGGGAGTGTAAGGGTATTGAGATGTAATGACACAGTCAGTGATATATGAAGGTCTCTAAAAGCAGCCTGTATTCTAACTGCTAAAAATATCCCCTTTCTAAACAGAAGTGTAGGGAGGGAAAAGAAATGAGTAAAAATGGATTATATGGACATCTTGCTTTGGCAGCATATGTACTAAAATTGGAACGATACAGAGAAGATTAGCATGGCCCCTAAAAAAAAAAGAAAGAAAGAAAAGACCATCTTGCCCTGGCCGATGTAGCTTGGTTGGTTGGAGTGTCATTCCATGCACTGAAGGGTCGTAGTTTGATTCTTGGTCAGGGCATCGAACCACAGTGACATCTGATATGTCTGCGTTGCAGCACCAGCACATGTAGAGAAATGAGAACATAGTAGGAGCCACATAGCCACACAGGTGCCCACATAGCATTTTCAAGCTTGTATTTTTCTAATAAGAGAAAGTTTATTTAGAAAGTTACAGAGGTAGTAGAAGTGAACCTGTTGGGTTCAGGAAACATGTTACAGAAGCACGAGAAGGGCCCTTGGAGCTTAGAGAGAAGGCAAAGATAACGGGCCTGGAGGGAAGGGAAAGGGGCAGGCATGAGAGAGCACACAGGGAAAGAAGAGGGGAAGGTGCCAGAGTGCTCCCAAGAGGGAGAGTGCCATCAAACTTGTATTCTTAAACGTGTTGCTAATAACATTTAGAAGTGAGAAGAGAAGTCTAAACCTTCAAATGAAAGCTGACAATGTGATTAAACTCCTCTCATTATAACAACTGTTCTTTGGGGTCAAATAATCATAGCTTATTAGCTCTTGTGGAAGAAACTGTCCTTGCTTAAAGTCATGGTATAGCTTGTCTCCCCTCCCATCCTTCAGAGTGCTGTCAGATGTTGATGCATTTATTGCCTATGTGGGTGCAGATCGGAAAAGCTGTGACCCTGGCCTGGAGGAATCCTGTGGCTTAAACCGTGCACGAGTGAGTAAACCTCTGGGAATGGGAAGTTGAATTGGCCATGGGTAGGAATAGGGGTGTTGTCATTTATATTTTTCCTATATGGGTTAGAAATCTGGGACTATTCCCTTTCCTAAGCTGCTGTTTTCTTTTGTCTTAAATTCTTTTTTAAAAAAAAAATGTTTTTATTGATTGATTGTTTGTTTGTTAATCCTCACCCAAGGATATTTTTCTTTTCTTTTTTTAAAAAAAAATATTTTTTTATTGATTTCAGAGAGGAAGACACAGAGATAGAAACATCATTGTAAGAGAGACACATTGATTGGTTGCCTCCTGCACATGCCTTGACCAGGGCCTAGGATTGAGCCTGCAACTGAGGTACATGACCTTGACCAGAATCAAACCCACGACCCTTTAGCGCTCTATCCACTGAACCAAACCAGCCAGGGCTGGTCTTGAATTCCTGAGTTAGTTTCCACAGCAGAGCAGATGATCTTTCCTTCCTTTCTATTTTTAGTCACATGTTATTTACTGGCAATATTTTTTTTTTAATTTTTTATTTTTATTGATTTTAGAGAGAGAGAAAGGAAGGGAGAGAGACAGAAACAGAAACATCGATCTGCTGCCTCCCACACGTGCCCTGACCAGGGGACTGAACCCACAACCTGGGTATGTGCCTGACCAGGAATCGAACCATGACCCTTCTGTTTATGGGATGACGCTCCAGTCAACCAAGCTACACCGGCCAGAGCAAGATGGTCTTTTATTTTATTTTATTTTGCGGGGGGGGGGGGGGGGGGGGATGCTAATCTCTGTATTGTTCCAATTTTAGTATATGTGCTGCTGAAGAGAGCACAAGATGGTCTTTTCTATGAAGTCATTATTTTGGCTTTTAGGATCTCTAAATAGCTCTGAAAATTGAAAGTATAATGAAGAAGTAGGTCAGCAGGGTGAATCCTTCCTGCCATTGCTCTCTAGCATATAAAGTCCTAAATGGGCTAACTTGCAAACCTGAGATTTTTCAGTTCTTTGCTACTCAAATAAGCATTGTTCTTGGCTCCATTATGTCAAAAGTTGTATTAATTAACCTGGCAATTAATAGATTGGTTGAGAGTACTGTGAGTGGGGATTAGGGCAAAAGCTATCAAGGCTTAAGCTGAAGGGTGCTGGATCAATTCAAAAACAAGATGAAATGTTTGTTGCCTGTCTAAACACTTTCTTTTGAAGCATATCCAAGCCACCTTCTCATTGGGGTCCTGGGAGAGGATCTCAGCCTTTGGAAGGACATCCTTAGGGAAAGGGAGTTTCTAGAGCCTACCACTGCACTTGACGATGGCAGTGGAAGGTCTTGACCTGAAAAGAAGAGCCCTGTCCTGTTTGCTCAGTGGTTAGAATGTCAGCCTGTGAACCGAAGTGTCATGGGTTCGATTTCCCAGTCAAATGCATGCACCTCGGTTGCAGGTTCTCCAGCCCTAGTAGAGGCACGTGCGGGAGGCAACCAGTCAATGTGTCTCTCTCATGTTGATGTTTCTCTCTCTCTTTCTTCCTCCTCCTCCCTCCCTTCCACTCTCTCTGGAAATCAGTGGAAAAAATATTCTCGGGTAAGGATTAAAAAAGAGAGACAGGATGGTGGCAGGGGTCTTTTCCTTCTCTCAGGTCTCTGTATCACTTTTGCCATAACCTTGCAAATATCTAATAGCACTTTTGTCTTTTCTTTCCCTTTTATGTTTACCTTTCATTTTTGTTTTTCTGTAGATGAGCTTTTGTGTGTATAGCATTCTGGGTGTTGTGAAACGAACTTGCTGGCCCACTGACCTTGAAGAGGCCAAAGCTGGGGGATTTGTAGTGGGTTATTCGCCCACTGGAAATCCAATCTTTCGTAACCCCTGCACAGAACAGATTCTGAAACTTCTTGACAATTTGCTTGCCCTTGTAAGGTGAGTTGGAATAATGTTTTTACATTTTTTGTTTGTTGTTATTTTTTTACCTTAAGAACCTTAGAAAGTTGAACCTGTCTTATTTCTTCAGATCATGGTGATAGTAAGTGAGGCATTAGGACTTGTTTCTTTCTGGTGGGGGGTGTCTTTTTTTGTAGTATATATTTATGAGAGAGATAAAACATTGATTTGTTGTTTCACCTATTTACGCACTCATTTGTTGATGGTTGTCATGTGCCCTGACCGGGGATTGAACTTGCAACCTTGGTATATCGGGATGATGGCTCTAGCCAACTGAGCTACCCAGCCAGCATGGCCTTTATTTAAAAAAATAACATTAGTTCTGCCCTGACCAGGCGGCTCAGTTGGTTAGAGCATCGTCCTGTACATCAAAAGGTTGCAGGTTCCATTCCCAGTCAGGGCACATACCTAGGTTGCATGTTTCGTCCCGATTGGGGTGCATACAGGACGCAACTGATCCATGTTTCTCTTCCCTGTCCTTCCCTCCCTTTCTCTCTCTCTCTCTCTCTCTCTCTCTCTCTCTCTCTCTCTCTTTCTCAAATCAATAAAAACATATCCTCAGGTGAGGATAAAAGAAATGATAATAACATTAGCTCATTTGCATTGTCTTATATTCCAAGTGAACACATGGTGCTAATCCCAAAATGGCTTTTCTCAATTTGAACCTCCTCTGTATTCTTCTACATTTTTATACCTCATCCATACTTTTAAACTTGCTAAGTTTTATTTGCTCTAAATTTTTGCCGCTAAAGAAATTGTTCATTGGGGGCAGGACAGTTGCTTTCTGTAGTGATGCTTCTCTGGGTGGTATTCAAATGAGCAAATCTGAATTTATCAGCAATGACTCTTGATAACAAATGGACCAAACATCCAGTGGCTGATCATGCCAAAGGAAGGTATGATACATGTTCCACCTCCCTTTCCTAGGTATTATTTTTCAAAGCTTGGTCCTTAAGCCAGCAGCATCAGCTTGTTTGAAATGCAGAATGGGTTCCCACCACAGACATATTAAATCAGAATCTGTATTACAACAAGATTCCAAGGTGGTTCTTGTACACATTAAAGGTTCAGAATCACCCTGGCCAGTGTGGCTCAGTTGGTTTGAGTGTCGTCCCATGCACCAAAAGGTCGCTGGTTTGATTCCCGGTCAGGGCGCATGCCTGGGAAGTTGTGCGGGAGGCAGTGTTTCTCTCTCTCTCTCTCTCTCTCTCTCTCCCCCCCTTTCCCTTCTTCTCTAAAATATCAGTAAAAACATGATTTTTTAATAAAGGTTCAGAATCACTGTTATAAATCACATGAGCTAATCTATTCAAATGGAAGTAGGCCAAGTCTAGGCTTGTTAGTTACTTGATGTCTGTTGGTGATTCAGAGATGCTCTCCACAGAGAAAGATAGGCTTTGGATAGAATTCAGTTTTAATTAGCCAAAGCTAAATTCGATGCTTACATCTCAGTACTCCTGAGTTACAGGTTAGAGCTCTATTACAATGCTTTTTGGCCTCTGATACAGGGTGTAAGAGTGGAGTCTCAACTGAGCAAAACAAATTACTCATGTCTCAGGGATGCTCTGCTGGCAACAGACAGCTTAGACCATAAACTTAAGTATCAAAGGTTTAAAGAGCTTGTTGACCATGGTTTGAAGAGGAGTGTCTGAAAGAGTTGTCACTGTGGATGTGTCTATGGAAATAGGCAATATTTTGTTCTGATTTCAAAAGGAGAAAAGAGATTTCCGTAAAGAAGTATGGCTTGCATGTTGAGAGGGCAGTAAAATAGCCAAGGAAAGGTTTGCTTCCATACTGATGTTTTTAAAACCAAAAGGTTCTTCTTTAGCTTAGAGAAATCTGAAAGTGATGAAGTCAGATGCAACAGACTCAAAGGCCCAGCAGCCTTTTTAGGGCTGTGGCCAGAGTCCATGTGGTGAGAACCCACACCTGGAAACAGTTCTTTCTTGGTTGGACAAGGAGGCACAAGAACAGCATGCTTGTCATCTTGATGTTTTTCTCGGAGTTCAGTGCTTTGGGGAAGTCAGTCAGAAGGTATTTTGAAAATGTTGACTGTAATTAAGGAGCATTTAGGTTCCTTGAGTAGTGTGCAGCTGGAGCTATTAGAGTTATGTCTTGTTTTTGTAGTAAATTTTATCTTGAAGTATAATATAAGGACAAAATATATATATAATTAAAGGGCACAAATTAAGAGTGCATGTAGGTGGATTTTCACAAGATACATGCATATAATCAGCACCCAGATCAAGAAACAACCTTATCCAACAACTTTTCAAATCATTACCTGCCTCTCAAGGGTACCCCTTATTCTGACCTTTAACGTTTTGCCTGGTTGTTTTAGCTTTAATAAATGGAGTCAGAAGCATGCACTTCTTGTTGGGCTTCTCTTGCTCAATATTACGTTTGTGAGAGTCATCCGTGGTATTGTACATAGTTGTGGTTTGTTCATTCTCATTGCTTGTGTGGTATTCCATTGTGTGAATATGTTGAAACTTATCCAGTTAGCGTTGATGGACTTTGGGGTAGTTTCTAGTGTTTTCTTATTACAAACAATGCTGCTAACAGTGTTAACATTCTTGTAAATATCTTTTTTTTTTTAAATATATTTTATTTTTTTTTTATTGATTTTTTACAGAGAGGAAGGGAGAGGGGATAGAGAGTTAGAAACATTGATGAGAGAGAAACATCCATCAGCTGCCTCCTGCACACCTCCCAATGGGGATGTGCCCGCAACCCAGGTACATGCCCCCAACCGGAATCGAACCTGGGACCCTTCAGTCCGCAGGCCGACGCTCTATCCACTGAACCACACCGGTCAGGGCAGCTGTAAATATCTTTTGGTGTACACATAATTTCTGTTGAGTTAGAAGTAGAACCCTACACTTAAGAGTAGAATTCCTGTTTTATAAGGTATGCATATTTTGTTTACACTGATAGAACCAGGTAGTTTTCTCAAGTGGTGTATTAACTAATTTACAATTTGCATTTCCATCCGTTGGAGCTGGGAGTTTTAACTCCTTGTCAAATAGTCTGATAAGCAAAAAAGCGTCATGGGTTCAATTCTGGCCAAGAGCACGTACCTCAGTTGCAGGCTCGACCCCGGGCCCTGGTTGGGATGTGTGCGGAGGCAAACAATTGATGTGTCTCTCTCACATCGATGTTTCTCTCTCTCTGCATTCCCCTTCCTACCACTCTCTTTAAAAATCAATGGGAAAAATATCCTCAGGTGAGAATTAACAACAACAAAAAACAACAACAACAAAAGATGTTAGAGCTATGCTATCTACTATGTTAGCCACTAACTATTGTAATTAGCTATTGAGCACTTGAAGTGTGGCTAGTTTGAATTGAGATAAGCTGTAAGTATAAAATACACACCAGATTTTGAAAACTTATTGCAAAAAAGAGTATAAAATAGCTTGTTAATAATTTTTAATGTTAACATGTTGAAATTTTTTTTTGATGCATTGGTTTAAATAAAATATTAATTTAACCTGTTTCTTTTCCCTTTTTAAGTTTGGCTGGCTAGAAAATTTGTAGTGGTTTACATTGTATTTCTTGTTGGACAATGTTGTTTCTAGTGGGTTGGATAGAGGACAAATATGGGGAGCAGAACTCTAGTTCTCAAAAGGTACATTGTCATCATCATCTGTTTATAATAGCAGCTTTTCTGCTAACTTGAAATTTGTTACATTGTTTCTATATATCTTCTGTATGTTCTACTGAAATCTTTATGTGTGTGAAGGCTTATTTAGCACAGGGATTATACTCATAGCTGGTGATACTAAAAATACAGGGGTTGGCAAAAGTAGGTTTACAGTTTTAAGTACTCAAAACAGTTTATTCTTGTGTTTTCTTTTTTTAATATATTTTTATTGATTTCAGAGAAGGGAGAGGGAGAGATAGAAACATCAATGATGAGAATCATTGATTGGCTGCCTCCTGCACACCCCACACTGGAGATCGAGCCCACAACCCAGGCATGTGCCCTCGACTGGAATCAGCCCAGGACCCTTTAGTCCACAGGCCGATGCTCTATCCATTGAGCCAAACCAGCTAGGGTTATTCTTTTTTTTTTTTTTTTTTTTTAAATATATTTTATTGATTTTTTACAGAGAGGAAGAGAGAGGGATAGAGAGTTAGAAACATCGATGAGAGAGAAACATCGATCAGCTGCCTCCTGCACACCCCCTACTGGGGATGTGCCCGCAACCAAGGTACATGCCCCTGACCGGAATCGAACCTGGGACCCTTCAGTTCGCAGGCCGATGCTCTATCCACTGAGCCAAACCAGCTAGGGTTATTCTTGTATTATTATTTATTAATTACTAGAGACCCGGTGCACGAAAATTTGTGCACTCTGGGGGAGGGGTCCCTCAGCATTGCCTGCCCCCTCTCACAGTCCGGGAACCCTCAGGGGATGTCCTACTGACAGCTTGCTCCTTGCAGGGAGCGGGCCTAAGTCACAGTCTGGCCTCCCTCTGCAGGAGGCAACCAGGCAATCAGGGGAAGGCACTGCCCCCATCACCCCACTGCTGCTGCCACTGCAGGCTGCCAAAGCTGCCAGCCCTCCTCGGCCCTCACAGCTGCTGCAGCTTTGCTGGAAGCCATCTGTTCTATCTGGTCTAATTAGCATATTATCCTCTTACTAGAGGCCCGGTGCTCGAAATTCGTGCATGGGGGTGGTGTCCCTCAGCCCAGCCTGCACCCTCTCTAATCTGGGACCCCTCGAGAGATATCCGACTGCCCGTTTAGGCCCAATCCAGGTAGGATCGGGCCTAAACGGGCAGTCGGACATCCCTCTCACAATCCAGGACTGCTAGCTCCCAACTGCTCGCCTGCCTGCCTTCCTGATTGCCCTTAACTGCTTCTGCCTGCCAGTCTGATCACCCCCTAACTACTCCCCTGCCAGCCTGATTGGTGCCTAACTGCTCCCCTGCCAGCCTGTTTGCCCCTAACTACCCTCCCCTGCAGGCCTGGTCGCCCCTAACTGCCCTCCCCTGCAGGCCTGGTGACCCCAACTGCCCTCCCCTGCTGGCCTGATCGCCCACAACTGTCCTCCCTTGCAGGCCTGATTCCTCCCAACTGCCCTCCCCTGCTGGCCATCTTGTGGCTGCCATCTTGTGTCCACATGGGGGCAGTCATCTTTGACCACATGGGGACAGCCATCTTGTGTGTTTGAGTGACGGTCAATTTGCATATTATTCTTTGATTAAATAGGATTAGATAGGATAGAGGCCTGGTGCATGGGTGGGGGCCGGCTGGTTTGCCCTGAAGGGTGTCCCGAATCAGGGTGGGGGTTCCCTTGGGGCGTGGGGCGGCCTGAGTGAGGGGCCTGTGGTGGTTTGCAGGCTGGCCACGCCCCCCAGCGACCCAAGCGGAGGCCCTGGTATCTGGAATTTATTTATCTTCTATAATTGAAACTTTGTAGCCTTGAGCGGAGGCCAAGGCAGGCCAGGGCAGGCAGAAAGCTTGGCTTCTTCCATTGCCGGGGAAACCCAAGCCTCCTGCTCTCTCCGTGGCCGAAGAGAGGGTTAATTTGCATACTTGCTCCTGATTGGTTGGTGGGTGTGGCTTGTGGGTGTAGCAGAGGTATGTCAATTTGCATATTACTCTTTTATTAGGATTAGTATAGATTGTATTATTTATTTGTATTACAACTATAAACCTTCTTTTGCCCATCCCTGTATTTCAGATAAGTACAGATTGTCCAAAAGTTAAAACTTTGATTACCTAATTGTCTTTTTATTTGCCAAGCAGTAACTAGTCCCTCTTAATGTGGAACCAGAGAGCTCTAACTTGCAAGTGTGTCAAGAAAGGTGATAGTTCAAGAGCCTGAATATTACTAGGTGTTGTAGATGCCCCTGCCTATGAACAACTGACCTGGAGTCAGAGATGTCAGAGCAGTATGTACTCTGAGGCCTCCTCTGCTTGTGCGTTAGAGGTGCGGCTACTGTGTTGCTACCACCTCTTACGGAGGAGGAGAATACAACAAGATTCTGTTGTAGCTCCAGGGACATTTGACATATAATGTATTAACCCTTCTGTTTTCTAAATTTTCTCTTGGGGTCACACCACACTTTAATTAAAAAATAAGAAACAGCCCATCAGCTTTCTGTCAAACTTAAGACTGAATTTCTTCAGGAAACTGATATTATTAGAGATCATTTTATAGTATCAGGTATCTTCCAAATAAAACTCAATTCAGAAACTAAAATGATGGCTCATTGCAGCTTTTAAAAGTAAAGGGTGCCCTGGCTGATTTTGGTTAGAGTCAGTGGTTAGAGAGTCAGCCCTTAAACCGAAGGGCATATACCTTGGTTGCAGGTTCCATCTTCAGCCTGGTTGGGATGCGAGCCGGAGGCAGCCAATCGATGTGTCGCATGTCAATGTTTCTCTCCCCCCGCCCCCTTTCTAAAAAATCAATGGAAAAAATATACTCGGGTGAGGATAAATAAATAAATAAATGGCACCTGTTACCTATTCTTGGGCTCCACACAGCAGCAGGTAAAGGCTAAGGCAGAGTTGTGGACAATCTCATAGAATACAAGCTGACTGAAGCCAACAGCCTGTTAAGGATTAGACACTATGACCAAGTGGGATTTATCCTGGGATATAAGATGGTTCAACATAGAAAAATAAATAAATGTAATATACCATATTAATAGAACAAAAGAAAAAAAGGTCACCTTAATTGACACAGAAAAGGCATTTGACAAAATCTAACATCCTCTCATGATAAAAACTCTGCTAACTAGGACTGGAAGGGAACTGTCTCAACATGAAAAATGATTTTTATTATTTATTTTTAAAATATATTTTTATTTATTTCAGAGATGAATGAAGAGGGAGAGAGTGATAGAAACATCAGTGATGAGAGAGAATCATTGATTGGCTGCCTCCTGTACGACCCTACTGGGATGGAGACTGCAAACCCAGGCATGTGCCCTTGACCAGACTCGAACCCAGGACCCTTCAGTCCACAGGTCAGCCCTCTGTCCACTGAGCCAAACCGGCTAGGGCTGAAAAATGATTTTTATAAAAAAATTAACAACTTATAGAATACTCAATGATTAAAGATGGAAAGCGCTCCCTCTTCCATCAGGAACAAGACAAGGATAGCTACTTTTACCACTGCTATCCAACATGGTGTACTGGAAATTCCAGACAGAGCAGTTAAGCAAGAAATAAATGCATCCAAATTGGAGAAGAAGTAAAATTATTTCTATTCACAAATAAATAGAAAATCCCAATTGAATAAAATCCATGTATAAGGACCTATGCATTTCAAACCTGTGTTGCTCAAGGGTCAACTATACATGAATTCTACAAAGTAGCAGGATACAAAATAAACGTACAAAAATAGGTTGCATTTCTATATTCTAACAATAAACAATCCAAAAAGGAAATGACAAAAACAGTTGCATTTATAATAGCATTAAAAAGAACAAAATACTTAGGAATTAACATCCAAGAAGGTTGAACAACTTATACATTAAAAACTACAAAATAGTGCTAAAAGAAATTAAAGAGGATATAAATAAACTAGAGGCCCGTTGCACGAAGAGATTCGTGCAATAGGCCTTCCTTCCCTTGGCTTCCAGCACCGGTTTTCCTCCGGCACCCGGGACCCAGGCCTTCGCTCCGGCCGGAGTCTGCCTTCTTCGTCTTTGCTGCGGGCTCCGGCCAGACTCTGCCACCTTCGTCTTCGATGCAGACTCAGGCCGGAGTCTGCCATCTTTGTCTTTGTTGCAGACTCCAGCTGGAGTCTGCCATCTTCGTCTTCGCTGCAGATTCCGGCCGGAGTCTGCAGTCTTCATCTTCGCTGTGGCCAGAGTGCTGCTCCTGTAGATCCCTTCGCCCCCCGCCCTCCCTCTCATAGCAGGCATCCTGCCCCACCCGGCCACTCCATGCCATCTTTGTCCTTCTAATTTGCATATTCCCTCCTGATTGACTGATGGCGTAGCGGAGTGATGGTCAATTTGCATGTTTCTCTTTTATTAGTGTAGATGGGATTGGAAGACTTAATTTTATTAAAATGTCAATAGTACTCAACACAATCTATATATCCAATGTCCCCTATCAAAATCCCAATGATGTTTCTTGCAGAAATAATAAAACTCATCCTGTAATTCATATGGAATCTCAAGGGACCCCAAATACCCAAAGCAATCTTGAAAAACAAAACTGGAGGACTCATACTTTCTGATTTCAAATCCTACTACAAAGCTACCTTCATCAAAACAGTGTGGTATTGCCATTAAAGTAGACATATAGGCCAATGGAATATAGTAGGTAGCCCAGAAATAAATCCTCACATATATGGTCAAATGATTTTTGACAAGAATGCCAAGACTAGTCAATGGGAAAAGGACAGTCTTTTGAATAAATGAGAAAACTGTATATCCACATGTAAAAGAATGAAGTTGGACCCTTACCTAACACCATTTATAAAAATTAGTTCAGTGAATCAAGGACCTAATGTAAGACCTAAAGAATAAAACTTTTAGAAGAAATCATAGAATAAAAGCTTCACAGTGGATTTGGAAATGATTTCTTGGATATGATACCAAAGGCACAGGTAACAAAAAAATAAATTGGATTTCATGAAAACTTAAAATTTTGTGCATTAAAAGACATTATTCCACAGAATAAAAAGGCAACCTACAGAATGGGAGAAATATTTGTGAATCACATATCTAATGTAGGGTGTCTTAAACGATATTTATAGAAGAAAATTCTGCCCAGCCACCATGGTTCAGTGATTGAGCATCGACCCATGAACCAGGGGGTCACAGTTTGATTCCCGGTCAGGGCACTTGCCCAGGTTGTGGGGTGTGCAGGAGGCAGCCAATCGATTCTCTCTCATCATTAATGATTCTGTCTCTCTCTCTCTCCCTTCCTCTCTGAAATCAATAAAAGTATATTTAAATAAATAAAATGAAGAAAATTCTGCAATATTCTACAACATGGACAAACCTTAAGGATATTATGCTAAGTGAAATAAGCCAGTCATAAAAAGACAAATAATTGTTGAAAGAAATTCCAAACCTAAAGAAAGGTTTAGAGAGTTTATTTGAGCCAAGGTTTTGGGGCCAGTCGGGGAAGCAAAATCTCAAAAGGATTGAGATATAATGCTCCAAGGAGTAGCAGTTTTGCAGTTTATTTTATACATTAGAATCAAAGGAGAAGACATAGGAAGGTTACATGAAATCCATTGGTGGTGAGTTAAGGGCGGAGAAAGTAAAGCAAGAGAAATCTCTAGGGTTGGATGCAAAGTAAAATGGAGAGATACATGCTTCTTTTACATTGATGGGTGCAGGATACTTAACATTTAACATACATAGTTGACAGAGGTATGCAGGTAAAAGATCATAATGAAGAATGTTGGGGTTGTCTGACCATACTGGGGTGTTTATCCTTGGAGGTTTGTAGACAAGATCATCTTGACATTTTATGTATATTATTCTTGGACAAAAACAATGGACAGAACTTGCTCCAGGTAGAGATTAATCTATTGTATATATAAGCCTTAAGACATGACTTCTTTCCATTATAATCTGTTCACTTAAGAATTTTTACATGATCAAAACATCCTGTGGTTACTTTCAGTCACTGATCTTGTCAGGCTTGCCAAGTAGCTCCATTTTTGTTCAAGTACTATGATTTCACTTGTATGAGGTACCTAACATAGTCAAAATCATAAAAACGAAGTGTAATGGTGGTTGCCAGGAGCTCAGGGAAGGGAGGAATGGGGAGTTTTTGCTTAATATGTATAGAGTTTGTTTTACAAGATGAAAATACTTATGGGGATGATTGGTGGTGGTGATTGCACAACAGTGTGAGTGTATTTATACCATTTAAACTGGACACTTAAAAATGGTAAATTTTGTATGTATTTTACCACAAGAAAAAAAGTAAAGCCTATTGCAAATGTTAGTGTAAGCAAGTCAGGCCACAGACTGGGAGAAGAGTTGCAAAGGACCAGTTTCCAGTAATTCTACCTGTTTACATCCACCACAGAGAAACTGTCACATGTGTACACAGGGAGACCTCTTCAGAAAAGCTCATTGCTGGGCTCTCTATAAGCAAAAGAGTGGAGACAATCTAATTAGCTTTTAGTAGGAAAACGGGGCAATGACCTGGAAGTAACTTATTAAGTGACATTCTAAAATGTAGTTTAAGTGAGTGTACTAACAAGTGTACATAGTTAGATTTTAAAAACAATGTTGAAGATTGTGTGTGTTTTAATAAGCAGAGTCTAAAAGGATCTGGTCAGTGTGCATCTTAAATATGTAACCTTGCTACTACCTGTTATATTTTGTAGCTTTCTGTATGTTTTGAGATGTTTTATAATTAACTTTTAAAAGAAAAATAGGTAGTTATGCTCTTTGGCTGTAGATTGTTCAGTAGTGCCATTGCTGTGGGCAAGAGGGGCTACTGTAGATAGCAGTAGAGAGGCTACTGTAGATAGCAGGTAGAGGGGTATACCATAGATGGCAGGTAGAGGGCTACTGTAGATGGCAGGTAGAGGGTCTATACTATAGATAGCAGGTAGAAGGGCTACTGAAGATGGCAGGTAGGGGGGCTACTGAAGATGGCAGGTAGGGGGGTATACCATAGATGGCAAGTAGAGGGGCTACTGTAGATGGCAGGTAGAGGGGCTACTGTAGATGGCAGGCAGATCAGGTCCACAGTCATTCCTGCTTAGTCATCCAAAGCCAATAACTGCTCAGGTAAGTCATTTTGGTGGAAAACAGGCACACATTTTGGGAACTGGATGTTCCTCCAGAGCATCAGAGCGTTGTAGGTCCATGTTCTTGGGATGGAGACAACATTTGAAAAATGGGAGCATATTACCATTCGCTCTGTGTCCTCCCTGTGCATCCACAATGCCTCTGACATTTCATCCCGTGTCACTGGCAGTCAGAAGATGGAGTGCCAAGGCACAGTCTCAAGTTTAAAAGAATTTTGCTTTCTAGCCTCAGACTGTGATACTGTCTAGCTATCTCAGGATTTGGTTTTCACCTTGATTGCTTTTAGGTTGTATACTGTACAACTGCACTTAATAGCTTCAAGTCTATGCTCTTTTCCAGGGAAGCATTTAAATGTTAATACTGTGTTTTCTTCCCCCTGCCAGGAGTAGTGGTGACAGGGAGACTTGTCTATGTGGAAGTGTAACTGAATTACAAGGTGAAACCCACTCTTGCCTTCTGCAACAGACTAGGAAAAGTTCACATAGCATCCTTTTTTTTTTCTTTTAGAACTCACAATACTTTATATGCTCCAGAAATGCTAGCCAAAATGGTAGAGCCTTTCACAAAGGCTCTGGATATGCTTGAAGTGGAAAAATCTGCTATTTTAGGTAAGACATCTAGCCTTTTGTTGTTGTTGTTCACCTTATCTCTAATGGGCTCTTCTAGCAGCCTCAGTGTGCCTTGTGTCTCCTGGTCACGGCACTACTTGACCACCCATTTGTTCAGAAATGCATGCATGGAGTTCCCACAGGCATTTACGTCATTGTCGAAGCATACAGAGAAAGTCTTCAGAGGCAGTTTCTCCCCCCTAGTACCCTCACCCCACATTAACCCCTCCAGGTAGAGCCTTTAGATTATAAATAAACCATGTCTTTTTTACCTGAAGTATATTAGCATAATTTTGCCTTTTATGTATAGAAAAAAATTATTAAAACAATTAAGCTTAAATAGCTTTTATCAGTAATATGTTATCAAAAATTTTTAAGGAATACTTTCTAAGCCATGTTTTCTGGATTAGAATGTTGCTTTAACTCATTTTTCCCACTAGCAAATAACTATGCAGTCATAATTGTGACATGTGCTGTGAAGGAAAATGACTGAGAGGCTGTCATGGGGAGGAGTCAGAAGATTGCCCCCCAGTGGAGACTTGAAGGATGAGTAGGAGCTACCAGGTAGGGCATAAGAGGAGAAGCTGAGCATTCTGGGCCAACAGATACAAGATGCTAAGGCATGCAGGAACGAGAGGTAATCCTACAGAGATGTCCAGGAAATAGAGAAGGCTGACGCATGTGGCTGAAACAAAAGAGAGCAAGGCCTTGATGGTTAGAACTGAGAGCTAGAGACATCCATAGTTGTCTAAACCTTGTGCCTATCTCTGAAGCTTCATGCTGGCTCTGAAGCTTCGTCACTACCTCCACAGTATCTCTTCGTTCCCAGCCATAACCTTGGGCCTGGCTGTGGATAAGCAATCCAGTAAGCATGTTAATGAAAGGAAGGGTGTTAGTTGGCCTTTCCACAGCTTATGTCTGTCTTGGCCTACATGGTCCTGGGCCATTTCCTTTGGCACCACTACACTTAAGGTCCATGTTGCATAAAACAGTAAAAATAAAACTGCCAAGAAATGGTTTACCATTATAAAACGTAGTTGTTGCTTCACACACACACACCCTTGCATTTAGTTATTCACATTAAACCAGGAACTCCTGCTATAGAACTATATGACCAACCAAAACATAGTAGAATGGACAAACAGTTCCTTCTAGCAGCTTCCAACCATGAGCAAGACTTGAAATATAAAGTTACCTCTGATTAGACGTATAGCTCTTCTAAGGCAGTTACTATACTGAGGTAAGTGGTTTTCATTTTGATCTGTTGTACATCTTGGGTTTTGCATAAAATTTTGCTTGAAAAAGAGGTTCCACACTTAAAAAGGGAGGCCCCACTTCCTTATGGAGAGAATATCATTTTGAGCTGTCATTGTGTGTTTTGGTACAAGTCCCATCTGGAGAAACCCAAGCAAAAGTTGGAGTATCCAAGTCTAGTGTTGAGCCCTGGGTACTTAAAAAGCTTTCATCTTTTCCGACCAAGACAGTAGAGCTCTTGGCACTTCCAGCTGGTAGAAGACTTGGCCAGCTGCTTGGCATTTATAACACTCCTCATCCTCCCACCCCCAAACCACATCTGCCTGCGATTGCGTGTTGGTAAGTTAAGACTCTCGGCAGTGGAGCAGCCGTACCTGACCTGTGTTTCTCTGTAGGATTACCTCAGCCTCTCTTGGAACTGAATGACTCTCCTGTTTACAAAACGGCCTTGGAAAGAATGCAGCGTTTCTTCTCCACCCTCTATGAGAACTGGTAATGAACCAATGCAGCCTCCCCATTCTCTTCCTAGGTACTTGCTATATAGGAATGGCCATGTGTTGGACTTTTGATCTAGAATTAGAGTCAGGTAAGATGAGGCAAAATTTTAACAAGGAACTAACTCTAGTGTCAAGTCAAAATGAACAGTTTTCTTACATTTGCTTTTTTATAGTTGTCATATGTGCCTCAGTCCTAGCCGTGACTTGATCGTTTATGTCCAACATGTCTGTTTCTGATACATAAAATGATGAGACCAAAGCAGAAGATATAGTGGTAGGGATGCATTTTCTCAGACCTCTCACGACCCAAAGCCTACTTTTTATGGGATACTGGGAGGTGGCTGGCCAGATTTTGCTTTCAGGTCCTAGTTGTGGGACAGGGAGGTAAGTGGCCCTCCTGTACACTGCCACAGCCTCAGCCTTGGCCTCACTACCCCAGAGCCCTAATCAGCCAAGCTAACGAGGTTCTCCATTGTAAATCTGTATTACTTGGGAAATAATGAAGGCTACTGTTAACCTTGGGTACCAAAGGGTACCAACAACCGACTTTCAAAAGATGCTGAATCTGCTATCAAGAGTTTCCTTAAGAGGGAGGCAGGGGGTGTTATTTTCACTTTTGATAAAAGATTAAGTCCACATCTTCAGAGTATACTAATTACGTTAAATTTCTCTTAAAGAGTAAATATAATTGCTCTTCTAGCTGAAAAGTCTTATTGTAGACTAGAAGTCTCTATACCAAAATCCATGGCACAGAGATATCCCAGGGCAATCGGGGCTGGCACTAATAGATGTTGAATGTGTCATTGCCTATTATTTCCTTTACAGTTTCCATATCCTGGGGAAGGCAGGCCCTTCCATGCAGCAGGACTTTTACACCGTGGAGCATCTGGCTACCCAGCTCCTCAGCTCAGCTTTCGTCAATTTGAACAATATTCCTGACTACCGACTCAGACCCATGCTTCATATCCTTTCAAAGTCCCTCGCTATCCCAGAAGATTGAATATAGAAACAGTTCATAGGCACCAGAGGAGGCAGAGCTGAGCTGCATGGAATAGATGGAATCATATAGCTAAGTTTATAATAACCATGTTAAAAGGACAAGAAGATTGTCCGGCTGGGTGGCTCGGTTGAGCATCATCCCGTTCACCAAAAAAGTTGCAGGTTCGATTCCCACTCAAGGCACATACCTAGGTTTTGGATTTGATCCCTGGTCAGGGCACATATGGGAGGCAACCAATCAATGTTTCTCTTTCCCTTCCTCCCTTCCTGTCACTCCCTCTCTCTCCTTCTCCCTTCCTCTTTCTCTAAAATCAATAAAAATATCCTTCGGTGCCCTAGCCAGTTTGGCTCAATGGTAGAGCACAGCCTGTGGACCAAAGGGTCCCGAGTTCAATTCTGGTAAAGGGCATATACTTGGTTGCAGGCTCCTCCCCACCCTGGGCCCTGGTCAGGGCACATGCAGGAGGCAACCAATCGATGTGTTTCTCTCACATCGGATGTTTCTGTTTTTCCCTCTTCCACTCTCTCTAAAAATCAATGGGAAAATATCGTTGGGTGAGGATTAACAAAAAATATATATATATAAAAATGTATATATGTGCTCTTCTGTCCCCCAGAGCACATACACACACACACACACACACACTCTAGTGGCCCAGTGCACAGATTCGTGCACATTGAAAGAAAATTAATTAGAAGAAATATTTTAATATCACCATTTGCCCTTTCTCTATAATAAAAGTATCAACCAAATTCACGATCGACAATGACAGATCAAAACACACACGTGTGATTGGCGCCAGTGAGAGCTTTATATGTATTGCACATGCACGAGTCAACGTTTATTTTTAAATTGCCAGTGCGCATCATATGTAACGGTCGGTCAGACATATGGTCAGTCACTTAGCCTTTTATATATATAGATATGTTTTTCTTGAGGATTGAAGAAAAAAAAAATAAGGACAAGGAGACTGAAGTAAATAACGGGAAGGCAGTCCAGGGGGCCTTGAAAGCTCATTGCTGGGCACAAATCCTTACCATGCCACTTTTTTTTTTTTTTTTTTTTTCAGAGAGGAAGAGAAAGGGAGAGAGAGAGAGAAACATCAATGATTAGAGAGAATCATCGATTGGCCCCCTACAGGGGATCGAGCCAGCAACCTGGGCATGTGGCCCTTGGCAGGAATCAAACCCGGGACCCTTCAGTCCGCAGGCCGACGCTCTATCCACTGAGCCAAACCAGCTAGGGCTACCATCCCACTTTCATCCTTTTTGTATATTTTGTCAGGTGCTCCTCTTTGAAATTGCACTCTCATACTTCATTGTCATTTGGATTCTTTTTTTTTTTTCCATCTTTTGTTTAGTATCTTTTTTTCCTGCGTTATAAGGAGAATAGTGAAGGAGAGTTTATTACAAGAATGTCTCTTCTATTTTCCGCCCTACTTTCAGACAACCCAGTGCCTATAACATGCAGCCTGGTAGAAAGCATAGTGAAACTAAACATATAATGGAAATGAGTATCCATGCAGCGTAGGATTTTCAGAAAAGAGCTTGAAGATGAGCACAGGATGTTCTTGGCATCTTGCAAGTCCTTTGTCGGTTGACTCTGCCCAAGGATTCTGTTGCCTGACACACAAGGGGAGCTTTAGGATGAGAAGGGCATGTGCTCATGTACTAAAACTTCTTAACCTGCTGCGGCATGGGTCTTTGTGAAGCCTCTGGTGCTCTTCTGTCCCCCAGAGCACTATGAAGCCCTGGTGTCTCCCATCCTTGGACCTCTTTTCACCTACCTCCACATGGTAAGAGATGGGACAGGAACGGTGCGTGGCCTCTCATGACTCTTGCAAGTCAGGAGCATCTGAAAGTGTTGGTTCCTAGCCTTGCCAGGATGTCTGCAACCAGCTCGTCTTTGCTACAGTGGATTAAGCAGCCCCCCAAGAACTAAACTGGTTTAATTGCCCACAAAGCACCTGCAGAGTCGGCTTCTGCTCCTAACTTCCTGTTAGCTGAGGAAAGGTGATCAGAGGAGTGCCTCCCCTGGTTCTGTTTCTCTGACTCTGGAATTAAGCAAGGGAACCAGCTGGGTGGAGAACAAATGTGTCCAGAGTGACTCAGGAATTCTAAATTATTGATCCTTTCCAAGCAAATATGTGTAATTGGCTGCCCTTGTTAGGGGTGTGAGAGGTTACAGAAACCATACCTGGTTTTTAGCCTGTGGGCCTCCCAAGGTTCTGTCTTTGATGCCTGCAACCATCCTTGGCTAATTTTAATCATGAAGTAGACCTTAGATATTATCTGTTCCCACCTTCTACACAGTGCTAGCACTTACTTCCTTTTTGTTTTCCCAGAGGCTTTCCCAAAAATGGCAAGTCATCAACCAGAGGAGCCTGCTGTGGTAAGGAGCATCTCTTCTCCTTGGTGGATGAGCTGAAGCCAAGCTGGGGTGGGGGAAGATCAGAGGGGAGAGGCGGTTTCCGCTGTCTCTGGGCTAGAACAGCAGTGGGTTATAGTCATTCTCAGCCTAGAGGAATGATAGGTGGCTTGTCTGTGACCTTTAGTCAGACTCGGATAAGACTCAGACTTCATAAGGGGGTACCTTCACCTGCCTTAGGAGAATGCTGAGCCATCTTAGCCACTTAGGATTTTGATCCAGTACTCTGCCAACGGGATATAGTCACAAGTCAAATGATCCTCAATGGTTCATTGCTGTCCATTCCCACCAGAAGCACGCCAGGAGAAGGAACAGGGCACAGTTTAGTTAGGGTCACTGCTTTTCTTGTCCTTTCCTTTTTTGCACTTCATGGAACCTTGACCCTCTGGTGTTCTGCAGTGGAGAAGATGAGACTGCAGAGGAAAACCCAGAGTCTCAAGAGATGCTAGAGGAGCAACTGGTGAGGATGTTAACCCGAGAAGTCATGGACCTAATCAGTAAGTGGCATGTGGAAACCGGGGGAAGTAGAGAAGAATTTTTCTGGAGAAAGAACTGGTCACCCACCCAACCCCATTAAGGCATGTTCGCAGCAATACTAACAGGTTGATGAGAAATAATTAAGTAGAAACAAGGTAGTCCTTAAATCAACCTCTGGACATTTTATGAATGGCAAACTGAATTATATTTGTTCATACTAAGACCAAAATATAAGGAAATGGTCTAAAATAACAGGAGAAATTCGGATTAATGGTAGGAATAACTTCTGGCTTTGTCGAAATAGGGGAAAATTTTTAATCCTTGGACATAAAGGTGGTTAATTTTTATTTTATTTAATTTTTGGTCATTTCATTTGTTTGTGATACAAAGTAGACCAAAGATGTATCAGGTATCCTCTCCTGGTCACTTAGTCTCAGAGAATTCTGTAATTTCCCTGCAGTTAATATAACTTGAAGAGGGATCAGAAGTCTGGTCAAATACCTTCATTTCTGTTAGTGAAGCTGATGTTCCTGGACAGTACCCCACCTTCTCCCCTTCCCATCTGCCCAGAGACAGTTTGGGATCTAGTGGCCCGAGATGGCTGTTGTCTGGTGGTAACAAGCCAGTAACCCTGCTTTCTTGCTTTAGCGGTATGCTGTGTTTCAAAAAAAGGTGCTGACCACAGTACTGCTACCCCTGCAGATGGAGATGGTGAGTCTGTTGCATGGCCCTTGGAGAGGACTAATAGGCTCCTAAATATTGTCCCTTCTGTAGCCAGGTCAGTTCTGGAAGAAACTCTTTCCCTAACAGTCTGATGTGGATGAGATGTTGTACATCTAGATTTCATCTCTGCTGGCCTCCTTGCTGTATTCCTCCAAACTATACTCCATCTCAGAGCCCTTGCACTGGCTGTTTCCTCCAGAATGATTTTTCCTCCCAACTATATGCATTGCCTGTTCCCTTGTTTCATTTGGGTCTCTGCTCAAATGTTACCTCCAATAGGTCTTCCATGACCAACTTACCAAAAATAGCAACCCCAACCATGGGCTATATTCTCTGCTCTATATTTCCGTTTTGCTGTTAATCCTCACCCAAGGATATTTTTCCATTGATATTTATTTTAAAATACATTTTTATTTATTTTAGAGAGAGGAAGGGAGGAGAAAGGGATAGAGAGATAGAAACATCAATGAGAGAGAAACATCGATCGGCTGCCTCTTGCATGCCCCCCACTGGGGATCAAGTCGGCAACCCGGGCATGTGCCCTGATTGGGAATCAAACCGTAACCTGGTTCATAGGTCCACGCTCAACCAGTGAGCCACACTGGCCGGGCTTCCATTGATTTTTAGAGCGAGTGGAAGGGGAGGGGTGAGACAGACAGAAACATTGATGTGAGAGAGACATCAATTGGTTTCCTCCCACACGTGCCCGAACAGGGCCTGGAATCGAGCCTGCAACCGAGGTACATGCCCTTGACCGGAATCGAACTTGGGACCCTTCAGCCCACGGGCCGACGCTCCATTCACTTAGCCAAACCAACTAGGGCATCCTCTGCTCTATTTTTCTCCACGGCACTTATCGCTACCTGATGTTACTTTTGTTTTGTTTTTTATGATGTCACGTATTATTTATGAATTCATTTATTATTTGTGTGTCTCATTAGGATGTCAGCTCCCATCAGGGAATGGACTTTGTGCTATTCCTGTGATATCCCCAGTAACTAAATTAGTGTCCACTACAGTAGGTCTTCATATATTTGTTCAGTGACAAAAGTTCCTCACTAGTGGCAGCTTTTTAGTAACTGTCCAGAAAACCTCGTTTCCCACTGCTTCCCACATGTACAGCTAGGTACATGTCTAGATCTGCCAGGGGCAGTGGCTTCTATACCCTTTCATGAGGCTTGGGGGCCACCCAGTGCTACTCAACCGCCAGTCAGCCCAGGTACTGAACTCTCCTGTATTCTGTGAGCTTCTGTCAGGACAGGAGAGTCTGCTCTGTTCTGAAAGGTTGGAGTTAACATTCTGCTCTCTGCTTACAGATGAAGAGATGATGGCCACAGAGGTAACCCCCTCGGCCATGGCAGAGCTTACAGACCTGGGCAAATGCCTAATGAAGCACGAGGTGGGTGGAGGGCAAGGTGATGTTTTCTCCTTTTCCAGCTGTGGAGCCAGCTTCCACTATTCTCACTCTGTGATGCCTTCAAAAAAGTTTTGAGGGTAATACTCCTTTATATGAGTTAAGTTCCTAGTTCCTAAAGTTCGAGAAAAGAGTGGGAAGAGCTGAAGGTCATGTCTCCCTTATGGGTGTGGGCAAAGGCTCTCAGAAAAACTCAGAAGCAGGCCGGAGCTCTGTCTCCTTCCGATACATAGGTTTCCTCTTCTATATTGGTTGTTTTTTCTTTTTGACTGCCTGATTTACATAGAGAGGAAATAAGCTCATTTCTCTTATCATTTTCCTGCTTACCTACTATTAAAACTCCAGCTCATGATACATAATACTCAGAGAAAGTTGTGCTTACTTTCCCATTGTAATCCTTCATCCTTTCCATTAGGATGTTTGTACGGCGCTATTAATTACAGCCTTCAATTCCCTGGCCTGGAGGGATACTCTGTCCTGCCAGAGGACGACGACACAGCTGTGCTGGCCCCTTCTCAAACAAGTATGGTTATTTGCCCCTTCTTGAAAGGTTTGGGTCATAAGGATTGACTGAATCATTTGGAAGAATTGGGGTGCTGGGGCCTTCAGAGTCCCACTTTGGCCCTCAATGTAGCTGTCTCCCCAGGTGCTGTCAGGGACACTGCTCGCAGATGCTGTGACATGGCTTTTCAGCAGCGTGCTGAAGGGCTTGCAGACACACGGGCAGCATGAAGGCTGCATGGCTTCACTGGTGCACCTGGCTTTTCAGATCTACGAGGCGCTGGTGAGTTGGGCAGGACAGCCAGGCTTCATCCTTCACAGCCAGGCCTTACTCTAAACATAGGCAGCTGCCTAGTTGCTAGTGCTGCATGGGGAAAGTGGCAGAGCCCAAACCTACTCCATTTAGTGGGTTTATCCTTACTTCTCAGCGTCCCAGGTACCTGGAGATAAGAGCTGTTATGGAGCAGATCCCTGAAATACAGAAAGACTCTCTGGACCAGTTTGACTGCAAGCTTTTGAACCCCTCTCTGCAGAAAGTTGCTGACAAGCGCAGGAAGGACCAATTCAAACGCCTCATTGCTGGTTGTATTGGGGTAGGTCATGCACCTTCCTTTGTGCTCCCAACCACCTTGCGGTCTTAGACGATGTGTTCAGAAACCAGCTGTATTCATTGACCATTATGGTGAGATTACCTTTAAAACAACCCGCTGTCAGGGTCCAGCATTAGTTCTTTCTCATTTGTTTTCCACAGAAACCCTTGGGAGAGCAGTTCCGGAAAGAAGTTCACATTAAGAATCTTCCATCACTTTTCAAAAAAACAAAGCCAGTGTTGGAGACGGAGGTGCTAGACAAAGAGGAGGGCGGCCTGGCCACCATCTTTGAACCGTGAATCAAGCTTTTGGGCATCCTTCCTTGGCCTTTATTGTCATCTCTTCTCCTCCTTTGTAGCTAATCTCTAGGCCCCTCTCCACTGCCACCTCACTTACCACCATGGTCAGCCTGGAGAGATCCAGGTCTGGAGCTGGAGAGTGGGCCCTGTGCAGGGCTAGAAGTCATTATACTAAAGTCCAAAAAGGGAGTTAGGGCTTACACCACGCTGTCTAGACCTCCCAGGTATCGCCCATTCTACTTGGAGTTTTGGCTTTTCCAAGAGAGAAAAGCTAGAGCAGAGCAGCCCTTCTCCCCAAGCTCTCCCACCCCCATGCAGCCATACACATGTGCAGAGTGGTAACTAGGGGTGCTATACCCAACACTGCAACTAGCCAACCTTGTGGCAAGGGCTTAGCCCTGAACGACTTGTCCAGAGTTTTTCCTAGACCACTGCAAGTACCACCGACTCCCCAGCTGCTGGGCTGGCAGGAAGCCTTCCCCATCCCCGAGGGGCATGTGTGGGTCAGGTGCTGAGTGCTGAATTTGGCCAGTTCCCTCACTGTTTGAGCAAGAATCTGGTCAGCTGATGGGATCCATGGTATAGGCTAGTGCTAAGCCCCGGACGCAGTATCAAGTGTACCTTCAGGGACCGGGGCTGGGTCAGCATCAGTAGTGCTAACATTCCCCTTAGAGCTCACACATGCCCTTCCTTGAATGACCTCTCAGTGTGGTTTCCCCAGCCCCAGGGTCTACTCAGGCACAAGAGCCTCAGTACCCTAGCTAGTGTCACGTGATGCCATTGGCATCTAAGGATAATCCAGACCAACTAGGCTACATCTGTGACAAGCAGCTAGCAAAGCCACTGGTCTCTCGTAGGACTAGCTGAGTCCAGGTGCCTTCAAAAATCTCATGGCCTTTCAGGTCCCTGGCCACTTCTCTCATGGGCCATTTCCAAAAGGAAATATGCCTTCCTAATGTGAGTCTCCAGTCCATTCTAGAGATCACAGGATGGTCCTCTAAGCATAGGATACATGGATACAGGACCCTAGCCTTGAGGTCATTGCTGGCCATAGACAAGCTTAATCCATACAGAAACTATATAGTGTGTGTCCATGTGTTCTGCAAAAAGACAGAGGGCTGTCATCAATCCACTGGTGAGGGTTTCAGTGAGGACTGAGGAGAGCAGTGTGGGCTGAAGCTGCAGCTTTTAGCTGGTGCTGGTCCTCAGGCAGGGGAGGTTCAGGAAGAGAGAAGCTGGGGAAACACGACTTGGTGTCTGGTATAGCTGTTTCTATGGCACATTCTTGTCCCACATCCCAGGGGTGGTACTCTGGGCTTGTCAACTGTGAAGGCCATCTCAAAGCATGGTTCCCTCCAAACTTGTTAGCTGTCTACTCCTCTCTGTCGTTGGGGCTGTGGAGGGCATAGTTGTATTTATTGTGTTGTACTATTTTTAACATCTTGTGACTTCATGCTAGAAGTTTTCTATTGTTTATAGAACCTTTTTGTAGAAACATAACTCTAAAGCACATCTGCATGTCAGTAAAAATCTCAATTTCATACAGAAAGCCCCATCTGTCTGTTTCAACCTAGTGACGTACTTCAGGGTCACTGTTCCATGAGAGTGGACAGGAAGAACTGATGGACATGCTGTCAGGCTAGAAAAAGATTTCTATCCCTGACAAATATAGACCAGGCAGCCCACACCACTCCCAGTGCTCATTGGTGGCTCTGGACCTGTCCCTGATAGTCCAAAGGGAATTGATATTCTTCCTCATGTGTGTGTGTGTGTGTGTGTGTGTGTGTGTGTATGTATGTATTGGTTTCAGAAAGGGAGAGGGAAAAAGATAAAAACATCAATGAGAGAGAATCATTGATAGCTGCCTCCTGCACGCCCCCTACTGGGGATCGAGCCAGTGACCTCTTAGTTCCTGAGTCGACTCTCAGCTGCTGAGCCACACTGGCCAGGCACTCATGGTTCTTGATGGCAATGTAATTTGCTAAGGACCACCCTTTTTTCTCTCAGCCATTTCCCCCAGTATCCAAGAGGTAGGGTAAATGGCATACAGTATTTTCTGACTATGTCCCCAGAAAACACCTCAATTTGGCGTCTCTCATGTAGCCTTGTTGGCCCTAACCTGCAATGACATCTAGGACCAGTATGCTGTTAACGCCAAACCTATTTGAACTGAGGCCCCATGTTTGTGAACCAAACCTGAAGAAGTGGTCTCAGACAAAACACTTTTTGTTCAGATGTGAATTTATTTACATGGGGGCCTTATAAAGGCATAAAAGTCGCATTTTGTGACACATTTAACAAAATGTATTGCCTAAAATGAAGCTGGAATTGTCCCAGTCACATTAGGCTCTCTTCAGCAGTCCTGTGGCAGCAGGTCAGAACCCAAAATCGTCAGCGTGCCTCAGGAGCATCCAAGCCCAGTCATGCTAGTAAGTCTGCAAGCCTCAGTCCATCTGAACTGCATCTAGTTCATCCAAGAACCGCCGGCACTTGCCCATCAGTACCTTGATGGCTTCGCTCACCAGCACATCAGGTGGTAATACCCCCGTTGACTCGACAGAGACTGGAAACCAAAGAGACAGTTTAGCCTAGACTGCTTGCTAGATTTTACATCTGAACTCATATGCAAGGAAGCTATAACACCAAAGAGCTGTCCCCCACCACTCCCTGCAAACTGGATACTCACAGATATAATGGTCCCGAACCCGAGCAAGCCGTACAACCTTCTTTAGCTTCTCATTCCGGAAGACTTCCCTGCTGAAGGTATCTAGCCGGGGATTGGCAACTCTGGCCACCTTTTTACCTAATGAAAACAAACCATGTTATCAACACATGAGCCCAGCTTTCATTCTCTCTGCTTTCAAAGAAAATATACCTTAAGCCCTGACCTGAACAGCATCCCAAAAACCATATACCTTGGACTTCATGCACCTCGATAACACCAGGTGAGAAGCACCGGCTCAGCTCTTCAGCTGCCTCCCCTTCCACAGGCTCCAACAGTGTGATGTCTGGCAGGAGCCTATAACTGGCTGTTGCCACAGGTGAAAACTTGGCATGATCTTTACCTAGAAGGAAATCAGAGCCTGTGGGAAAACCTTTCTTGACATTCCCAAAGCCTGTCGGTGACATCTTAGCTGAGTCCCGTAGCCACACCTCACCCCACTGTATTCAAACTACCTTCTTCCCAGGGCAGCTCATGGGGTTCTCACCAATGCCCTTGACACAGTGCATGAGCAGGTCAATCTCCTGGCCAGGCCGCAGCTGAGCAATGAGGATATCATCATGCACTGGTCGGATGGTGCCCTCCGGGAAGAGGTCAGCCTGGTTCCCCAGGGGAACCCATGTCATGTGCCTGGTGTACACTAGAAGAAGCACATCAAAAGACCTGAGTTCCTAAAATTAGCACCCAACAGGTAGGCCCTCTGTCACCCTACCAATGCTCACCTTTGTGGTTCACATAGAGTTCATTGGGGTCAGAGGAATCTTTAGCAGCATGGGGGTTCCGAGTACACCTGACTTGAAGCCGAAACTGCAGAGTGTCTATTTCTGTGCCTTCTTCATCTCCTGCACAAAGGGAGTGGCATCTCTCAAAGGACTAGTGCACATTCGAGTGCCAGGCACCATACTGAGTGCATTACATTTCTCATTTAATACTCTTAACAAATTCATTAAAATCAAGGCACGTGTTCTCACAGTTAACACTAATGTACCAAAAGTTTAGTATAGTCGATCCAGGATTTGAACATAGGCAGTCTGATTTCACAATCTACTCCACAGAAAAGAGCTACTCGCCTTCTCCCACAATTTCATTTCTCAAGCCCTCACCTTGGTTCCGATATTCAAAAAGACGGGGATCAGCATGAATGGGAATGAGCCCCAAGCGATGAGCGAGGATCTCATCCTGGACAATGGATGTGTTGTTGTACACCAGGACCTTTTCCACAGCCATGGTTGGCACCTGCCCAACAAAACAGAATCATCTACCAAGACATAAACTCCCTGCCTGCTGACATAGGTAGGGAAAGACCTCTTCCTCTGAGAATGCTTGATGAAAAATTTACAAATGAGCAGGAGAAACGCTCAGCAGAATTTCAGGAAAACTAAGCCTTGAGACAATTGTACAAGCGAGGTAATGGCAAGGTCTCCCCACACAACTCGCCCCTGCCACCATGCCCACCAATACCTCAGCTAATAGAATACGCCGAAAAGCATTGGCAATGGCTGCATCAATTCCCACCATGTCAAACTCCAGTGCATTTTCATCCATGTGTACCACATCCACACGGAAATTCTAAAAAAACACACAAAAAACACTAAATGAATCTTGCTCTCTGTATAGTCAATACCTTCCCTCTGGAAATTCCCCTTAAAGTATTAACATTCTTCTTCATCCAAAAACCTCTCTTTGCTCAGATGTCCCTCATTAGATGTTCCTTTCTCCCCCAATTTTTAAAAAAATATTTTTTTATTGATTTGGGAGAGGGAGAGAGAAATATCAATGAGAATCATTGATGGACTGCCTCCTGCATGCCCCCCACTGGGGATTGAGCCCACAACCCAGGCATGTGTCCTTGACCGGAAATGAACCCAGGACCCTTCAGTCCACAGGCCGATGCTCTATCCACTGAGCCATACTGGCTAGGGCTCTCCCCTAATTCTTCGTTTTTGTTTTTAATTTATTGGGGTGACATGGGTTAATAAGATCATACAGGTTTCAAGTACACACTCTTGGATACATGATCTGTATATTGCATTGTGTATTCACCACCCAAGTCAAATCATCTTCCATCACTATATATTTGACCCCCTTTACCTTTTACTATCCTCTCACACACACACACCCCTTCCCTCTGGTAACCATATTATTGTCAGTACCTATGAGTTTTATTTTCCTTGTTTGTTCATTTGCTGCTTTCAGTCAGGAAGGGAGAGAAACATCAATGATGAGAAGAAATCACTGATCGGCTACCTCCTGCATGCCCCCTACCGGGGATACAGTCCACAACCCCAGCATGTGCCCTGACCAGGAATTTAACCATAACCTCCTGGTTCACAGGCCAATGCTCAACCACTGAGCGACACCAGCTGGACTGTACCACATCTTCTTTATCCAATCATCTATCAAAGGACACCAGTTGTTTCTGTGTGTCTCTGCATTATGGCTTTCAGCCAGACCATCCAGAGAGACTATTCTAGAAAACATGCTTCCATACTGCTTAGTGCAGTTGACACTAAACCCATATCTTGTTAGCCTTTTCTGTTTAGCATTGTTGATAGGATCCCTTCTTTTTCAAACTAGTGCCTTGATTTCTGAGCACCAATCTTTTGGTTCTCTTCCTCCTCTGATGAATCCTAAATTGACTCACTACCTTCCGCCTACACTATAAACGTTACTTCCCAATTTTTCCCTCCAGAGTGACCTCAACCACACTCAGTCTTAGCAATTATCTGTTCTGACAACTCCCAAAATATCTCACTTCTCATCTCAATTCAAACATATATTCTACTAGCCTGATAGACTTATCTACTTGCAGGAAACTAAATGCATCATCAATCCCCAAATCTATTATCAATGAATGATGCCCCCGATTCATCAGTTCCCCAAGCTAGGTCATTTTACACTCCCCGCTTACAACCATATCAATGCAATCACCAAACATACTTTCTACATCCCCTTTGCTCTATCACCTACAGTCCCTAAGACACATTTCAATCTTGCCCACCACTCATGCCCTTCCATTTTATACTTTTAAAAAAATATGTTTTTACTGATTTTTAGAGAGGAAGGGAGAGGGATAGAGAGAACATCCGTGAGAGACACATCGATAGGCTGTCACCTGCACGTCCCCTACAGGGGATGAGGCTGCAACCTAGGCATGTGCCCTGACCTGGAATAGAACTGAGACCTCTTGGTTCATGAGTCAACGCTCAACCACTGAGTAACAGCCGCCAGGCCATCCACTTTATATTCTAGCAATAATGAACTGCGTGGACATTCCCACAGCACAGCTCACACAGCCGTTATAATTTAGCTTCTCTTCTTAGTTTCTCCTCATCTTTCGCTGTTCTCAGCTTCTGCTCATTGTTCTAGGCTCAATGCGGATGTCATCTCTTTAACGAAATCTTTCATTCCTCTATCCTCCCTTCCATTCTAGATTAAGTGCTTCTGCGGGATGGGATACCCCCACCCCACTCCACCCCCCTCGTCCTTACTGCTATCAACCGCGCTTTCCACGTTATACTGAAATCATTTGTTTATGCGCGCTCTTCTCCAACAAGACTGAACATCTTGTTCGCAGAACAGGGTGGAAACCATGTGTACACGGAGCACATTGGTCAATACACGTTTTATGAACCGAGTCAATCCCCAGGGACAGCTTCTGAGCACAGGCGGCTCAAACCACCAGGCCCGATCCTCACACTCTCTCCGACATGTCCAGCTCCACCCACCTTTTCAAAGCGCTCCTGGTCCCAGGCATCATCATAGCCCGAATAGTTACCGGGAAAGTCGGTGGTGTGAACCTAAAGGAAAGAGACACGAGTCTGTCCGCGAAGGGGCAGCGAGGCTAAGCCCGTCCGCACTCCTGTTCCCCTCTCATTTTTCTCCTCCCGACTTCAAGGCCACAAAGCTTACATTGCGAACTCCGAACTCCCCTAGAACCACGCGGCTCCGCATCTCTTCCACCGCCTGGGCCGCCGCCATCTTCGAGCCCTCCACGTGATTAAGGTTGCAACTGGCGCGTACGTTCCAGTCGCCCTCCTCCGTCTCCAAGGCAACGCGTCACCGCCTGGAAGATTAAATATCGCGAGACTCTGCCCTCTTCCACGTCCCCAGCTTCCGGAAGTCAGTTTGAGCCAAACATCCGGGTTTCTCTTTTTTTTTTTCTTCTTCCTTTTTTTTTTCTTTTCTTTTTTGCGGTCCGGTTGATCCCACCTCTCTCGCCCTGTACCTTTCCTTCTCTCAGGCCCACGTCTCTCCCACTCGCCCTCCGCGCGCGGGAGTAGCGCGGGCTTCAGCGACGGGAGCCCTCGAGGGACATGGCAACTACGGCGACGCCGGCCGGCGGCTCCCGAAATGGGACTGGCCCGGAATGGGGAGGGTTCGAAGAAAACATCCAGGTAATGGCCTCAAGGCCAGCAGCCCTAGGGGCGGCAGTGGTCAGAAGTGTCGTGGGGACTCTCCCCCGGGCCCTAGAAGTCTGCTCCATTTGCAGCACTTTTCCTCTCCTTTGGGTCTTCGTGCTCACGACAGTCCGTGGGACTAGTGCTGACCTGAAAGGGCGGACATGGACTCCAGCCAGAGGGCCTCGGGTCTTTGGCCCCACACGCTTTCCTTCGGGATCGGTCGGGGTCATGGGGAGTAGTGCACTAGCTAAAACCATACTGTGTGCACAGTCTTGTTTGGAGTTGGGAAAGACAAAGGAAGTGGGCACTTGGGCAGTCCTTTGGGCTTTGATAGGGAAGGTGGGAGAAAGACATGTATGGGAGGCAGGGAGTCCTCGGTTCCTCAGGCTAGAAAAGAGAGAGAACCAAGGTTCTGAGAAGGAAGGAGTGGAAGAGAATAGCATGATCTGTGGTGATTCCAGGCCAACTCCCCAGTCGTGGAAGAACAAAGCCCCAAGTCCTGGGATGAACAAAGAGGGACTTGATGGATGGAGCAGAAAGGTCCTGCACTCTAGGAGCTTATTGTCTTCACAGGGTGGGGGCTCAGCGGTGATTGACATGGAGAACATGGACGATACTTCAGGCTCCAGCTTCGAGGATATGGGTGAGCTGCATCAACGCCTGCGTGAAGAAGAAGTAGATGCTGATGCAGCCGCTGCTGAAGAAGAGGATGGGGAATTCCTGGGCATGAAGGGCTTTAAGGGACAGTTGAGCCGGCAGGTGGCTGACCAGGTAAGCAAGACGATCCCTGGCAGGTGGAAAAGTACGCCTAGGAGGCCGCAGGTTCTGGCATAGAACCATGTAGAAATCCAACAGAAAATACCCAGAGGGCTCAGAGCCAACAGTCTGACAATACCGTCCACCCCATCCTTGTCTTCCTTACTTCAGATGTGGCAGGCAGGGAAGAGACAAGCCTCTAGGGCCTTCAGCTTGTATGCCAACATCGACATCCTGAGACCCTACTTTGATGTGGAGCCTGCCCAGGTGCGAAGCAGGTGAGGATCCTTCTCCTGACAGAAGCTGCCCTCCTCACATCTAAACTACAGCCAGAGACCAAGCCCTTAGAATCCCCCTTTTCCTGACACCACCAGCCCTCATCATTACATCTGTATTCCAGCTGCACCATTCCTCTTACCGGTCCCGGAACAGGATATGGTGTTAACACCACCTCCTCCTCTTTTCCATCTAGTAAACCACTCATCTTCCCTCAGAACCTAGCTCAAATGTCGCTTCCTTTGTTTCTCATTCCTCACCCTATGCCCAGCTTGTCCTTTCCTGGTGCTCCCATGGAGGTCTGTGCTTTCCTCTAACAGATAACACTTACCAAACATACCAAACTCACGGCCGGCAGGCCGCGTGCCTCGTTTATTTAAGCAGTGCTATACTTTCTTTTCTCGGGTCTGTCTCCCCAGAGACCTCCTCAAAAGCAGGCTCTGTTTTGCTTATCATCTTATTCCCAGCACCAGAACAGTCTCTGCACCAGAATATCAGTACATAGTTGTTGACTGACTTTTCAAGAACTGGAATTAATCTTGGTTGTGGTTCTTTGTTGATCCTTTCATTTAACCAATACTCAGCAAATACCCAGTACACTCAGCAAGTACTTACTAAGCTTTTTCTCTGCAAACTCTGCTAGTTGTGTCCGAGTTAGTGGGGAAGACAAGTGGGAGCCTTGCCCTTGAGGGCAGTTAGAGTACAGCCCTCATTTGCTATGAAGGGACACATGGGGGACATCTGACCCAGAGTAGGCTAGGGGGGGGCAGGGGGGGCTTCCCAGGAGAGTAGTCTAGTCACATTCCAAGGTATTATTAGGAGCTAGCCACTTAGGAAGAGAGGGGGGACTTGTATTCCTTCTGCCTGGAGTTTTCATACCGCTTCAAATACGTTTCAAGAAAAGACTCGGCAGTGCCTGGAGGAATGATAATCAGGAAGAGAGGCAGGAGGCACACTGGTTCCCTCAAGTACCACCTTCAAAACCTTCCCCAGGGCTTCACCATCACAGTTCGGAAATCTGGGCATTCTCGGAGTTTGCCTTTTAAAGGAGAGCAGTTCAAATAGGTAAATTCTCAAACCCTCTCCGAGGCCCCGCTGGGCTCCCTGAGCTTCATATTGCTGCTGCATCCATCAGCACAGCATCAGGGGTGGTCCTTCCTGGAAGCATTTTTCGGGCAAAGAAGTGATTTCCTCATTCCCTGTCCGCCTTTACTACCCTCTTCTCCCTTTACCATCTAGCATGTTCTCTGGAGTTAGAAAGATGAATAAGATTCAGGCCCTCCAGAACCTCATAAGTGCTGCCTCTGCTCTCATCTCTCCTCTCCCAGGCTCCTGGAGTCCATGATCCCCATCAAGATGGTCAACTTCCCCCAGGTGAATAGAGGGTAGCATGACTGGAAGAGCCAGCCAGGGGACGCCCTAGGGCAGAGGGTGGGGTCACCAGGCCAAACCTGGGAAGGAGTAAACAGAAGAGCCATTGTACCCTGAATGAGTTGGTATTTTGACAGAAAATCGCTGGTGAGCTCTATGGACCTCTCATGCTGGTCTTCACACTGGTTGCCATTCTCCTCCACGGGATGAAGACGTCTGACACCATTATCGTAAGCAGGACAGAGGACTTTGGGGGGTGGCTGAGTTGAGCTGCCCAAGGAGAAAAAGTTGCAGTGAGTTAGAAGCAGCCCTGCGGATAGCCCTGGGTAAGGCTGAGACCAGAGGCCTCCCAGGACTAAGTAGAGCCTTCACCCCACAGCGGGAGGGCACCCTGATGGGCACAGCCATTGGCACCTGCTTTGGCTATTGGCTGGGTGTCTCATCCTTCATCTACTTCCTCGCCTACCTGTGCAACGCCCAGATCACCATGCTCCAGATGCTGGCACTGCTGGTAAGGAGTCCAGCATGGTGGTGGGCAAGGGTGACCTTATAACAGTAGCCAGGCCCTGGTGTGCATCTGTCCTGGGGCTCCAGGGCCTGGAATGGGATAAGCTGGCCGGTGGGCCATGTCTTTCTCAGGGTCCCCGTGAGGGTCCAAAGGCCAGCCCACCCTGAGAGATTCTCCTCTCCACCTTCCTTCCTAGGGCTATGGCCTCTTTGGGCACTGCATTGTCCTGCTCGTCACCTACAACATCCACCTGCACGCCCTCTTCTACCTCTTTTGGCTGCTGGTGGGGGGGCTGTCCACCTTGCGTATGGTAAGCTGGGCATGTTTCCAGGGGTGGGCTGTCCTCCCGGGGAGCTGGGGAAAGCTCTTAAGAGGCTCTCAGTGGGGGAGAAGAGCCCGAAGAGGGTTCTGATCTGGGGAGGAGTATCTTCTCCACACTGCTCACCGGAGCCGGGACCGCTGCCTGAGCTAAATTCCTGTGGCCCTAGGTGGCAGTGTTGGTGTCACGGACTGTGGGCCCCACACAGCGGCTGCTCCTCTGTGGCACCCTAGCTGCCCTACACATGCTCTTCCTGCTCTATCTGCACTTTGCCTACCACAAGGTGGTAGAGGGTAAGTGACAGGAGGCCTGGGTGTGGGGGAAGGGAAGCACAGCTGCCTAGGGCAGGATCCAGCTAGCTCTTGCTCACATTCCATCCTCCTCCTCCTCTCAGGGATCCTAGACACACTGGAGGGCCCCAACATCCCACCCATGCAGAGGGTCCCCAGAGACATCCCCGCTGTACTCCCTGATGCGAGGCCTCCAGCCAGCGTGCTCAACACTACAGTCAAGGCCGTCGAGGTGATCCTGCAGTCACACTGACCCGCTGAAACCCTTGGCCAGCCCCCTTGAGCCCTGCTGCAGAGTGGAGGAAGATTCCAGGACAGAACTGAAGACACGTCTCTGATGGGGTCTGCAGCTGCCAGAGCTGTAGCCGCTGAAGCACCTCCTTCGACGCCTGTTGGGGCTTCAGAAGAGCACACGGCCAGGAGCCCTGGCCAGGACTGCAGGGCTCTGCAGCCAGTGCAGAAAGTGGGTCAGCGCCTCTGAGGCCCTCTCACCACCCACCCCTTCCTTCCTCTTTATTTCTCCCACATTGTCTTGTTAAATATAGACTTGGTAATTAAAATACTGATTGAAGTCTGGGACTGCAGCTACCCTTCCAGTGGCCCTCCCTGCCACCCTACTTCCTGTGCTCTTTGCTGTTCTGTCAGTGGTGGTATTGTCATATGTTCCCTTATCTATACCCTCAGGATGGAAGGTGGGACAGTCGGGATGAAGGTAGGACAGCCCAGACTACCCTGAAGCCAGTGATTGGATATGGAACCTGTCCCTGGGTGCAGAGGACACCTGACCCATGGAGCAGCAGGGAGGCCTCAAACACAAGAACCATAAGTCTGGTGGAGCAGTGCACCCAGCTTGAGTCTGGGTCACCAGTGGAGCAATGACAATTGGACAGAAACGTCCAGGCTCAACCCCATGTCATTATAAGGCCCTTATACACCTGGGCCATTGTGTAGGAATCATTTTCCTGGGTCGGCTCACATTTGAAGCCAAACTTGGCTTTGCCCAGGTTATATTGGAGCCAGAGGAACACACTCTTCAGGAGTTCTGTCCTTCCTCTTCAAGAATGCTGGTTACTCTTAAAACAACTACTCGGTGGCTGAGCATCGACCTGTGAACCAGGAGGTCATGGTTCAATTCCCAGTCAGGGCACATGACCGGATTTCGGGCTCAGTCCCCAGTGTGAGGCGTGCAGGAGGCAGCTGATCATTGACTCTCATCATTGATGTTTCTCTCTCCCTTCCTCTCTGAAATCAATAAAGATACACACACACACATATATATATATATATATATATTTTTTTTTTTTAACGTCACAACCCAAATAGCACCATCCACCCCACCACCTATTTAATCTGCCCCACTGGTTAACAAGAAATAGAATTTTTTACCTCTCTTCACTACACTTCTATTACTCATTAAGAAAAAAAAATTTTTTTTACCCTAGTAAATCTAGGTCAGCATCTTGCCTTCCTAATAAAGGGACTAATAAAGTTGTGCCCTTCATTCGCCTGAGGCTCCCCGACCATCACCCTTGGAAAAATTCCAACATTACAGTGTGTCCCTCCTGACGGCTTCAGCCCACTTCCCATGGCCCCCACCACCACTCCAGGTCCTGATCCTGCACCCCGTTTACTTGGGCTACCCTCGGTCTCGCAGGTACTCAGCCTCAGTATCAACAGTGCCCTCAGCACCTGGGGACGGAGCGGCACCAGCACCCGGCATCCACCTGAGGCTCACCTGCCTCTACCTGAGGCTCACCTGCCTCTACCTGAGGCTCACCTGCCTCTACCTGAGGCTCACCTGCCTCTACCTGAGGCTCACCTGCCTCTACCTGAGGCTCACCTGCCTCTACCTGAGGCTCACCTGCCTCAGAAACACTTGGAGGTTTCCCTGTGCCCGGTAGCTCAGGCCGCCTCTTCCCCGCCAGGCCCCTGAGGCTGCCACTGCGAAGCTGCCATCTGATATCACTGAGAGTTCCTTCTATATTTCTAAAATCCTACAAATTAATGCTTAAATCTTGATGGCATCTCTCCTTCCACACTGACTGCATTCTTTCTTAGCTGGTATCCTGATGTGAACCCTCATCCTAATATGTAAATCTGAACCTCTGCCCCTGGGCCTGCCCAGCAGTCAACAATACATTCTTCTCAATCACCTTCAGGTATCTCAGACCTTCCTGGACACCCAGGGGCAGATCCAGCCCTGGCTCCCAGTCCCACCCTCTACAACAGTGATGGCGAACCTATGACACGCATGTCAACACTGACACGCGTAGCCATTTCTGATGACACGTGGCCGCTGAGGCAGCCGCATGCCGAGGAGGAAACATTTGCTGCTCCTGAGGATGAAACATTTGGGAAATAATGTTTTTTCCTCAAAGTGACACACTACCCGAGTTATGCTCAGTTTTTTGGCGAAGGTGGAAGTGTGACACACCGAGCTCAAAAGGTTGCCCGTCACTGCTCTACACCGAGGGTCTTGGCTTCTCGTCTATACACAGAGGGTGACAAAGTAGTCTGGAGTGAGGATAACCACTTTTTTAAAAAATATATATTTTATTGATTTTCCACAGAGAGGAAGGGAGAGGGATAGAGAGCCAGAAACATCAATGAGAGAGACATCGATTCAGCTGCCTCCTGCACACCCCCTACTGGGGATGTGCCCTGCAACCAAGGTACATGCCCTTGACCGGAATCGAACCTGGGACCTTTCAGTCTGCAGGCCGACGCTCTATCCACTGAGCCAAACCGGTTAGGGCAGGATAACCACCTTTAATAGAAGTTGCACATCTTCAGTCCCAAGTTCTCCCCTCATTCAGCAGATGTGGCCAATCTCCCCCACCCCTCGTCTGCCCCACCCTATTGGAAATATAAAAATACTACCTCTCCATTTCTTCCTCAGAACAACCTGGAAATAATAGCATCTGTTATGGACTGAATGCTGTGTCCCCCTAAAATTCTTATGTTAAAGCCCTAACCCCCAATGTGACTGTATTTGAAGATGAGGCATTGGAGAAGGTGACAAAGGTTAAGTGAGGTCAGTAGAACTTGTGCCCTTATGAGAGGAAGAGGCACCAGCACTCAGCCATGTGAAGACACGGGGAGAAGGTGGCCACCGACAAGCCAGAAAGAGTCCTCACCAGGAGCTGACCATGCGGGACCTTATTCCAGACTTCTAGCCTCTAGAACTGTGAGAAAACAGATCTCTGTTGTTTAAGCCACCCAGCCTGTGGTATTTTGTTAAAGTACTCAACCTGATTAATACTGAATCCTAAACCTATAGAGTGTTTACATAATATCTCTAATTTTGGTAATGAGGAAATTAAGGCCCTGAGAAGGCATTTTAAAAGCAAAGCTAGCCCTATCTGGTTTGGCTCAGTGGATAGAGCGTCGGCCTGTGGATTGAAGAGTCCCAGGGTGGATTCTGGTCAAGGGCACATGCCTGGGTTGCGGACTCAATCCCCAGTAGGGGGCATGCAGGAGGCAGCCAATCAATGGTCCACTCTCATCATTGATGTTTCTCTCTCTCTACCTCTCCCTTCTTCTATGAAATCAATATATATATATATATATATATTTTTATATATTTATTTTTTTTTTTTAAAGCAAAGCTAAAGTCTCAGCAGAACTGTGAAGAAGGGGGCTTCCTGGCTATAAATCTGGAAGTCCCCTGGGTAAAAAAGCTCTAAAAGGTAGAGTTTGTTCAAGAGGCCTGGGGCCTGCTGAGGTGACACAGCCTTCTCTCAGACCCCTAAACACTGCCCAGACAGGACAGCTGAGGTTAAATAGGAGTCATGGGACATCAAGGTCGCAGAGTGCTGCAGCCAGACACAGTGGTGGTCTGCACAGCCTGGTGGTTGCCAGAGGAAGGGGGTCGGGGAGTAGGAGAAATGGATGGATTGTTTTTAGTTTAAATAAATTGAATAAAATTAACTAAATAACTTTTTAAATTAAAAATAAAAAGAGGCACAGTGAGGCATACCGTGGGGGTGGGTCTCTCAGCTTGTCAGGGACCCTCGCCGGGGACTGGCGCCGCAGGAGGGGAGAGGCCCACACAGCCAGGACATAGCATTGACCCACACTTGTGAGGCTTGTCGGCGACCTAAGGCTGGGGCAGGTCTTGAGCTGGCTAACAGGCCATCTGTAGGAGCAGCTGAGCCCTAAGGATTGCACCTGCTGAGTTATGCTCCTCCAGGAGGGAAAGATGTCTGAGTGTTCCCTTTCCAACCCCCCTTGCCTTTGTGCTCTGATAGCCTACGTCAGCTTTTTAGAAACCGGCAATTTACGTACAGACCTGTGTCGTCCTCTACAGCATGAAACACAGTCGCGTAAGGGAGGCTGAATCTAGGTGATCCATGGCAGACCAGAACCCGAGCCAATGGGGTCCTTTCTAGAACAAGGCGGGCGGTACATCATACATATATGCATAGATGGAAAAGGAATTTCTATTGTCCAAACACCCACACTACCAGCAGGTGAGATTGACAGCAGGACTTCAGGAAAGATGACTGGACGCCCTTTTGTAAAGAGCATGCTTGTCTCCTCTAAGGGAAGGACACGGACTCACCACCCTCCGGCTGCCTGAGATCCCTTTTATTCCTTCCACCTGCTCTCTCCCGCCTCCACTTCCTCAACGCCCTCTCCCCATTAAACCACTGCGGTCAAGGTCACGCCCCTATCATTTACTGGAAATCCTTGAGCAGTCAAAGATGACCTTTTCATTGCCAGATGCAAATTTTTTTAAAATATATTTTATTGATTTTCCACAGAGAGGAAGGGAGAGGGATAGAGAGCTAGAAACATCGATGAGAGAGAAACATCAATCAGCTGCCTCCTGCACACCCCCTACTGGGGATGTGCCAGCAACCAAGGTACATGCCCTTGACCGGAATCGAACCTGGGACCCTTTAGTCCGCAGGCCGATGCTCTATCCACTGAGCCAAACCGGTTTCGGCCAGATGCAATTTTTTAATTTAACTTTTTGAGGTGACATTGGTTAACAAAATTCAACAACCATTTATGATAAAAACTCTCAACAAAATGGGTATAAAAGGAATGTACTTCAACATGATAAAAGGCATATTATACTCAATGGTGAAAAGCTGAAAGCTTTTCCTCTAATATCAGGAACAAGACAAGGATGCCCCCTCTAACTACTATTATTAAATATGATTATTGGCATCCTAACCACAGCAACCAGACAAGAAAATGAAATAAAAGACATCCAGATCGGAAAGGAATAAGTAAAACTGTCACTATTTGCAAATGGCATGATACAATTATAGAAAACCCTAAAGAACCCACCAAAAAATTAATGGAATTAATAAATGAATTCTGTAAAGTAGTAGGATACAAAATTAATATACAGAAATCCATCATGTTTCTATACACTAATAACAAATGAGTGGAAAGAGAGATTAAGAAAGCAATCCCAGCCCTGGCCAGTGTGGCTCAGTGGATAGAGCAAACCATCATGGAAATGCAAATCAAAACCACACTGAAAGCCCAACTGGTGTGGCTCAATGGTTGAGTGTTGACCTATGAACCAGGAGGTCACAGTTCGATTCCCGGTCAGGGCACATGCCCAGGTTGTGGGCTCAATCCCCAGTGTGGGGAGTGCAGGAGGCAGCTGATCAATGATTCTCTCTCATTATTGATGTTTCTATCTCTCTCTTCCTCTACCTTCCTCTCTGAAATCAAAAATATATTTAAGAGAAACACAATCAGATACCACCTCACACTGGATTCAAAAGAAGAAAAAACATCATAAGACACAGACAATAGTATGGTGATTGCCAGAGGGAAAGAGGAGGAAGGAAGGCAGAAGAGGATAAAGTGGGATAAATGGAGATGAAAAGAGATTTGACTTTGGGTGAACACTCAACACAATACACAGATGATGTGTTACAGAATTGCACACCTGAAACCTATATGACTTTATGAACTAATGTCACCCCAATAAATTCAATAAAAAATTTTAAAAATCAACAAATAAATGTGTTGGCAAAGATGTGGAGTAAAGGGAACCCTCACGTACTGTGGGTTGGACTGCAAATTAGTGCAGCTACTATGGAAAACAGTATGGAGATTCCTCAAAAAACTAAAAATAGAACTAGCCTATGACCCAGCAATTCCACTTCTGGGTATTTATCTGAAGAAAATAAAAACATTAATTTGAAAAGATATATGCACCCCTATGTTCACTTCAGTATTATTTACCACAACAATATATGGAAGCCACCTAGATGTTCATCAGCAGATGAATGTGTCAAGAAATACGGTGTATATATACAATGGCATACTGTTCAACAAAAGGGGCGATGGCCTGCCGCTGACCCTGGCCATAGTTCCTGGGGATGGAGGAGGAGGTCAAGTCCACTCAGCTCTCAGGGCTGTGCTAGCTCTCCACATGCGATCCTGAGTCCAAGTAAGTTAGAGGAGCGCTCTGTCTTACTGCAGCATCCGCAGCCCTCTTTCCCACATTTTCTGTTCTCTGTGTCACGTGTCCTCATACGCTGAACACACACGTGCACACCCACATATGTGCACACACTCACACAAGCAAACACACATATCACTGTACACACTTACACAAACACATCCACACCCGCCTGGGAAAATGGCAGAGACAGACATCAGAGCACAGAGCTGAGAAGGCGGAAGCAGAGGGTTGGGTAGAGAGTTGGAAGCAACCTGCCGAGGCAGCTCACGCTGGGATCTGGGTCACTGGAGGTCTGAATCCCAGCTCCCTCACTGGCCAGCTTGATACTGCTGGGTTAGGAACTTAACCGGAGGCCTAGTTTCTTTTTTTCTAAAATGAGGGTAACACCACCACCAAAAAAATCAGGATTTTTTTGTTTATTTGAGAAACAAATGAAATATGTACTAAAGTTCTTTATAAATTGCAATGCTGTGAAGAGTCATATGGAAACAAAGATAAGTGAAAATGTTACCCCTATGTTCACCTAGCAAATACCCACTTATTTTGAACCAAGGGTAAAAAGCTAATTGAAGCTCCACGACTAAAAATCACAACTCCATCGAAAGGCAGTGCTGCCAGTCACCTGTGCACATCACCTGGTGGGGCCTGAGGGCTACACAGGCTGGGAACCCTGGGCTGACTGGTAACCACTGTTCCACCTGCACAATAACAGGGTCATAGGACTAACACATTATCTTTATTTACAATCTTGACATTTTGTTCATCGTGGATTTTTTGCATTTATTTTTAAAATATTTTTTATTGATTTTAGAGAGGAAGGGAGAGGGAGAGATAGAAATATCAATGATGAGAGAGAGAATCATGGATCAGCTGCCTCCTGCACGCCCCTCCTACTGGGGATCGAGCCCACAACCCAGGCAAGTGCCCTTGACCAGAATCGAACCTGGGACCCTTCAGTCCACAGGCCAACGCCCTATCCACTGAGCCAAACCGGCTAGGGCTGCATTAATTTTTAAATACGGCATTAATTTTTAAATACGGCATTAAAATATTACTCCTCTTGATTACTGAGTGTTTAGGTGCTCCTTAAATTCTGCAGGGGAGGTGAGGTCTCCCTTGCTTCCCAGCTCCAGCCCCCGAGAGCTGGAAATGAATGCCACTCATTATTGCCGTGTTTGGTTCCGGTGGATCATCTGTGTGTTCTCAGCCACGCCACTTTATCTCCTCTCCCCATTTGGCCAATCTATGCAGTAAAGCTATTGCAAAGGGTATAAAAGAAGCCAGAAAGTCGGTCTTTGGTGTCAAGGACCTTTCAGTCAGGCAAGGCGAACTGATGCAGCCTGAGGACAGTTTGAGCTGCTGAGTCACACAAGACAACGTGGCCCACACTGTTGTTATAAACTGTGGGAATTCAGAATGGGAGGGCTTTTAAGAGCCACGCCCCTCTCCAATGGCTTCAACCATGGGAACCCTAAGTGAAAAAAAAAATGTGGATTAGCACAAAACTGGTTTGGCTCAGTGGATAGAGCGTAGGCCTGCGGACTGAGGGGTCCCAGGTTCGATTCCGGTCAAGGGCATGTACCTTGGTTGTGGGCACATTCCCAGTAGGGGATGTGCAGGAGGCAGCTGATTGATGTTTCTAGCTCTCTATCTCTCTCCCTTCCTCTCTGTAAAAAATCAATAAAATCTTTAAAAAAAAAAAATGTGGATTAGCACAAAAAAGGAGAGACATTTTCAACAGAACATTGCATGAGCTGAAATGGTCCACTTCTCTCTCTCTCTCTCTCCTCTCTCTCTCTTTCCTCTCTCTCTGGTCACACACATCCCTCTACGGTTGCTCCTAAAAACTCATAGCAGCTGGCAATTGCTTTTGACCATTTTGGCCATTTTAGCACTAAACCTTAAAATGCGTCTCAATGATATATATTTTTGGCCACAATGCGAACAATATGAGCTCAGGGTCTGACCCTTAGGAATGGGAACGACGGCAGAATAGGCAAAAGCAGCCGTTTATAGTCTCAAACATCATCTCCATGTCACGTGCCTCCATTCCCTCCCCAGCCCTGCCGGTCGCAGGCCTCCGCCCTGACACCTACTTCCTCCCGGTAGCCGGGCCCGCACCCAGGGGGCGTCCTAGGCCGAAGGAAAGAGCGTCCCCGCGGCTCGGAACCGCCCGGTGCGCCGTAACCTCGTGGGCCCGCGGGCTTGGGCCGGGCGAGGGCGGGGCGAGGGGCGGGGCGAGCGGCGGTGACGCGAACGTTGCCATGGGAACTCGCCGCCCGCTTCGGCTTCGGAGCCGAGGCTCGAGCTGCAGCCCGCCGCCCGCTGCCCGCCGCCCGCTGCCGGTCGCCCGTCGCCCGTCGCCCGCTGCCCGCCGCCCGCTGCCGGTCGCCCGTCGCCCGTCGCCCGCTGCCCGCCGCCCGCTTCGGGCTCTCCCTGCGGCCGCGGTACGGGGAGCCGGGCTGGAGGAAGGGAGGGAGTGGATGCGGACTCCGAGCGGTGACCGGTCCCGCGCGTCCTAAGCCGAGGCCCCTTAGCGGCCGCCGCAACCGCCAGACACGCGGACAAGCGCGCAGCAGCGCCCGGCCGGCAGCCGATCGCGCGTCCCGGCCCACCGCCCAGACACGGACGGCGCGGTCCGCCCCGGCGGGCGACTTCGGCGGCTCCGCCACCCCGACCGGCTCCGCCCCGGGCCCCGGCGTTCCTCCTCGCCGCCGCCGCCGCCCCCGCCTCCACAGCCTCCACAGCCTCTGCCGCCGCCGCCTGCGCCCCGACCGCCGCCGCTGCGCCCGCTCCGGCCGCGACCCCAGCCCGGGCCCCGACCTGAGCCCCGACCGCGCCCGCGGCCCTGCCAGCCTCGCCCGCGGCCTGGGCCCCGGCCCCGGCACTGGAGGTCCAGCCGTGGGTACGATGCTGCCCAGCTCCATCCAGATCTCAGGGGAGCCGTTGTCGGGCGCCGAGGTGCGGGACATCTGCCGCGGCCTGCGCGACAACGCCGTGCGCCTGCTCTCCCTGCGCGGCTGCCGCCTCTGCGACCGCGACTTCGGCCGCATCTGCCGGGCCCTCGCCGGGGCCACGTCCCTGGCGCAGCTCAACCTTAACCTGGGCGTCGTGTCCAGCCCCAGCCGCATCAAGCAGCTCGCCGAGGCGCTGCGGACCAACCGCTCCATCCAGTCCCTCTTGTGAGTGTGCTGTCTCCGAAGGGGGTCCCTCCTCGCACTCCCCGCCACCTCTCCCTCCGCACACCGTCCCGCGCCTCTTCCCACCAGCTCCCTCTTCCCGCTCACACGCCTCCCTCCCCCTCTGCCCACGCCTCCGCAACACCCTCCCAGCACATCCCTCCCCCGGAATCAGCACCCGCAGCCTCGCCCCAAAGGAGATGGGATACCCACCCCTTCCTGGTGGGGCACGTGCACCGCTCACCTGGTCACCCGCATTGACCTCTGGGGGCAGCTCCTCAGTTCCCAAAAGGGAACACTGCCCCGGGACTAGAGCCCTGCCCGACCTTCTCCCACCGAGGAACCCTAATCCACCCCCACCCCCTTCTCTGCCCTCTGTCCTGGGCCCCAGCCCTAGAAAGGAGACCTACCTGTGTTCCTTTAGAGGCTAGAATTTTCTTCCTCCCTTCCCAAAGCCTCGCCGCGGTGCTGCGCCTGAGTGCCCTCCTCTCCTCCAGGGCTCGCCTCTGTCCCCACAGATAGGGCCGACGCCTGCGTAACCTCTGCTCTCTGGTCTCACCCCCAGCCTGCATGGGAGCCCCCTGACAGATGCGGGGCTGGCCTTGCTGAACCCAGCCCTGGCCCTCCATCCTGCCCTTGTGGCTCTGGACCTGGGGGACTGCATGTTGGGTGATGAAGCCATCAACCTCATCTGTGGCCTCCTCCCCCCAGACGGGGCCAAGTCTGGTGAGCAGGGCCCTGCTAAGGGCATGGGCTGGTGTGGCCTTGAAAAGCTAAATGCAGAGGGCAGGGGCCCTGGCCCAGAGCGGAGGGCTCTGACAATGTGGGTGAGAATGTATTTTAAATAGTTTCAGGAAGGAGGAGGATTAGGGGTTGAACAGGATGGAGAATCTGAAATCCAATTCTGGTGGGCAGGGAGGGCAGGGTCTCTAATGGCACTGGAGTTCTGTAGTGGGGGTGGGGCGACTCCCAGCCCCTAGGGACACCCCAGAGATCTAGGGCAGGGTAGGAGCTTAAAGAGGGCCTGACATTTTCCCATCCTGGCTTCTCCTTGCATTGTTGCCCAGGTCTGAAGGAGTTAACGCTGAGTGCCAACCCTGGCATCACTCCTAAGGGCTGGAGCCGCCTTGCCATTGCTGTGGCCCACAGCTCCCAGGTCCGCGTCCTCAATTTGGACTACAACCCCCTGGGTGAGGCTCAAGAAAACTTCCTTAGATTCTCACCACCCCACCCCCCTTCCAAGAACCTGGGACCATCGGTTGCCATGGTGACCCCCACACCGGGGAAGGGAAAGTGGAGGGGGGTCTGGGAGGTAATAGAGGCGCCACCTGTGTGGAGGACCAGATAGATGACCAACAGGTAGATCAAATCATCCATCATCACTTCCGGCTTGCTTCATGCATTCACTCACCAATCACAATGCTCTGCTCCTGGCTACCTACCAATTGTCAGCATTTCCTGGTCTGGGGGTGGGATCTAAGGTTGTTAGGGCAATGGGGAAGCTGTCTGGGAGGAAGAGTTAGCAGGCCTGTGCATGAATGGAGAGGAGTATCTGTGTGTGCTTGCTGTCTCCCAAGGTGACCATGTGGCAGGGATGCTGGCTGTGGCTGTGGCCTCCAGTCGCACCTTAGAGGTCCTGGACTTGGAGAGCACAGGGCTCACCAACCAGTCCGCTCAGGTGAGACATCTTCATGTTTGGGGAAGGCCCGGGGGGGGGGGGGGGAGTTAGCCAGGGTGTCTGTGGACATAATGGAGGGATGGCAGGCTGGAGTCAAGGAAGCCACCTTAACTGAGCTTATTCTTTTCCAGACCCTGCTGGACATGGTAGAGAATTACCCCACAGCTTTGCGGAGCCTGGTGTTGGCTGAGAACAGCATTAGCCCAGAGCTGCAGCAGCAGATCTGTGACCTCCTTTCTGAGGGAGAAGAGGAGGAGGAGGTGGCAGGAGGGCCTGGTCACACCCAGGAAGGAGAGAGGGGGCGGGAGTCTGCCGCCCACCCCAGGGGAAGCAGTTCCTGGATGTGCCCCAGTGGTAAGAGCCTTGTGGGTTGATGAGAGCCAGGTCGGAAGAGGCTTGGGACCCGGGAGGATGGGTGTGGGAAACCTAGGTCACTTTCTTCCTATTTATAGTCCCAATGCAGGAACAAATGGTGGTCTGAACACCCCTCTTGCCTTCCACAGATCCCAGCTCTCAGATGGTGCTAATGACATCAGGACTAGGGGACAGTCTGTTGGCTGAGACCGAGATGTGACTCTCCACTTGGGCTTCCACACATGATTACATTTGCCTCTGTCCCCAGCACCGTGCCCCAGATACCAGGGTCAGGCCCTGGGGCTTGGGAGGGAGGGGGTTGCCTGGGGCTCTGGCAGCTCGTGGCAGTGTGATGGGAGGCTCTGGAAACTGTGAAGAGCAACAGCCTTGGAGGCACTCGAACGCAAGGCAATGGCTCTGGACTTGTTGGCAGCTCTGGCTGCAGCCCGCTGGCTCGGAAGAGATTTTATGAACTCTACAACCTGGCGTGTGGCTGTGGTCACTGGGGGCTGGCAGTAGGGGAGGAAATGGCATTACCATTAGGCACCTCTAGGGGGCAGTGCCACCCCACAGCCAAAGCATCCCCTGGTCCCAAAAGTCTCAAAACCAGTCTGACTCAGGCCTTGCACTACAAGGTGACACCAGGTGCAATTCTGAGGTGACACCTTACGCAGGCCCTAAACAATGTAGCTAAGGTAAAGAGCTTACCTCCAGAGCGGGGCTGGAGTCTACCTAAAGGGGACACACAGGGGCCCCATCCTCTCCCACTGCCTGATGCTCTGTGCCCAGGGAAGGCCCAGGTAGAGTGGGGCAAGGGAGAATCACCAGCAAAGAGCAGGACATCACAGGGACTGGGCATAATCAAGAATGGAGAGCAGAATGGTCAGTAACAGACAAAATTAGTCCATAACAGTAAAATAGTTTCATTTAATTTTAAAATAGTCATCAATGTGAAAATTTCCCAAAGCTGGGAGTAACAGTCTAGAGCCAAGAGTGGGAGGGGAGCCAGCCTCATCTAGAGCCCAGCTGGAGGCCCGAGGCCCACCCTCCACCCCTTCCAGAGGGAACAGCTGAGCAGAGCCCTGAGTCAGCCCTCTCCCACCCCGGAGGGCGTGCTGTGCCAGGCCCCTTAAAGGCGATGGCTTGTGCAAGGGATTTTGGGAGGGAGGCAAACAGGTAAAAAATAAAAAGGTTAATAGAAAATAGGAATTAGAGGTTAATAATCCCAATAACACCCCCTCATCAAAAAACAAAACCACACACACCTCATGGCTATGAAAGGAAGGAGGATGAACACTGATGTGATAAGCCCCTCAGCTCCCAGAACAGCCCGATTTGGGCTGGCCTGATTTGAAGAAAGATGTTGAGCCCTGGCTGCATGTTACCTTTGGAGAATAAATATTTCAAGAAGGGGAAAACCATGAGGCAGGCTGGTGCCAGGCAGTCAGTGCAGCTGAAAGGCCTGGTGTGGCCACCACCTGGCCCTCCCCGTACAAGGAGCAGAGCTGTGCAGGCCTAGAGGGACTAACGTTCAAGGGCTTGGCTGGGTAGGGGACAGTGAGCTGCAAGGATCAGGTCTCCTTGCAGTCCCAGTGCAGCAGTGGCAGGAAGGCAAGCAGGGGCCTTAATTGAGCAGATTGCCCTGCTCCTGGGCCTGGGTCAGGCTGTCCTTGCGGTGTAGGTGGTGTACCCCCATCCTCTTGGGGCTGCGCTGGGGGCGGCTGGAGCCGGGGAGTGCCCAGGTCCTGCCCTCAGTGTGGGAGGTGCCAGGCCCTGTGTCTGTGCCGGTATCACGGGGCAGCAGGCTCTGTTGTTCTTCCTCGGGGCTGATGGGCAGATTCAGTTCCTCCTCCTCTTCCTCCCTGGCAAGGCCAGAGTCAGGTTCTGTTGGCAGCAAAAGCCCACTCTCACCAGGTGGGGAGGAAGGTGCCTGAACCTCCTCCTCTCTGTCAGCGGGGCTCAGCGCAAACTGGCGCTGCAGCTCAGGGAGCACATCATGTCCGTAAGCTGTGCACTGGGCCACTGTGGCCGGTGGAGTGCGGTCAACAAATGCCCGCTGCCAGCTGGCCAGCAGGTCGTCCTCAGAGCTGGCAGAGCTGGCTGGGGCACTGAGTATCGGGGGGGCTGGGCTGGGTTGGTGGTGGGGTGAGGCCTGGGCTGATGCATGGCTGCTGGGCACTGGGCTAGGACGGCCCCGCTCACTCCCCTCCTCCACCAGGCTCAGGGAAATGGCCTGGCGGGTAGCATACGTGCAGTTGGGCAGGGGGCTATTGTGGGGGATTCGCACCTTATCCTCAGAGAACTCTATTACCTTTCGGCCAGGATACAGAGGGTATGGTGGAGATGGGGTGGGGTAGGGGCTTAGTTTCTCAAAGGCCGGCAGAGGCACCTCCTCATCTGGGGAGCCCCCAGCAGTGCTCAGAGAGTGGCACTCCCCATTGGGTTGAGGGGTGGGGCTGTCAGGGCCTGGGGGACTGGCTAGGTCACCTGGGGCACCCCCACTCATGTCTACATGAACAAAGACATCCTCAGCCAAGGGGCGCCCAGCACTGCCTGACTGGGCCGAATTGAGCAATAGAGACTCTGGCTTCTCCAACACGCGGGCAATGACCGAGGTGGGTACCACAGCCCCTGGTGCCAGGCTGGGGGCAGGGTCCGGGCTGGCAGCCTCTTGACCACTGTGCAGATGTTTCCGAACCATGTCCTGTAGCTCACAGGGCAGCTGTGGTAAAGGAGCAGAAGGGAAGAGAGACATGAATGATCCCAACCTAAGACAGGTTGACTCATGGCAAAACATGGCTACCACATGCAAGTACCACTGCGTGCTTGGCACTTTGCCGTCTCTTGTGCATGCAGCATGCCCAGGTATAACCCCATTTCACACACACACTGAGGCTCGGTAGGGCTAAAATAACTTGAAGCTTTTGATTAACACCAGCAGAATCTGAACCCAGAACTGGTGCCAAGGCCCACGTGCTCTCGGACTTCTGTCTCCCCCATCTTAGCAGTAGCTTCTGCCCAAACCAGACGTAAGTTTGAGGCTCTGTACTGACCGGCAGCCTTGGGAATGTGCCACCACTTCTGTAGGCCCCATCAACCTTGGGCCTGAGGATCTTGGGTCTGGAGTTTGCCCTTTGGGGTCAGGGGATCAGTTGGGCCTAATACTCTCTAAATATTCTTATGGCTGCTAGCTCTGGCCACCCCTCCTTCCTGCATGGGATCCTGAAACTGAGTCCCTCTCTCCCTGTCTCTGTTCCAAAAATACCCTCAGCCCTAGTGATGGGCAGTTACAGCATACAGGATACCAAACAGTGACAGGGTTGACTGGCTTGAGAGGAGACATGGAGGCCCAGGGAAGGCAAAGCAGTAAGGGGTAGTGAAAGGCAAGGGGATGGAGAGAGAGGTAGAAACTGGAGTTAGAAGAGTCTTAAGAAGGCTGGACTGGCATTGTTGGGGCAGGCATTGTACTCACATCAGCGAACTTGTGGTTACGGAAGTGGGATTTGTTGCACTTAAGGAGCTGCACAGCCAGGTTGCAGTCCAGCCGGTACCGCTCCTGCAGATACAAATGTGGTTCAGAGTCCAGCCCTGTCCCAGGAAGCAGGGCTGGGCCAGGACAAAGCCGGCCACAGGCAAGGAAGGCCCCGGAAGTGCACATACGTTGAGCTCCTCCAGCTTGTTGATGGTGTTCTTGGCCTCCAGCAGCTTGTTGGTCAGCTCCACAATCTCCCAGTCCAGTGTCTTCCTATCCATCTCGGCCTTCTTGATCTGAAGCACAAGACTTGTGGTGAACCCAGCCCACGCCCCAGCCAGCCCTTCCTCCCCCTTCCCTCCTCCCAGCCTGAGACACAGGAAGCCACAAGTGCTAGGGCAGCCAAGGCAGATGGAATAGAGACAGACAATGGACAGACAGAAGGAGACCAGACACTCTGCTGTTCTCCGGGCTGACTGTGGGGCAGGGGCTTTCTGGAATGACCTGGGCCCAGCAGTATAAGAGGCTGCCCATCCCTTGAGGGAACTCTACACACCAGGCAAGGGGCTGTACCTGAGAGGTGAAAACTGTGCAAACCCAGGCACTGAAGCCTATGTATGTGGGTGTTTCCAGGATCAGGCTAGGAGGAGGGAGGAGGGAGGAGGCTGGGTGGCAGCGGGGGGAGCCTGTGAGATTATCTAGATGAGCTGGAAGGGAGCTGCAGGCTCCAAAGCAGCCTTCTGATCTTCAGGTCATGGCTGCATCGACAGCCCCCTCCCCCGAAAGGCTTGGGCTTGCTGCCAGTGCAGCCGAGAGGCTGTGAGAGTTCAGTAGTGACACCCATCAGTACCTCTGCCTAGGCCAAGAGCAGGCTCCCAGCTGTCCCCTAGGAAGGAGGCACTGACTACTGAACAGGCCTCACATAAGGAAGAGAATAGGATTGGGCACAGGGAAATGACCAGGGCCCCAGCAATCCCAGATCTCTGCTGAGGAGGAGGCCAGGGCAAGGGAGAAAACACACAACTCAGACGCAACTGCAAAAATCCAGCTGTGGCTAAGAGAGGCCTGAGAGGAGAGTGCAGCAGCAACGGTGGCAGCATGAGGGGAGACGAGGAGAGAAGAGAAACAGTGTGAGCATTAAGACAGTCCTGACTTGCAGAGCACACTGCGGTCCCCTCCCCACCACTGCCCCCGCCTCCCTCCCAAGCCCCAGGGCAGAAAGGCATTCCCTTGGCAAGTCCTGGCCCCCGCTATGCTGTGAGCACAGTGCCGGCCAGACTGGCCTCTTGGACAGGTTACCAGCGTGTGCAGCTTGTCCTCCAGCTCCTGGTTGGTCCTCTGGGAAGCTGTGTAGCTGTTCTGCAGCCTGTAGAGGAATACAAGGCAGACCCCTGGGTCAGGTCCTGTTCTTCAGGCCCTGTCCAGCCTCTCCTTCATGAGGGATCATGGGCAAGTCATTGTCCTTCCCCAACTTCAGTTTTTTCACCAGAATCAGATGGCCTCTGAGGCCTCTTCCAGCTAATCCCCAATGATGGGGAGATGTGTGCATGTGTCCTAGCCCCTTGTTCCCATACCTGCGGAACTTGTCCTTAAATTTGTCCAGCTCCTCGCGGCTCTGGCCCAGCTCCAGCTCCAGGCAGTCCTGCCCAATTTCCAGCTCGCGCTCCAGGTCCTCGGTGCGCCTGGTGGCCAAGGCCAGGCGCCTGCGAAGCTCTTCATTTTCCTGCTGCAACAGCCTGGCAGGGGAGGAGTCAAGGGCAAAGGGGCATCAGAGATAGAAGGGCCATCCCTGGAGCCCCAGGCTGGTCAGGGAGGAAGTAGGGATGGCATGAAGACAGGCAACTAGGGGCAGGGCACTCTTGAAACTCAGCCCCTCTGGCCCAGAGAACACAGCCTGGCTTGGAGAGTGGGGGAGGCAGAGGGGATAGTAGATGGTAGTCCCCTACCCTCCCCCTCACTGGAGAAGAATGAGAAGACAGAATTGGGTGGGGGGTTCTAAGTCTGTCTCTGGTTCCTCCAAGCCAGCGAGGAACCAAGCCCCAGCTCCCGTTTCCCCATTGCACTATCAGCCTGCTCCATTATTAATCTCCTGGAAATCCAGCCCAGCACTGCTCCCCTCTCCAGAGGCCTCACACGGCTGACAGAAAGGGCTCCAGGGAGGCAGCTGGCACAGAAGGGCCAGGAGCTGGGGAAGAGCTTGCTGGCAAGAGCAGGCCCTCAGAGCCATCCCCTCCTTCATTCCAGGTTCTCTTGCAGCCCATGGAACAAACCTGTTTTTCCAAAGGAATATCCACATCAAGCCTCCTCCCAGAGTCCCTAAAACACCCCACCCCAACCCAACATTTACCTCTACCTAATCCAAGGAAAAGCCCAACTATACCAATAGCCTTGCCTGGAGCTAAGAGGGACAGAGTTGAGGCAGGGCAGGCTCAGGCAGCGGATACTCACTTCATCCTCTCTGCGTCAGTCAGGGACTCCTGGGCACAAAAGAACAGAAGCTTGAGGCTCAGCTCGAGGCCACTGGCCTCCTGCGTGGCCCACCCTCCAAAAAGCCCTGGGAAGGGCCACTTCTGAAGCCCAAGGACTCTCACAGCAGAAGTGGGCTGCAGTGAGTGTCCTGTAGAGATGGAGGCAATCCAGCAACGCCCAGACAAGCCTAGACCACTCTCTTCCCATGCCAACTGGAAGATTCAAGAACCCCTTCCAACCCTCACCAGCTCCAATCCCTCTCTTAGGCCTAGAGCCAGTTGCAAATAAGTCCTGGTACCCCTGCCACCTCTCCCAGGGATAAAGAGAGCCTCTCAGCTGTTCACTGGGATCCTGAGCCCTGCAGGCATGGCGGAGACCTTCCAGAGAAGTGAAGAAACCAGGCTGAGATATAGTAGGGTCCCGAGCTCTGACCATCAGGCAGAACCAGGCCCTCACAGAGGCTTGGGAGGAACAAGTGCAGGAGCGAAGGAGAACCGCTGGGCTAATCCTGACTGAGAGGAGTGAAGTGTCTCTTCTTGCTTTTAACCTCCTACCCCATCCTCCCGAAGTCCCTATGTTGGTCACAGCCCAAGAGTCAGGGCTCAGCCAGCACAAAGCTGAACAGGCACGTGCTATGGAAAGAGGGACATGTCACTCCAAATTAAACTGACTGCTTCAAACGCCGGTCAGGGTCAGGAAAATGCGGTGGGTGGCCCAGACCATGAATTTTGGAGCCACTAACACCTGGAGTCGATCCGTTTCTACCACATGCTGGTTATATTAACCTTACTGAGCCAGGGCACCTCGCACAATACCTGGCCTGTTTATTCACTGTTCTCTGAGCTGAAATGGGCCAGTCACGGCATCTCTGCCCTGACTCTGACCAAGGTGGTCATGGTACCCTGATGCTCAGCACGTGCTGACACTCTCAAATTCTGTAAGTGCACTCCATGCATTGCCACAGGGAGGAAACCAGGTAGCAAGGAGAATAAACCACCACAACACTCGTTTCCTCCTGTTAGTGAGCTTACTGAGGGAGGATAACCGATGTATTTAACAAACGTTAGCCAGAGTGAAGCTGGAGGAAGGGCCTGACTTCCGGGGACAGTGAGGAACAGCTGGTCTGGTGGAAGTAGCTGGAGCATCGCCTCCTCACAGCCCCCCGAGGGGCTGCAGGTTGACGGCTCTCCTCCACCAGTGGAGAACGAGTCCCAGCCTCCAGCAGGTTAGGGCCCTCAGTCTGGTGGGCTGCCTCTCATAGAGAGAGCAATACTGTCATTTCTGCAGAGCTACCAAGACTCTGGGGCTTCCTGACATGTGGACATGTGCACTGCCCCCACCAGCAATGCCCTACTCTCACCCCAACTCAGGGGGCCAGAGTCCCCTCAGGCGGGAGAAGTCAGCCAGCCAGCCAGCTTCAGAGGCCCACCTCCGCCAGGCAGTGTAGGGTCCCGGTTTTGCTGACCTGCTGCTCAAGCTGGGACCCAGGAACTTCCAGCCGCAGCTCCCGATGCTCTGGTGGTGCCTTGCGGTAGGGTTTCTTAGCAGGGGCCGCGCTGGTCATTCTGGGAGGTGAGGGCTCCTCAGCCTGATGAGGAGAAGCAAGGAAGGAGGAGCCCCAGAAATGAGGGCAAGTGGCCTCTGGAGTGAGGAAGAGGATGGTAAGGGGGACATATGTAGGAGCCACCAGGCAGGCCCACAGACTTGGGCATGGCTGGGGTCACTAGAAGGGCTGGATGCTGGGGTGTCAGTGCGCCCAAGGAGTCAGGAGAGTGCTGAAGGGGGCACGGGTCCGATGGGAACAGAGGGGTGAGAAAGGCAAGACCTGGGGCCTGGGCACCAGAAAGAATGCACTTGCCCGGGGAGTGGGCGGAGCGTGTGAAGGCTGCCCACCGCTGTCCTGTGTGGGCTCAGGCCTCGAAGGGAAAACTGCTCTCTGTACATACCAGCGCGCCCTACTCTACAATGGGGCAAGAACAGCACCGGTTTCACAGGGTTATTGTGAAGATTAGGTAAAGCACTGAGAACAGTACCTGGCACTTAGGAAATGGTTAATAAACGTTACCTTAAAAAATGTTTAACTTTAAAAAAATTAAAAAATAACTAACTGGAAAGTAAGGTTTTGAGGCTATTCTCCCAACCCAGGCTCCTCAGTGGGGTCTCTGAGCTTGACAGAGTCCTGAAGACCAAGCCCCACTAGCCTCGTCCGTCTCCTATCACCAGCCCCCGGGCAAGAGGCGCGACCTGCCTGCGCCCTCACCTGCCAGCCTCCCCCGAAGAGAGCCACGTGGGGGGTGCAGGCCTCACAAGGACATACCGTCTGTTTGTCAGCAGCTTGCTCTGTTCCGCTGTCCGGGAGTTAGCCCTCGGCTCTCCGCATCCCACGGCCCCTCCACTTCCTCTTGCCAAAAGCTCCTGAAACCGGAGAAGGGAAGAAAGTGGAAACCAGGTGTCAGCCGCCCGTCTGTCAGTGCCACGGGCCTCCCTGCCCAGGCTGGGACCTGGAAGGCACCCAGGAGAGTCAGGCAGGAAAGCCACGGGACAAAGGGTCTGAGGGGGAAGCGGTGGGGGAGGGGAAGGGCTAGAAGCACGGGCTCCTGCCTGCTCTATGAATACTGTCACGCGTGTCTGTGTATGTGTTCATGGTCTCGGCTTACCCACATGCCCAATTCTGAAATAGGTCTGGTCCTGTCCTGTCCCTCTCCTACCCCACATCTGTCCTGTTCATCTCTCGGCATCTGCAAACAACTAAGAGGTTTGGAGAACATGGGCTGCACCAGAGAACACCAGGGAAAAGCCTACTAGAGATGTAAGAAGATGCTGGAAAGAAAGCTCCTAACAGTCTCCAGAAAGAACCCCAAGACTACCTTTGTGTACAGTATGGTAAACAGACTTTGTGAGGAGGAGGGGTAGGTACAGGAGAGGAAATCTAAAAAAGGCAGCAGATTAGAGCAATGATGGTTCTCAAACAGGGTGACTTTGGTCCCCCCTCACCCCCTTCTCAGATATCTGACAAATGTCTGAAGATATTTCTGGTTATCACAACAGGAGTGGGTGCCATTGGCATGTAGTGGGTAGAGGCCAGGGCTGCTGCTAAACATTCCGTGATGCACAGGACACCCCCACGAGAAAGAACGATCAACACACAACGTTGACAGTGCCAAGGTTGAGAAACCCTGGTGTAGAAACCCAAGTCTGGGGAGCTGAGATGCTGGGGTTCCAGGCTCAGTGATGCTGACACACTGTGTGGCCCTTCCTCGCTGGGTAAGCCTTTCTCATATGCCCCAGGTGGCTGGACTGAGTCACCTTGTGGGCCCCTCCAAGTTCTTGGGGTTCTGAGCTCTGCCCCCACCTGTAATAAACTAGGCTGCAGCAGGGGGCAGCAGCCACCACAGGGACCAGCGGAGGCAGTAACCTTAGGCGGCCTTCTGGGCATAAACAATCTTCCCGCTGCCTTCCACCTAAACAGAGCTGGGGGCTGAGGGAAGCCTTGCGGGCTAGAGCGTGTGTTCCTGCTGTTAGGACATGCCCTGGCCATGACTCTTGTCACATTCCAACAGGGCCTGAGGCAGGAAGAAGGTGAGGGTGTAGGGAGGGCGGGGAAGCAGGAGTGGCCTCCCTCCTCTGTCTGAACAGCTTGGTCTCTGGCCTGGGGTTCTCGGGGAGCTGGGGTGTGACAGCAGGCACGAGCCGCCAACCTCCTCCCCTTTGATGGTGAAGCAGAACGTGTCCCCACAGGGCACAAGCAGCATGCTGTGTGGAGCTGACTCCCTGCACAGGAATCCGGGCGGGCCTGAAAGGACAGTACATTCCTGGGGTGTGGGAGCAAACAAGTCACCCCCACAGGTTCCCCAGGGCTACCCCTCCAGAGGGCCCCAGGGTGAGAGTTCCTATGGCCTGGGGGAGAGGCCCAGGAAGCCCAAACCAGCCTGGGTACCTGGGTTCTGATACCCAGGGGGTGTAAGTGGAGGTGTGCATTTGAGCTGGAAAGGGGGGTAGAGCCAGAAACACAGGAGTAAGTGTTACATGCAGCCAAAGAGATTCTCCAAAACCCAGGGGAGGCTCCTGTGCTGGCCTCTGCCTTCTCTCCTTTTCTATGGAGAATCCAGGCCCCTGCTCCCATCTGATCCCCAGTCAGCTGGGTCGCCCCTTTCCCTGCAGGTCCCTTTACGCACCCTCCTCTATTCTCAGCTGCTGCTTTTCTTCCCTATCCTATTCCTGTCCTCTAGGCACCAGGACATGTGTATGGGCAGGGAGGACACTGACTGCTCAGGTATCTGGTAATTCTACCTGTAAGGAAAGCAGCCTCACTCTGCATTCCGCAGCCCTCCCTCTAGTTGCCACACATCCCACAGCTCATCCTGCCTCATCCTGACCTCAGGTCCCCACGCCCCAGCCCCTCAGCACATATTCCCAGAGCTTCCACAGCCAGATAGTCTGGCTTGCTGAGGGGCAGACAGAGTGGATGTGGGTGGCAGTGACATGAGGAGTAAATGCAGGCACGGACTCCCTGGGACGGATGGTGGGGAGATGGGCTGGTTCTCTCCCAGCCAGAGCCTACTCTTTTCATGCATGTCAGTCACAGAGAGGGGCCACTCCCAATGGGGAAAGCAGAAGGCAATGCCCACCAGGGAGCCTGCAGTATCCTCACGCAAGTCCACGAGGGAGAGTCTGTGCCACTCCCTGCCCCCCTCGCTCCAACTCCTGAGATCTGCTAAGTGCCCCAGATACAGCGTCTGGGGGCCCACGATGCCGGCCCTGAACGGGAACACAGTGGGCCTGGCAGCCCGCTGTCCTTGACTAGAGGCGCTGCAGGGAAGGACAGACCCAGGGGGAGAACGAAGCCAGGTGGTGTGGAGGACGGAACAAGCAGCAGCTGGACACCAGGCCCCCACGCTGGGAGAAGATGAAAGACAAGCTGAAAGGCAGCAGAGCAGACCCTCCAGAAAGCCCAGCTACCAGGGACAGCCTCCATGGCCACATCTCCACCCAGAGGTTCCCAGCTGGCCTTGTCGTGCTTCAACCCTGCACGGAGAAAAGGACTCAGGGAAAACAGCTGGACGTCCAGAATGGGCCATGGGCCACGATGAGCGAGCAAGCAGCCTCTGGGCCTCCTGGTGCCCAGCTCTGGAAAATGGTCCTTGGAAGGTCTAGAAATGGACCGGGGGAGAATATTACCCCAAAACTACTTGAGCTTCAAGGAACTGGGGCAGATGACTAAGGATGTGCAGCTACCAGATCACGTGCTTGGTTTGTACAAGTACAGCTGTGCTCTGGGAGAAAGGCTGAGGCCTATGAGAAAACCTCTGGCTGACCCAGTTTGTTCTGAGGCTCCGTGGGCTGGACCTGTGGGCACTGTTGAGGGAGAAACCCAGAGCAGCAATAAACCCTCCTCCCCATCTCAGGGAGGTGAGGTGAGAAGACAAAGCAGCTCTCCTCACCCTTCACCACCCCACCAACCTGCCTCCTCCTCCCTCTTCTGCGTAGTATTCATTCTTCACTTACTCAAAATCAGCTTGGAGGAGAGATTCAACCCCATATCTGCTGGGGTGGTGGGGGGGGTGGTGGTGATAGCTTCCTAATTGCCATGTTGCAATCTGCCAGTCAGTGCAGGCCGCCTGTTGCCACCTGCCCTGTATTAAATACCTTCTCCCTGATTACAGCCCATGGGGCATGATTAGCTGCCTCCGGAGAACAAAGTCTGCTTTCATTGGAAACGGTACTCTCACGCACAGTGAACCCGCACTGTGAACCTGAACAGCTGAGCAGAGAGTGTAGACAGAGACAGATATAAGGAGAAATGTGTGCCAGAAGTTGGCTGAGCAGTATCCTTTAATCAAAGCACAAAAAATTCGCCAAGCTTCACTCTTTAACCAGGAGATGGGACTCATACCTGCTCCTTTTTTGTGGATGTGAAGTATGTGTATGTGACCATGGACTTTCACTGTGATCAGAGATCACCACTGCTGAAGATGGAGTTGTTTTCTGGAGAAAATCCTTCAGAATCCTGATTCTCTCCAAACCACTATCCTTACTCCTACTCCCACTGAACACCCACAGGAGGCAACAGAGAAAGGTGCAAGTTCAAGAGCCAAGGACACCCTCTCGCTTCCTTCTGCCACCTTTCTAAGAGCTTCCCCAAGGCCCAGGGCAAAGTCAAAGGTGCAGAAGAAGGAAGGTCCAAGCACCCCCTGAGGGCTCAGAGGCCACCCCCCAACACGGCCCAGTGAGGGAAACGGAAGTAAATCCAACATGGGTGTGGCTCTTTGGCTTTTCAAACTTCTGCCTTCCCTCACCAGATGTCTCCCCCAGTTCCAAGTTCTGCTCTACAACTTCACTGCCCAGTTCAGCTGCCCCCACCTCCACCCCCCCATCGTCCATGCTCTCTTCAGGAAATTATGGCCCCAACATATACCTGGGCTCAGACTATTTCGGAACCTGATGATACGCCTCTCTGCTCACAGCTGGCAGTGAATCAAGCAAGTGGGGCACCTTGAGGGGTCAATGAACCCAACTTCTCAATTATGAAGGGCCCCACATCACCACCAAAATCATTCAAGCTCTTCTTCATAATTCACCCAAGAAAAGTCTAACGTCAGTCAGCAATCACTACTGCTTTTAAAATGAAAGGAAAACCAGGCCTTCTTTAGCATACTCCAGCCGTGTTGTCTTCTGCCTGAATTCCCTTGGAATCCAGCAAGATATAAATAATAGAAATAAGTACAGGCTCTTCCAAAAGCCCCTAATCAACTGCTAAAACATGAATGAACGATGGCACAGGAACTAGTGCCTCCTCTGTGAGAACTGTCCTCAGCTCACAGCTAATCGTGTCCTCAGCTGTACGTAGTCTCTGAACTCTGCCAGCCTGGAGAAAGCTGCACCACAAGCTCCTGGAATCCAGGCTCTGCCTCCAAACGAGAACCAAGAAACACAAACGACCACCCTGCAAGGGCCAGCCCTGTAACCAGGTGACTGGGGGGGCTCCCCCAGCATTAATATGGCCCCTCTCCACCTGGACTGTCAGAACAGAACAGTCCTCCAGCACAGTGAGCGGATCCAAAAGCTGTTGGGGCTCAGCTTTCCCCACACCGACCCCAGGTGCCCCTCCCACTTGCAACCCACCCCCCGTTTCCGGCATGCAGCTGTTCCTGAGATACATGAGCAAAGCCCTCAGCAATCCTGGGCGCGTGGCGGGCAAGCCGCCAGCAGCTCATGGAGTGGGGCCTGGGCAGGCTCTGTTCTGGGCTGATGACTAGGCTGAAGATGCCAGTCTGTGCCCAGACTGGCTCCGCTGCCCCTCTGACAGCCATGCTGCCACCCCTCTGGGCAAGTGCAATCCCACCCTCTTGGGACAGCTGCCTGGGGCCCTGACCTGGCCTCATGCCCGCTCTAAGAGGAACAGACTGACAGGTTTTTAAAAGCCAAAATGGGTGGGTGTTATTCTGTCACAGAGTAATCCTGACGACTCAAAACTAGAGCTGGTGACCTTCAGTGCTCACCTGGCTCCCCACCTGAGCAAATACCTCAAAGTCTATCACCCGACCTCATTCAAGCAAACACTAGACAGGAACAAAGGGGCTAAAGACTACTGATGAGGATCCAAGCAAACCAAACCTCCCTCCTCATAAAGAGAGGGCCAAAATATCCCCAAGATCATAAGCAGCACTTGACAGTAGTCCCCATGCCCTCTCCTAAGATGGAAGAATCAAGTGAGGGTTGGCCCTGAACTAAGCCTCCCCTCCAGTTTCCTTTGGCTTTTCTGGTCAGAGCCAAGCCACAAACCCCTCCAGCTTGCTAACTCAGGGTCCCTAAACGTCTGCGTAGCATCTACCAGCTCTCACAGTTACACCCCCGCCACCCCACGCTGGTAGACATCCCGTTGCCTTCTCCCTCCTAGCCCAAGAGTACAGAACCACTGTGCGGGCCTACAGGTCTCAAGTTTCCCTATCCAGCCTGCCCGATACTGCACGGCCTCCAGAGGCAGGAGACATAGTCTGTCAAAAGAGTTACCTGTGCACAACTCCAGGGAGCTCCAAGCAGTCGGCCTTCCTATTATCTCGGGAACCCCCTTCTCCTTTCCAAACCTAAAGGGCCGTTCACCAGCCTCCCAATCTCAGGCCAGGGCCTCACCTAGGCCCACTGTGGAATCCAACGCAAGTCCTGCTCCCTTGGGCTAAGGCGCCCTTCCCAGCTCTTCTCGGCTAAAGTCCACCTGAAGTTCCAGCTGTGGAAGGCAGTGGGGGAGGGTGGCCAAACTCCACTCACTCCACCTCCCAGAATGACAGTCACCAATGGGAGCTACATCTCAGATGGGTACCTGGTTCTGGGCTCCAGCTTTCAGTTTAAGTAGCTTCACTCTTCTGCCCAGGGAATTTCTCACAACCAGGCCAAGGTTTTCTTCAACCTCCACAACTCCAAGGAGAACCTTGCAGCTAATCTTAAATTATTATTACCCTGGAGTGAGAATAATGGGGATATCATTCAATCCTCCTCTTGAAAAACGAAGGAAACGGTTCAGTCTAAAAGAAAATCTCCACCTGTCTCTGAGGCAGGAAAATGAAACAGCATGCTAACCGAGGGACACGCTCCCACTCCACGGTGCTAAAGGAATATTAAACAGAAACTCTACCCAATTCTGTTTTCAGAAAGATCTGGGCAGCATGGTACAGACTGAGAGGAGGCCAAGTCCAGCAGCAAGCTGGCAGATGGGCAGGTGGTTGTGCCTAGGAAACCCTCCTCCCTGGCCATGAAGGAGACACATCCTACCCAGAGCCAGGAGACTGGAAAGATGGAGGGAACCCAGTTATAGGGACTAAAGAACAGAGGAGATGGCATGAGGTAACCTAGGGGGAAGAGGTGGCCAGGCTGCGGGGAGGGAGAGAGGTCAGAGGCGCTGCTGGTGGTATTCCCAGAGCAGGTTAGCTGGCCCAGGTCAGACTCACAGGGTTAGTGTCTTCTCCCCAGCCAGCCAGCTCTCCTGGTTAGCACGGTTAGTGACAGACTCATGGCAGACACCCTCCAGGCACTCCATATAAACAGACAGCTTGATTTGTGAGCAGCCCAGCTCCGGAGCTGCAAAGAGAGAACAGAAGGAATGCCAAGCTGCACATGCCCAGGGTACACACTGCACTCTCCTGACAGGCAAGGCTCCTCTGGACTTAGCATCAGACCCTCAGGAGCTTTCTCCCACCCAGAAATCATGCCAGGCAGAGGTACAGCATTCCCCTGCCACCTCGTGAGTCCAGCTCACTAACCCTGTGTAACAAGGCTCTCTGGTTGGTCAACAGAGAGGTCAGCTGTCGTGGAAAGGTTGCTGCTACCAGGCGGGGCAGCTCCTTTCTCACCTATTTCCCAAACACTGATGCCAGGCTACACCAGAGCCCTGAAAGCTGGGTTGTAAGAACAGAGCCACCCACAGCTGCAGCTGCCACCCATCCCATGCCTGTGCGAGCAGAGTCCACCCACCACCTCCCACAGGCTCTGAGGAAAGAAGCTGGGAGAGAACTGGCTCAGGGATCAGAAGCTGCAACAAGAGCTGCGTGGAAAGCACAGTACAATGGGGCAGTGTGTGACCGGGCCTAGCACTGGGCCAGTCAAGGGGAGGGGCAGCACACTGCCGCCTTTGAGTTTCTGAAAGGGCCGGGGGATGGCTCTTCCCAGGGAGCAGGCCCAGAGGAAGCCACAGAGCAAGGATAAAGCTATGCTACAGCCAGGCTCCAACCGGGACCAGTCCACCCTCTCAGAAGGAGCAATGGCAGGAAGACAAGCATCACACTTTCCTGAAACCTGCAGAACGACCCTAAGGGAAGTAACATGCCCTGGCTTACAGACATCAAGGCAATGCAGCCACAGCAGTGGAGCCCAGAGGCCCCACAAGAAGTGCCTCTGGGGCAGCAGGACAGGAAAGCTTCAGCAAATACATCAGCAAATACTGCTGTGTTAAAGGAAAGGCAACATACTGTCCGGGGGAAAAACAGGGAGGGATTCTCCCTTCTGCCTGGATAGCCCTGCAGAAGATGAGATGACTTGGGGTAGAGAGGGGAGAACAGTGACCACCCTAGTCCCACAGAGGGGCCTGGCCCTGCTCCCAAGCCAAGGTTAATGAATAATGCAGGCAAAGCCTCCAATAGACTTTCAATTGCCTACACTCTGGGTTCCCCATATTGCTGTGACAACAGCCCCAGAGCTCAAAAGGCCAAGGCCTGACCATGCAGGGCGAGATAAGCATCTAGAAGAGAATTCTTCCTATGGGCTCTGACCTCTTCCCTGGACTGATAAGAAAACATGGCCCGCCCTGCTGATGTTTCTCAGTGGTTAGAGGGCCAGGGTCAAAGGGTCACGGGTTCGATTCCCAGTTAAGGGCTCGTATCTGGGTTGTAGGTTATATCCCCAGCCCCAGTGGGGCGTGTGTGGGAGGCAACCAATGTGTCTCTTTCATATCAATGTTTCTCTCTCTGTTTCCCTCCTTCCCTTTCACTTCCCTTTCACTCTCTGTAAAAATCAACGGGGGGGGGGGGGGAGATCCACAATGGGGAGGAAGGAAGGAAGGAAGGAAGGAAGGAAGGAAGGAAGGAAGGAAGGAAGGAAGGAGAAGAGGGAGGGAGAGGAGGGAGGGAAGGAGGAAAGGAAGGAAGGGAGGAAGAAAGGAAGAAGGGAGATAAGGAAGAAATGAGGGAAGAAGGAAGGAAGGAAGGAAGGAAGGAAGGAAGGAAGGAAGGAAGGAAGGAGGGAGGGAGGAAAAAAGGAAGGAGGGGAGGGGGGAGAAAGAAAAGGAGGGAAGGGGAAGGAAGGGGGAAGGAAGAAAAGAAGGAGGGAAGGGGGAAGGAAGAAAGGAAGGAGAGAAGGGGGAAAGGAAGAAAAAAAGGAGGGAAGGAAAAAAGAAGAAGGGAAGGGGGAAGGAAGGAAGGAGGGAAGGGGGAAGGAAGAAAAGGAGGGAATGAAGGAATGAGGGAAGGGGGAAGGGGAAGGAAGAAAGGAGGGAAGGGGGATGGAAGAAAAGAAGGGGGAAGGGGGGAAAGAACAAACGAAGGGGTGAAGGAGGGAACGAAGGAAGCGGGGAAGGAAGACAAGGAAGGAGGGAAGAGGGAAGAAAGGAGGGAAGGGGGAAGGGAGAAGGAAGGAAGGAGGGAACGGGGGAAGGAAGAAGGAGGGAAGGGGATGGAAGAAGGAGGGAAGGGGGAAGGAAGAAGGGAAAAGGGAAGGAGGGAAGGGGAAAGGAAGGAGGGAAGGTGGGAAGACAAGAAGGAGGGAAGAGGGAGGAAGAAGGGAAGGGGGAAGGGGAAGGAAGGAAGGGGGAAGGAGGAAGGAGGGAAGGGGAAGGAAGAAGGAGGGAAGGGGGAAGGAAGGAGGGAACGGGGGAAGGAAGAAGGAGGGAAGGGGAAGAAGGAGGGAAGTGGGAAGGAAGAAGGGAAAAGGGAAGGAGGGAAGGAGAAAGGAAGGAGGGAAGGTGGGAAGACAAGAAGGAGGGAAGAGGGAGGAAGAAGGGAAGGGGGAAGAAAGGAAGGGGGAAGGGGAAGGAAGAAGGGAAAAGGGAAGGAGGGAAGGGAAAGGAAGGAGGGAAGGTGGGAAGGAAGACAAGAAGGAGGGAAGAGGGAGGAAGAAGGGAAGGGGGAAGGAAGGAAGGGGGAAGGAAGAAGGGAAAAGGGAAGGAGGGAAGGGGAAAGGAAGGTGGGCAGGAAGACAAGAAGGAGGGAAGGGGGAGGAAGGAAGCAGGGAAGGGGAGAAGGAAAAAAAGAAGGAGGGAAGGAAGGAGGGAAGGGGGAAGGAAGAAAAGGAGGGAATGAAGGAATGAGGGAAGGGGGAAGGGGAAGGAAGAAAGGAGGGAAGGGGGATGGAAGAAAAGAAGGGGGAAGGGGGGAAGAACAAACGAAGGGGTGAAGGAGGGAACGAAGGAAGGGGGAAGGAAGACAAGGAAGGAGGGAAGAGGGACGAAAGGAGGGAAGGGGGAAGGGAGAAGGAAGGAAGGAGGGAACGGGGGAAAAAAGAAGGAGGGAAGGGGGAAGGAAGAAAAGAAGGAGGGAAGAGGGAGGAAGAAGGGAAGGGGGAAGGGGGAAGGAAGAAAGGGGGAAGGAAGGAAGGGGGAAGGAAGAAGGGAAAAGGGAAGGAGGGAAGGGGAAAGGAAGGAGGGAAGGCGGGAAGGAAGACAAGAAGGAGGGAAGAGGGAGGAAGGAAGCAGGGAAGGGGAGAAGGAAGAAATAAAGGAGGGAAGGGGGAAGGAAGACAAGAAGGAGGGAAGGGGAAGGAAGAAGGGAAGGGGGAAGGAAGGAGGGAAGGGGGAAGGAAGGAAGCAAGGAAGGAAGGAGGGATTGCGGGAAGGAAGAAAGAAGGAGGGAAGGCGGGAAGGAAGAAAAGAAGGCGGGAAGGGGGGAAGGAAGACAAGAAGGATGGAAGGAGGAAGGAATAAAAGAAGGAGGGAAGGGGGAAGGAAGGAAGGAGGGAAAGGGGAAGGAAGGAAGGAAGGAAGGAAGGAAGGAAGGGAAGGGGGAAGGAAGAAAAGAAGGAGGGAAGGGGAAAGTAGAAGGGAAGGGGGAAGGAAGTAAGGAAGGAAGGAAGGAGGGAGGAAATGGGGAAGGAAGAAAAGAAGGAGGGAAGGGGGAAGGAAGAAAAGGAGGGAATGAAGGAATGAGGGAAGGGGGAGGGGAAGGAAGAGAGGGGGAAGGGGGATGGAAAAAAAGAAGGGGGAAGGGGGAAAGAACAAGCGAAGGGGTGAAGGAGGGAACGAAGGAAGGGGGGAAGGAAGACAAGGGAGGAAGGAAGGAGGGAAGGGGGAAAGAAGAAGGGAAGGGGGATGGAAGGAAGGGGAGGGGGAAGGAGGGGGAAGTGGGAAGGAAGAAGGGAAAAGGGAAGGAGGGAAGGGGAAAGGAAGGAGGGAAGGCGGGCAGGAAGACAAGAAGGAGGGAAGGGGGAGGAAGGAAGCAGGGAAGGGGAGAAGGAAGAAAAGAAGGAGGGAAGGGGGAAGGAAGGAGGGAAGGGGGAAGGAAGAAAAGGAGGGAATGAAGGAATGAGGGAAGGGGGATGGAAGAAAAGAAGGGGGAAGGGGGGAAAGAACAAACGAAGGGGTGAAGGAGGGAACGAAGGAAGGGGGGAAGGAAGACAAGGAAGGAGGGAAGAGGGAAGAAAGGAGGGAAGGGGGAAGGGAGAAGGAAGGAAGGAGGGAACGGGGGAAGGAAGAAGGAGGGAAGGGGGAAGGAAGAAGGGAAAAGGGAAGGAGGGAAGGGGAAAGGAAGGAGGGAAGGTGGGAAGACAAGAAGGAGGGAAGAGGGAGGAAGAAGGGAAGGGGGAAGGAAGGAAGGGGGAAGGAAGAAGGGAAAAGGGAAGGAGGGAAGGGGAAAGGAAGGAGGGAAGGTGGGAAGGAAGACAAGAAGGAGGGAAAAGGGAGGAAGAAGGGAAGGGGGAAGGGGGAAGGAAGAAGGGAAAAGGGAAGGAGGGAAGGGGAAAGGAAGGAGGGAAGGCGGGAAGGAAGACAAGAAGGAGGGAAGAGGGAGGAAGGAAGCAGGGAAGGGGAGAAGGAAGAAAAAAAGGAGGGAAGGGGGAAGGAAGACAAGAAGGAGGGAAGGGGAAGGAAGAAGGGAAGGGGGAAGGAAGGAAGGAAGGAAGAAAGAAAGGATGGAAGGAAGGAAGGAGGGAGGAAATGGGGAAGAAAAGAAGGAGGGAAGGGGGAAGGAAGAAAAGGAGGGAACGAAGGAAGGGGGGAAGGAAGACAAGGGAGGAAGGAAGGAGGGAAGGGGGATGGAAGGAAGGTGAAGGGGGAAGGAGGGGGAAGTGGGAAGGAAGGAAGGGGGAAGGAAGAAGGGAAAAGGGAAGGAGGGAAGGGGAAAGGAAGGAGGGAAGGCGGGCAGGAAGACAAGATGGAGGGAAGGGGGAGGAAGGAAGCAGGGAAGGGGAGAAGGAAGAAGGAGGGAAGGGGGAAGGAAGGAGGGAAGGGGGAAGGAAGAAAAGGAGGGAATGAAGGAATGAGGGAAGGGGGAAGGGGAAGGAAGAAAGGAGGGAAGGGGGATGGAAGAAAAGAAGGGGGAAGGGGGAAAGAACAAACGAAGGGGTGAAGGAGGGGGGGAAGGAAGACAAGGAAGGAGGGAAGAGGGAAGAAAGGAGGGAAGGGGGAAGGAAGAAGGGAAAAGGGAAGGAGGGAAGGGGAAAGGAAGGAGGGAAGGCGGGAAGGAAGACAAGAAGGAGGGAAGAGGGAGGAAGAAGGGAAGGAAGAAGGGAAATGGGAAGGAGGGAAGGGGAAAGGAAGGAGGGAAGGTCGGAAGGAAGAAGGGAAAAGGGAAGGAGGGAAGGGGAAAGGTAGGAGGGAAGGTGGGAAGGAAGACAAGAAGGAGGGAAGAGGGAGGAAGAAGGGAAGGGAGAAGGGGGAAGGAAGGAAGGGGGAAGGATGAAGGGAAAAGGGAAGGAGGGAAGGGGAAAGGAAGGAGGGAAGGTGGGAAGGAAGACAAGAAGGAGGGAAGAGGGAGGAAGAAGGGAAGGGGGAAGGAAGGAAGGGGGAAGGGGGAAGGAAGAAGGGAAAAGGGAAGGAGGGAAGGGGAAAGGAAGGAGGGAAGGCGGGCAGGAAGACAAGAAGGAGGGAAGGGGGAGGAAGGAAGCAGGGAAGGGGAGAAGGAAGAAAAGAAGGAGGGAAGGGGGAAGGAAGAAAAGGAGGGAATGAAGGAATGAGGGAAGGGGGAAGGGGAAGGAAGAAAGGAGGGAAGGGGGATGGAAGAAAAGAAGGGGGAAAGGGGGAAAGAACAAACGAAGGGGTGAAGGAGTGAACGAAGGAAGGGGGGAAGGATGACAAGGAAGGAGGGAAGAGGGAAGAAAGGAGGGAAGGGGGAAGGGAGAAGGAAGGAAGGAGGGAACGGGGGAAGGAAGAAGGAGGGAAGGGAAGGAAGAAGGAGGGAAGGGGGAAGGAAGAAGGGAAAAGGGAAGGAGGGAAGGGGAAAGGAAGGAGGGAAGGTGGGAAGGAAGACAAGAAGGAGGGAAGAGGGAGGAAGAAGGGAAGGGGGAAGGGGGAAGGAGGGAAGGGGGAAGGAGGAAGGAAGAAGGGAAAAGGGAAGGAGGGAAGGGGAAAGGAAGGAGGGAAGGAAGGAAGGAAGACAAGAAGGAGGGAAAAGGGAGGGAGGAAGCAGGGAAGGGGAGAAGGAAGAAAAAAAGGAGGGATGGGGGAAGGAAGACAAGAAGGAGGGAAGGTGAAGGAAGAAGGGAAGGGGGAAGGAAGGAGGGAAGGGGGAAGGAAGGAAGCAAGGAAGGAAGGAGGGATTGCGGGAAGGAAGAAAGAAGGAGGGAAGGCGGGAAGGAAGAAACGAAGGCGGGAAGGGGGGAAGGAAGACAAGAAGGATGGAAGGAGGAAGGAATAAAAGAAGGAGGGAAGGGGGAATGAAGGAAGGAGGGAAAGGGGAAGGAAGAAGGAAGGAAGGAAGGAAGGAAGGAGGGAAGGGGGAAGGGGGAAGGAAGGAAGGGGGAAGGGGGAAGGAAGAAGGGAAAAGGGAAGGAGGGAAGGGGAAAGGAAGGAGGGAAGGCGGGCAGGAAGACAAGAAGGAGGGAAGAGGGAGGAAGAAGGGAAGGGGGAAGGGGGAAGGAAGGAAGGGGGAAGGGGGAAGAAAGAAGGAGGGAAGGGGAAGGAAGGAGGGAAGGGGAAGGAAGAAGGAGGGAAGTGGAAGGATGAAGGAGGGAAGGGGGAAGGAAGAAGGGAAAAGGGAAGGAGGGAAGGAGAAAGGAAGGAGGGAAGGTGGGAAGACAAGAAGGAGGGAAGAGGGAGGAAGAAGGGAAGGGGGAAGGAAGGAAGGGGGAAGGGGGAAGGAAGAAGGGAAAAGGGAAGGAGGGAAGGGGAAAGGAAGGAGGGAAGGGGGAAGGAAGGAAGAGGGAAGGGGGAAGGAAGAAGGGAAAAGGGAAGGAGGGAAGGGGAAAGGAAGGAGGGAAGGCGGGAAGGGGAAAGAAAAAAGGGAAGGGGGAAGGAAGGAAGGGGGAAGGAAGAAGGGAAAAGGGAAGGAGGAAAGGGGAAAGGAAGGAGGGAAGGCGGGCAGGAAGACAAGAAGGAGGGAAGAGGGAGGAAGAAGGGAAGGGGGAAGGAAGAAGGAGGGAAGGGGAAGGAAGAAGGAGGGAAGGGGGAAGGAAGGAGGGAACGGGGGAAGGAAGAAGGGAAAAGGGAAGGAGGGAAGGGGCAAGGAAGGAGGGAACGGGGGAAGGAAGAAGGAGGGAAGGGGGAAGGAAGAAGGGAAAAGGGAAGGAGGGAAGGAGAAAGGAAGGAGGGAAGGTGGGAAGACAAGAAGGAGGGAAGAGGGAGGAAGAAGGGAAGGGGGAAGCAAGGAAGGGGGAAGGGGGAAGGAAGAAGGGAAAAGGGAAGGAGGGAAGGGGGAAGGAAGAAGGGAAAAGGGAAGGAGGGAAGGGGAAAGGGAAGGAGGGAAGGGGAAAGGAAGGAGGGAAGGCGGGCAGGAAGACAAGAAGGAGGGAAGAGGGAGGAAGAAGGGAAGGGGGAAGGAAGGAAGGGGGAAGGGGGAAGGAAGAAGGGAAAAGGGAAGGAGGGAAGGGGAAAGGAAGGAGGGAAGGTGGGAAGGAAGACAAGAAGGAGGGAAGAGGGAGGAAGAAGGGAAGGGGGAAGGAAGAAGGAGGGAAGGAGAAGGAAGAAGGAGGTAAGGGGGAAGGAAGGAGGGAACAGGGGAAGGAAGAAGGGAAAAGGGAAGGAGGGAAGGGGGAAGGAAGGAGGGAACGGGGGAAGGAAGAAGGAGGGAAGGGGATGGAAGAAGGAGGGAAGGGGGAAGGAAGAAGGGAAAAGGGAAGGAGGGAAGGAGAAAGGAAGGAGGGAAGGTGGGAAGACAAGAAGGAGGGAAGAGGGAGGAAGAAGGGAAGGGGGAAGCAAGGAAGGGGGAAGGGGGAAGGAAGAAGGGAAAAGGGAAGGAGGGAAGGGGGAAGGAAGAAGGGAAAAGGGAAGGAGGGAAGGGGAAAGGGAAGGAGGGAAGGGGAAAGGAAGGAGGGAAGGCGGGCAGGAAGACAAGAAGGAGGGAAGAGGGAGGAAGAAGGGAAGGGGGAAGGAAGGAAGGGGGAAGGGGGAAGGAAGAAGGGAAAAGGGAAGGAGGGAAGGGGAAAGGAAGGAGGGAAGGTGGGAAGGAAGACAAGAAGGAGGGAAGAGGGAGGAAGAAGGGAAGGGGGAAGGAAGAAGGAGGGAAGGAGAAGGAAGAAGGAGGTAAGGGGGAAGGAAGGAGGGAACAGGGGAAGGAAGAAGGGAAAAGGGAAGGAGGGAAGGGGGAAGGAAGGAGGGAACGGGGGAAGGAAGAAGGAGGGAAGGGGAAGGTAGAAGGAGGGAAGGGGGAAGAAAGAAGGGAAAAGGGAAGGAGGGAAGGAGAAAGGAAGGAGGGAAGGTGGGAAGACAAGAAGGAGGGAAGAGGGAGGAAGAAGGGAAGGGGGAAGGGGGAAGCAAGGAAGGGGGAAGGGGGAAGGAAGAAGGGAAAAGGGAAGGGGGAAGGAAGAAGGGAAAAGGGAAGGAGGGAAGGGGAAAGGGAAGGAGGGAAGGGTAAAGGAAGGAGGGAAGGCGGGAAGGAAGACAAGAAGGAGGGAAGAGGGAGGAAGAAGGGAAGGGGGAAGGAAGGAAGGGGGAAGGGGGAAGGAAGAAGGGAAAAGGGAAGGAGGGAAGGGGAAAGGAAGGAGGGAAGGGGGGAAGGAAGACAAGAAGGAGGGAAGAGGGAGGAAGAAGGGAAGGGGGAAGGGGGAAGGAAGGAAGGGGAAGGGGGAAGGAAGAAGGGGAAAGGGAAGGAGGGAAGGGGAAAGGAAGGAGGGAAGGCGGGAAGGAAGACAAGAAGGAGGGAAGAGGGAGGAAGGAAGCAGGGAAGGGGAGAAGGAAGAAAAAAAGGAGGGAAGGGGGAAGGAAGACAAGAAGGAGGGAAGGGGAAGGAAGAAGGGAAGGGGGAAGGAAGGAGGGAAGGGGGAAGGAAGGAAGGAAGGAAGGAGGGATTGCGGGAAGGAAGAAAGGAGGGAAGGCGGGAAGGAAGAAAAGAAGGCGGGAAGGGGGGAAGGAAGACAAGAAGGATGGAAGGAGGAAGGAATAAAAGAAGGAGGGAAGGGGGAATGAAGGAAGGAGGGAAAGGGGAAGGAAGGAAGGAAGGAAGGAAGGAAGGAAGGAAGGAAGGAAGGAAGGAGGGAGGGAAGGGGGAAGGAAGAAAAGAAAGGAGGGAAGGAAGGGAAGAAAGGAAGGAAGGAGGGAGGAAATGGGGAAGGAAGAAAAGAAGGAGGGAAGGGGGAAGGAAGAAAAGGAGGGAATGAAGGAATGAGGGAAGGGGGAAGGGGAAAGAAGAGAGGGGGAAGGGGGATGGAAAAAAAGAAGGGGGAAGGGGGAAAGAACAAGCGAAGGGGTGAAGGAGGGAACGAAGGAAGGGGGGAAGGAAGACAAGGGAGGAAGGAAGGGGGAAGGGGGAAGGAAGAAGTGAAAAGGGAAGGAGGGAAGGGGAAAGGAAGGAGGGAAGGCGGGCAGGAAGACAAGTTGGAGGGAAGGGGGAGGAAGGAAGCAGGGAAGGGGAGAAGGAAGAAAAGATGGAGGGAAGGGGGAAGGAAGGAGGGAAGGGGGAAGGAAGAAAAGGAGGGAATGAAGGAATGGGGGAAGGGGGAAGGGAAAGGAAGAAAGGAGGGAAGGGGGATGGAAGAAAAGAAGGGGGAAGGGGGGAAAGAACAAACGAAGGGGTGAAGGAGGGAATGAAGGAAGGGGGGGAGGAAGGAAGAGTGAAGAAAGGAGGGAAGGGGGAAGGGAGAAGGAAGGAAGGAGGGAACGGGGGAAGTAAGAAGGAGGGAAGGGGGAAGGAAGAAGGGAAAAGGGAAGGAGGGAAGGGGAAAGGAAGGAGGGAAGGTGGGAAGACAAGAATGAGGGAAGAGGGAGGAAGAAGGGAAGGGGGAAGGAAGGAAGGAAGGGGGAAGGGGGAAGGAAGAAGGGAAAAGGGAAGGAGGGAAGGGGAAAGGTAGGAGGGAAGGTGGGAAGGAAGACAAGAAGGAGGGAAGAGGGAGGAAGAAGGGAAGGGAGAAGGGAAGGGAGAAGGGGGAAGGAAGGAAGGGGGAAGGGGGAAGGATGAAGGGAAAAGGGAAGGAGGGAAGTGGAAAGGAAGGAGGGAAGGTGGGAAGGAAGACAAGAAGGAGGGAAGAGGGAGAAAGAAGGGAAGGGGGAAGGGAAGGGAGAAGGGGGAAGGAAGGAAGGGGGAAGGGGGAAGGGGGAAGGAAGAAGGGAAAAGGGAAGGAGGAAAGGGGAAAGAAAGGAGGAAAGGCGGGCAGGAAGACAAGAAGGAGGGAAGAGGGAGGAAGGAAGCAGGGAAGGGGAGAAGGAAGAAAAAAGGAGGGAAGGGGGAAGGAAGGAAGGAAGGAAGGAGGGATTGCGGGAAGGAAGAAAGAAGGAGGGAAGGCGGGAAGGAAGAAAAGAAGGCGGGAAGGGAGGAAGGAAGACAAGAAGGATGGAAGGAAGTAGGAATAAAAGAAGGAGGGAAGGGGGAGGAAGGAAGCAGGGAAGGGGAGAAGGAAGAAAAAAAGGAGGGAAAGGGGAAGGAAGACAAGAAGGAGGGAAGGGGAAGGAAGAAGGGAAGGGGGAAGGAAGGAGGGAAAGGGGAAGGAACGAAGGAAGGAAGGAAGGAGGGAGGGAGGGAAGGGAGAAGGAAGAAAAGAAGGAGGGAAGGGGAATGTAGAAGGGAAGGGGGAAGAAAGGAAGGAGGGAGGAAATGGGGAAGGAAGAAAAGAAGGAGGGAAGGGAGAAGGAAGAAAAGGAGGGAATGAAGGAATGAGGGAAGGGGAAGGGGAAGGAAGAAAGTGGGGAAGGGGGATGGAAAAAAAGAAGGGGGAAGGGGGAAAGAACAAGCGAAGGGGTGAAGGAGGGAACGAAGGAAGGGGGGAGGAAGACAAGGGAGGAAGGAAGGAGGGAAGGGGGAAAGAAGAAGGGAAGGGGGATGGAAGGAAGGGGAAGGGGGAAGGAGGGGGGAAGTGGGAAGGAAGGAAGGGGGAAGGGGGAAGGAAGAAGGGATAAGGGAAAGAGGGAAGGGGAAAGGAAGGAGGGAAGGCGGGCAGGAAGACAAGAAGGAGGGAAAAGGGAGGAAGAAGGGAAGGGAGAAGGGAAGGGGGAAGGGGGAAGGAAGGAAGAGGGAAGGGGGAAGGGGGAAGGAAGAAGGGAAAAGGGAAGGAGGGAAGGGGAAAGGAAGGAGGGAAGGTGGGAAGGAAGACAAGAAGGAGGGAAGAGGGAGAAAGAAGGGAAGGGGGAAGGAAGGAAGGGGGAAGGGGGAAGGAAGAAGGGAAAAGGGAAGGAGGGAAGGGGAAAGGAAGGAGGGAAGGCGGGCAGGAAGACAAGAAGGAGGGAAGAGGGAGGAAGGAAGCAGGGAAGGGGAGAAGGAAGAAAAAAAGGAGGGAAGGGGGAAGGAAGTAAGGAAGTAAGGAGGGATTGCGGGAAGGAAGAAAGAAGGAGGGAAGGCGGGAAGGAAGAAAAGAAGGCGGGAAGGGAGGAAGGAAGACAAGAAGGATGGAAGGAAGAAGGAATAAAAGAAGGAGGGAAGAGGGAGGAAGGAAGCAGGGAAGGGGAGAAGGAAGAAAAAAAGGAGGGAAAGGGGAAGGAAGACAAGAAGGAGGGAAGGGGAAGGAAGAAGGGAAGGGGGAAGGAAGGAGGGAAAGGGGAAGGAACGAAGGAAGGAAGGAAGGAAGGAAGGAAGGAAGGAAGGAGGGAGGGAAGGGAGAAGGAAGAAAAGAAGGAGGGAAGGGGAATGTAGAAGGGAAGGGGGAAGAAAGGAAGGAGGGAGGAAATGGGGAAGGAAGAAAAGAAGGAGGGAAGGGGGAAGGAAGAAAAGGAGGGAATGAAGGAATGAGGGAAGGGGAAGGGGAAGGAAGAAAGTGGGGAAGGGGGATGGAAAAAAAGAAGGTGGAAGGGGGAAAGAACAAGCGAAGGGGTGAAGGAGGGAACGAAGGAAGGGGGGGAGGAAGACAAGGGAGGAAGGAAGGAGGGAAGGGGGAAAGAAGAAGGGAAGGGGGATGGAAGGAAGGGGAAGGAGGGGGGAAGTGGGAAGGAAGGAAGGGGGAAGGGGGAAGGAAGAAGGGAAAAGGGAAAGAGGGAAGGGGAAAGGAAGGAGGGAAGGCGGGCAGGAAGACAAGAAGGAGGGAAGGGGGAGGAAGGAAGCAGGGAAGGGGAGAAGGAAGAAAAGGAGGGAAGGGGAAGGAAGGAGGGAAGGGGGAAGGAAGACAAGAAGGAGGGAAGAGGGAGGAAGGAAGCAGGGAAGGGGAGAAGGAAGAAAAAAAGGAGGGAAGGGGGAAGGAAGACAAGAAGGAGGGAAGGGGAAGGAAGAAGGGAAGGGGGAAGGAAGGAGGGAAGGGGGAAGGAAGGAAGGAAGGAAGGAGGGATTGAGGGAAGGAAGAAAGAAGGAGGGAAGGCGGGAAGGAAGAAAAGAAGGCGGGAAGGGGGGAAGGAAGACAAGAAGGATGGAAGGAAGAAGGAATAAAAGAAGGAGGGAAGGGGCAATGAAGGAAGGAGGGAAAGGGGAAGGAAGGAAGGAAGGAAGGAGGGAGGGAAGGGGGAAGGAAGAAAAGAAGGAGGGAAGGGGAAAGTAGAAGGGAAGGGGGAAGGAAGGAAGGAGGGAGGAAATGGGGAAGCAAGAAAAGAAGGAGGGAAGGGGGAAGGAAGAAAAGGAGGGAATGAAGGAATGAGGGAAGGGGGAAGGGGAAGGAAGAAAGGGGGGAAGGGGGATGGAAAAAAAGAAGGGGGAAGGGGGAAAGAACAAGCGAAGCGGTGAAGGAGGGAATGAAGGAAGGGGGGAGGAAGACAAGGGAGGAAGGAAGGAGGGAAGGGGGAAAGAAGAAGGGAAGGGGGATGGAAGGAAGGGGAAGGGGGAAGGAGAGGGAAGTGGGAAGGAAGGAAGGGGGAAGGTGGAAGGAAGAAGGGAAAGGGAAGGAGGGAAGGGGAAAGGAAGGAGGGAAGGCGGGCAGGAAGACAAGAAGGAGGGAAGGGGGAGGAAGGAAGCAGGGAAGGGGAGAAGGAAGAAAAGGAGGGAAGGGGGAAGGAAGAAAAGGAGGGAATGAAGGAATGAGGGAAGGGAGAAGGGGAAGGAAGAAAGGAGGGAAGGGGGATGGAAGAAAAGAAGGGGGAAGGGGAGAAAGAACAAACGAAGGGGTGAAGGAGGAAACAAAGGAAGGGGGGAAGGAAGACAAGGAAGGAGGGAAGAGGGAAGAAAGGAGGGAAGGGGGAAGGGAGAAGGAAGGAAGGAGGGAACGGGGGAAGGAAGAAGGAGGGAAGGGGGAAGGAAGAAGGGAAAAGGGAAGGAGGGAAGGGGAAAGGAAGGAGGGAAGGTGGGAAGGAAGACAAGAAGGAGGGAAGAGGGAGGAAGAAGGGAAGGGGGAAGGGGGAAGGAAGGAAGGGGGAAGGGGGAAGGAAGAAGGGAAAAGGGAAGGAGGGAAGGGGAAAGGAAGGAGGGAAGGCGGGAAGGAAGACAAGAAGGAGGGAAGAGGGAGGAAGGAAGCAGGGAAGGGGAGAAGGAAGAAAAAAAGGAGGGAAGGGGGAAGGAAGATAAGAAGGAGGGAAGGGGAAGGAAGAAGGGAAGGGGGAAGGAAGGAGGGAAGGGGAAGGAAGGAAGCAAGGAAGGAAGGAGGGATTGCGGGAAGGAAGAAAGAAGGAGGGAAGGCGGGAAGGAAGAAAAGAAGGCGGGAAGGGGGGAAGGAAGACAAGAAGGATGGAAGGAGGAAGGAATAAAAGAAGGAGGGAAGGGGGAATGAAGGAAGGAGGGAAAGGGGAAGGAAGGAAGGAAGGAAGGAAGGAAGGAAGGAAGGAAGGAGGGAAGGGGGAAGGAAGAAAAGAAGGAGGGAAGGGGGAAGGAAGAAAAGAAGCAGGGAAGGGGGAAGGAAGAAGGGAAGGAGGGAAAGGGGGAAGGAAGGAAGGAAGGAAGGAGGGAAATGGGAAGGAAGGAAGGGGAAAGGGGAAGGAAGAAAGGAGGGAAATGGGAAGGAAGGAAGGGGAAAGGGGAAGGAAGAAAGGAGGTAAGGGGAAAAGAAGAAGGGAAGGGGGAAGGAAGGAAGGAGGGAAGGGGGAAGGAAGAAGGGATGGGGAAGGAGGGAAGGAAGGAATGGGGAAGGAAGAAAGCAAGGAGGGAAGGGGGAAGAAAGAAAAGAAGGAGAGAAGGGGGAAGGAAGAAGGGAAGGGGGTTAGGAAGGAAGGAGGGAAGGGGGAAAGTAAGCAAGAAGGGAAGGGGGAAGGGGAAGGAAGCAAGGAGGGAAGGGGGAAGGAAGACAAGAAGGAGGGAAGGGGGAAGGAAAAAGGGAAGGGGGAAGGAAGGGAGGAAGGAGGGAAGGGAAAAGGAAGAAAGGAAGGAGAAAAGGGGGAAAGAAGAAAAGAAGGGCGGAAGGAAGAAGGGAAGGGGGGAAGGAAGAAAAGGAGGAGGGAAGGGGAAAGAAGGGAAGGGGGGAAGGAAGGAAGGAAGGAAGGAGGGAAGGGGAGAAGGAACAAGGGAAGGGGAGAAGGAAGGAAGGACATAGGGATGGAACGGGGAAGGAAGGAAGGAAGAAGAAAGGAAGGAGGGAGGAAAGAAGGGAAAGAAGAAAAGGATGGAAGGGGGAAGGAAGAAAAGGAGGGAAGTGGGAAAAGAAGAAAAGAAGGAGGGAAGGGGGAAAGAACAAGGGAAGGGAAGGAGGGAAGGGAGTAGGAAGACAAGAACGGGGAAAGGAAGAAAAGAAGGACAGAAGGGGGAAGGAAGAAGGGAAGGGGGAAGGAAGGAGGGAAGTGGGAAGGAAGGAAGGGGGAAGGGGGAAAGAAGGAAGGAGGGAAGGGGGAAGGAAGAAAAGAAGGAGGGAAGGGGAAAGAAGAAGGGAAGGGGGGAAGGAACAAGGGAAGGGGAGAAGGAAGGAAGGACAGAGGGATGGAACTGGGAAGGAAGGAAGGAAGGAAGGAAGGAAGGAAGGAAGGAAGGAAGGAAGGGGAAGGAAGAAAGAAAGAAGGAGAGAAGGGGGAAGGAAGAAGGGAAGGGGGTTAGGAAGGAAGGAAGGAGGGAAGGGGGAAAGTAAGCAAGAAGGGAAGGGGGAAGGGGAAGGAAGCAAGGAGGGAAGGGGGGAAGGAAGAAAAGAAGGAGGGAAGGGGGGAAGGAAAAAGGGAAGGGGGAAGGAAGGAAGGAGGGAAGTAAGAAAAGAAGGAGGGAAATGGAAGGAAGGAGGGAAGGGGGAAGGAAGGAAAGGAGGGGGGGAAGGAAGGAAGGAAGGAAGGAAAGGAAGGAGGGAAGGGAGGGAGGGAGGGAGGGAGGGAAGAAAGGAAGGAAGAACGGAGAATGCTAAATGCCACTGAGAGCAGATAGTTGACACTTCTAAGATAGTAACTAACAAAGAAGAGGTCCCACTCTTCTACTCATGGCCAGGTCAGCTGGCCCACCCAATCTCCTCTCAAATCTGCTTAACATGCAAGGTAGCTTTTCACTCCTGTCAAGAGGCCATCAACGAAGACATGCCACCCCCAAACCGAGAGACAAGGAGTAGCGCCCAGTCCTTCACTGCACTTTTAGCTATTGGTTTCATCCTTTTGACTGTCTAGGCCCATGGTCGGCAAACTGTGGCTCGCGATCCACATGCGGCTCTTTGGCCCCTTGAGTGTGGCTCTTCCACAAAATACCACAGCCTGGGCGAGTCTATTTTGAAGAAGTGGCGTTAGAAGAAGTTTAAGTTTTAAAAATTTGGCTCTCAAAAGAAATTTCAATCGTTGTACTGTTGATATTTGGCTCTGTTGACTAATGAGTTTGCTGACCACTGGAGGCATTAACAAGGTTATAGCAAATCCTGGCTGTGAGCTTGGAGCACACCTAGATAAGACTAGTGAGACAAACCAGAAAAGAAAGCAGGTTATAGGGGCACTAAAAACAGCTTAATAAATAACAAAGAGGATGCCAGAAGCCAAAGACTAATTCAGCAAGAAAATATACCAGTGTGTTTCACCTCCTCTTCTAACCCTGTCCTTAGGGGTGTTTTATGAAATAAAAAGGCTGAAAAGGGAGACAGCTGAAGCCAAGCACCTGGAAGACCATTTAACCACATTAACGCAACCCTGAAAAGTAATCAGTGACGCTATTTTTAATACTATCACTTTTGTTTATGCAGGACCTTCCTTCCTAAGCATTCAAAAGGTTTTGCCAGATAAATCCTATTTGCTTTAGTCTCCCTGAGGAAGGACTGGGCGGGGGTCACACAGTAACTCGGAGGGCTCAGTACAGACTGTGTAGGGCAAGCATGTCAATCTCAGGGCCCGCCCGCAATGAATATTTTTGCGGCCCAGCCAAAAAACGGTATGTGAGAAAACATTAATTTTATCATTGCTCTTGTTGTTTTTTTATACTATACTTTTCGAAATAAACCTACATTTCTATGAAAATTGAAGTTTGTTTTTTTTTTGCGGCTCACATAAACTTAAACTTTATTTGGCCCATGTTAGCCTATGAGTTTGACATACTTGATGTAGGGCCTAAGTGCCTTCATTAAAGGACTGTGGCCCTAAGCAGCTTCAGAGATAGAAGGCCTTGCCTCTAGTGGGGAGAGACAGTTAAGAGCCACTAGCATTAGGGAGCGGTGAGTGCTTTGAGGGTACAAAGGAGAGGTGCCTGGCTGGGGGAGGGGTTTAAGGACCAGACAAGAAGGCTGCCTTCCTGAAAACTCAGACATATCTTCCTCATCTGATTATAAACTCACACTGGAATACCACCTGGCATTATACAGTTAAGAGGTCTAGACTTCTGGAAACAACTTTCTTCGGTGTCCGCTGAGAGCTGGTGTCTAAGAACAACCCCTTTGCCCCCAACAACTACATTAAGAATAAAAAGGCAAAGAGAAGACAACTCTCTCAGCTACCAGCCCCATTTCTGGGGAGCATCCAAGTTAAGCCGGTTCCGTGGCACAAGATCATCAAAGCCCTAAGAACCTGGGCCCAAAAAGTCTGGCTTCCTCTGTGCCTAGATGTGTTCCACCAGCTTCACCCAACACTTTTCAGTTCTTAAAACACTAGGAGGGAAAAAAAAAAAAAAAAAAAAACTACCAGGAGACATGGATCCTCAAACACACCATCCAGTCATCCCCAGCCTTAATACATTACAAATCTACCTGCCCACACCTGTATCCAACAAAGTCACCACCAATCTCGAATGCATGTCATGACCCATCAAAGGAGTCATTACAACACAAGAATGGAGAGAAGCATCAACAATCTTTTTTTAACAGGCTACTCACTGACGATGTCCCCAACCTCACCTTTTTTATTGCTTCATCACAGGAAAGGAGACTCTCAATTTTACTCCCACTTCAAAAATGCTCCTGGCTACCTGGCAGAAAGCAAAAGGCTTATTCTAGTTTGAATAAAACAAAGCCTTTTCTTATACACTGAGTTTTTCAAAATGGAATTTGTTCCTTCAACAAATATTTACTGAGTATCTTTCATTTGCCAGGCACCATGCTATATGCTGTAAACTTATTACCTTTAATGCTCAATACTCCTGAATAAAAGATAATGTCACTCTCACTTTATAAGGTACAAGACCAAGGATCCTACTGGTTAAGCAACTTGCCCAAAGTCCCACAGCTGATAAGTGGCAGAGTCTGGGTTTAAACCAGGTGTGCCAAGCTCCAAAATCAGACTCTCTCACACTGCTCACCCACTCCCAATTCTCCACATACCCACCTTCCCAATCTCCCCTATCCTCTCTGGGGGTCAGCTCAGTGAAAAAGATGAACAATTAAACAGAGAACTCACCATACAAGATCAGTACCAGAACAGAGGCTCAAACACAGTGCTGTGGAGGCCAAGAGAAGGGAAGGAAAGGAAAGCAGGAGAGTCTTCTCATGGGAGGTGACAGGGAGCTGGGTCTTGGGGGATAAGCAGAGTTTCAGAGACACGGTGAGCATTATCAAGAGAGTACAGTGCACAAGCAAAGAAGAATACAGTAACTAGACGGCCACACCAAGTTCAGGAGCAGCAGGAAATTTAGGAGCAATGAAGAACAGGACAGATGAAGTGCAGTGGCAGCAACGCAGGCTAGAGGGTTGGGTTTGGGCTAGAGTGTAAAGAATCTTTGGCTATGACTTTATCCTAAAAAAGGGAAACGCATGGCATTTCTAAGGGAAGAAACATTGTTTTTTTAATAGGAAAATAATTTCAGCAGAGAAGCTAGACCGGAGTTGGGAGAGACTGCCATCACATTTCATTTGTTCTATAAGCACCTAAATAGGTGCATTGTAAAGCACCTATTCGGTGCCCTGCACTATCCTAAATGGGAGAATGCAATAATGAATGAGATACGGTCCCTCTTCTCAGTCTGAGAAGAGTCAGACAAGTAAACAGGCAATTACAGTGCAGGATATGTGTGAAAATAGAAGCACAGAAGAAGGGCAGTAAAAGGGGTGAGGTCCCGAAAGGAAGTGACATTTAAACTGATGTGAAGGACCAAAAGGGAAGGACAGGGAGGGGAATGCATCCCGGACAGCAGGACCAGCACTAGCCCGGAAGCTAGAATGAATAAGTTCAGAGTGCTGTTAAGAGACTGAATCCAGGTGAGAAATGAAGGCCTGGTTTACCTAGAGGTCCTTGGCACTCAAAATGTGGTGGTAAGGTTGTGAAGGGATTAGATTGAAAGGTAACACATGAATAAGGGGTGTCTGAGAAGAAACTGATTTAGACAAGTAAAAGAAAACAATAAAGGGGGAGAATCAACTCAAAATCCATCAGACTTCACCCTGCAGTTTAATCATTTGCTAAAATGTGATCAGCATCCAGAAAGTCTGAGGACTTCTACCAAAACACAAAGATGTACTCTATGGAGATAACACGTTTCAGCACGCTGCCTGCAACACAAGATATAAAGTACACTATCCTGAGACACGTGGCTCCTCAGTTAATGGAGGAGAACAGCAGAGTCTGACAAAATCACGTGTGCCACAGGTGATTTTGAAGATAGAAAAGTTCATCACAGGGTTGGGTAGGAATTCCCAAGGAAAGCCCTAATTCCTAAACCCCCAATTCTCTGAAATCTGGTTAGACACCAGGCGCGTGCCTACTCTGATGGCAGGGTGGAGAGTCATTTACGGAAGAAAAAGATGGGCCCTGAGGGTGACTTAAACAGACAGGGCATGACTCAGAAGGAGGGGAAGAGTGAGTCTTAAATGCAGGGCAAAGGAAAGCCAGTCTATCAAACCGTGGGCACACCTCTGCCCCAAGGCTGCGCAGCGGCCTACCTGGCTAAAGGAAAAAGCTGAGCACTGAGCCAGGGTCTTCCTCAGCAACACAAGCCTCAGCAGAAGCACATTTGTTTTCCATTTTCCTCTTAAGCTGGGGAAGGAACTGTTTAAAGTGCCAGGTTGTGTGTGTTTTTCCTATGTAGTTTGTTACTTGCTTTTAAAAAGAAAGATGCATCCAGTCTGTCCATGAGTTTAACACTATGGCTACTTCAATGGCTCATGTCAGTAATCAAAGTCAGAAATGAGCCTTATATTTACATGTACATTAATATGTTCTCTCTCTCCCCCTCCTCTCTTTTCCTCTCTCCCTCCTTCCCTCCCTCTCTCTCTCCTAATGTCCTAATATCCTAATGTCACTCTGCTCATCCAACCCAGGCCCAAGGTTTTGCAAAGGCCAACTTGAATCATGAAGAAAGAGTCCAGATTTGGCTAATATGGCACAGAGGGCTCGGTCACCAAGGTCCCAGCACCAGTTATTATTTCTGAGAGAAAGGAGAGAGCTGTGATGAAGGGCTCAGCTCCTAAAACATTTTTTAAATAACCAAAAGATTTTACTTGCAATATGGGTATACATCTAACCATCACAACAAACAAACAAAGAGATACAAATTGCCACTAGGCATATTTTAAAGTTAACTTCATACTAAAAAAAAAAAAAAAAAAAAAAAGGGGCTCAATTGCCAAAGCCAGATTGCCTGGAATCAAATTCCAGATCTGCCACTTACAAGCTCAGTAACCTGGAGCAAATTACTTAACTACTCTGTACCTCTATTTACTCATCTGTAAAATGGGGATAATAGCAGTATTTACTTCATAGGGTTGTTATAAAAATTAGTTAATACATTTAAAGCACTCACAACAGTGCCAGGCACATAAAATGTGCTTGATAAGCACTATTATTATCATCATCATCACTCAACTGCAAAGAAGCCTCAAAGCTTCAGCAGGAAATCACTGGCTTTTTAACACTTTATTTTTTAAACTATGTTTTTATTGATTTGAGACAGAGGAAGGGAGAGAGAGAGAGAGAGAGAGAAACATCAAATGAGAGAAACACTGATCAGTTGCCTCCTGCATGCCCACTACTGGGAATCAAGGCCGTCACCTGGGCATGTGTCCCGATGGGAATCAAACCCGCAACCTCTCAGTGCATGTGACAACACTCAATGAACTGAACCACGCCAGCCAGGGCTTAACAACACTTCAAATAGTTTAAAAAGCTGTACTTCATCTCTCTAGCATCAGAATAGCAGTCCGAGCCAGTACAGGTCCTCCATAGAGAGAATCCAGGTTCGATCATGAAGCAGAGATTAGTGCTGAAATCTGACTAGCATAATAACAACAAATACATATTGAGGGTCAGGTAATGTTCTAAATGCATTAATACATTAACTTATTTAACCCTCAAGACAGCCCTAAGAGATACTCTTACCAAACCCATTTGATTGATGAAAAAGCTGAGGCATAGAAAGCTATGTAATTTCTTTCTTTTTTAAAAAGATATATTTTTATTGATTTTAGAAAGGAAGGGAGAGAGAGATAGAAACATCAATGATGAGAGAGAATCATTGATTGGCTGCCTCCTGCACACCCCACAACCCGGGAATCGAACATGTGACCTCCTGGTTCATAGGTCAACCACTGAGCCATGCCTGCTGGGCTTTCTTTTTTGTAAATATCCCCAAGGAGTAAGGATATATATATATATTTTTTTTATTTTTTTAGAAAAAGTGGAAGAGTGGGGGGGGGGAGTGAGAGGAGAGGGGAGAAGGGGAGGAAGAAGCATTGATGTGTGAGAGACACATCGATTGGTTGCCTCCTGCACCCACACTCTCTGCTGTGCAGGCCAACGCTCTAACCACTGAACACCAGCCAGGGAGAGCTACGTAATTTCTAAAGGTCACAGAGCTACAAATGGCAAAGCCAGGATATGAACTACACAGTCTGGCTCCAGAGTCAATGCTCTTAACCTGTACACACACTCACCACACTGTCCTTGCTGATCATAATTGCCAACGGGGCATCTACACATTGTCCTCAGAAAGAAAAGGTTCCTAACCTTCTCATGGAGGCACAGCTAAATAGCATCAGTGCTTCAGGTACCTGAAGGTATTGAAGCTGGCCTAGTAACAGTGATTTGGGTTGGTGTGTCTGGAGTGAGACTTTTTTGGAGGGTGGGGGTTAGAGAAGGGGGCAGGAGATGGTTAGTGAGGTGTCCAAGATCAAACCAGACCTCCCAGTCCAGGCATGGAGCAGATGTCAGTCCTGAAACTGGCTTCAGTAAGAAGCCTACTCCCAACTTTGGCATGGGCATAACCACAGGGCATCAATGCAAGTGAGGACCATATTCACTGCATTCTGTGGCTCCAGACCCCTTTCTTTTTCTCCAACCCCAAGTCCACTATGTCTAAAGCCATGTTTAGTTTGGCTTAATAAACTGACTTACTTTAAAATGTGATTTGATGGGGAGAGCACAAAGGAAGAGAAGCAAGCTACCAGAAGAGAAAAAGGGCAAGTTCCACAATCCTTTACTTCCATCACCACACTGTCCAGGCTGTAAAGCAGTTCTCAAAATATTAGGGGTCTCAGAGAGTTATGTAATAAACATTCCCAGAGCTTTACACCAGTCAGCTTGACCTCTTACCATAAATTGATCTGGATTCTTCTGCCTTTCCTCCCCCTCTGAGTAGACCTACCACCAAATCCACACTCCCAAGAACACTAAGGAGCCCTCTTACTACAAAAAAAAAGAAGAAAGAAAAAAAAAAAAAAATAGAAATGCTGCAAGAGTGAACTCAGGAGTTGGTAACAGCAGGTGCCTAAATGGTCAGTGAAACACCATCAGAAATTTGTTTTCTCGTGACTCCCCACCATCTGTCACCCACAAATCTCCACTTCAGTCAGGATACCAATCTGAAGATGTGATGGGAAAACTGAAGAAGATAGTGAACATGTAGGAAACTGCTTGTGACAGGGATGTGTTAAAATATTTACAGCCTGATCTCTGGGCTACTTGCCCATGTTCTCTTGCAAAGGTGGAAGGCACACAATTCTACATCAGACTCTCAAAAATCAGCATGCAATCTAAGTAGAATACTAATTTAGGGACCACAGGCCAAGGGTAACCTCTATAGAACAGCGCCCTCCTCAGATTAAATGATTCTCATCATCATTCCGAGCCCATGCATCCTGCTTGCGCCGAGCATGCCAGCCTGTCTCCGGAGGCCACCTTACCCGCTTTGGGGTTGGGCTTGGGCAAGTCGCTACCTCTTCTTCTTCCGAGCAGGCACTGTGATTCTTCCAGTCCCTGGGGCCCCAGAGTCTTCGGCTGAAATTGGGGCAGATGCTTCTATAGGAACTGTGGAAAGGCTGATCTAAGTCTGTAAGGGTCCTTTGGCTTGAGTTCCTTCCTTACCAAACCTGCCCAGCATCCTCCAGGTTTCTCCTTCCCCACTATGCTCCTCCACAGGGAAGACCCCATTGCTCTCCCACCGGCCTGATACAGTCGGACCTCGGCCACAAGCTCCAGGTTTCTTTACTTTTCAGTTTAAAAATTCCCCTCCAAATCGTGGCTCTGCTTCTCCAGGACCTGCAATACCTACTTCAGGCTCCCCCCGCCCTGGACCCCTCCCCCAGGGCTGCCATTGGATCCTTGGGTCCCTCACTTCCTACCCAATCTCCCTCTTTTTTTCTCTCTGCCCCAAACCTTCCACCATCCCATTTCCTCTTCTCAACCCCGGAGCCAGTCCCGCCCCCGCCCTACTCTAGGCTAGAGCTCCCCCGACCCTCCCCCAAACTCCAGCCTCCCGGCCCGACTACTCCAACCCCACAACAAACTTTCTTCCGCGGCCCGCTGCCTTCAGGCTGCCATCTTGTCGCGGGGCAGGCCGGGTAGTGGCCACGGCTTTGGGAATCCCCACGCACCAGGCGCCTTGCGTCACCGGGGGCGTGGCAATGGGCGTGGCCTTGTGCTGGGCTGGCGGGGGGGGCGGGGGGGGAATGATGGGGATCTCCTTAGGAGCGGGATTTGGAAGCCTGGCCGCTGGAGGAGGAAGGAGGTGTAGAAGTAGGGAAGTAGCGGGAAGGATGGGGAAATATTCTGGTACTCAAAACAAAACAAAACAAAACACACACAAAGAATAGGGGGAAATAGTGGGAGAGTCTTAGCCCTGGTTCCCCATCATCCAAAGGATAAAAGCAGCTTCTCAGATTGTCACGCAGGGATGCGCATGACCCAACCTCTTCCACATTCACCAGCCTAATTTTCCACCTGAACGGGACGTCAGGTTCCCATTTGCCCTGTGTGAATGTCTTAAAATGCCCAAGCTCTCTTCTCCTCTGGCTTTTCAATTGATAGGGAAAGAAGAAATGATCAGTTCTTACTCCTCCAGCCCTGAGCTCACATGGTCACCTCCTCCAGGAATCCTTTCCCAACCCCCCAGACTGGATTTGGTGCTCCTTTTGCATTTACACACAACTTCATTGTAGGTAACCTGTGCTGTGATTGTTCGTTTACATGCTGTATCCCTCACTAAGCTGACGCTCTTCCAAGGCAAAAACTATGTCCAATTGCATCTTCATATTCCCTATTCCCCAGCAGGTACCTGGCACACAATAAATGCTTATGAATAAATAGCATGGCAACCTCTACTGCATTAAGCATACTTCTGCCTCGGGACTTTAGGTTTGCTGTTCCCTGTGCTGGGAATGTTCTTCCTCCAGATATTCACTCCTATGAATGTCTCTGCTCGTATGTCACCACCTCAGAGAAGACTTCCCTGGCCACTCTATCTGAAACAGCATCTTCAGCCACCTTCCCTTACCCTGCCTGAATTTCTTCTTTCATAGAACTTATTGTTATCTGACATATTAAATATTTCTTTGTATATTTACCATCTCCCACTATCATGCAAACTCTACAGGTCTGGGACTTTTTCTCACTTGTCACTGTAGCCCCAGTGTTGAAAACAAATCCTAACATAGTAGATGTTCAATAAATGTTTATTGAACTTATAAATGGCATGGAGATGAGTGATAGAAAAAAAATTTTTAAGTCCTTTTTAAAAAATATATTTTTTTATTGATTTCAGAGAGGAAGGGAAAGGGAAAGAGAGATAGATGATGAAAGAGAATCATTGATTGGCTGCCTCCTGCATTCCCCCCACTGGGGATCAAGCCCACAACCCAGGCAAAAGGTAGCAACTTGCCCTTGACCAGAATCAAATCTGGGACCCTTCAGTCCAAAGGCCAACACTATCCACTGAGCCAAACCAGCTAGGGCTGATAGAGGAATTTTGAAATATAGAGGTGGAGAGGAGAGGTTTAAAATACTACAAAATAGAAAAATGTTTTACAGGCCCCCAAAGCCAGATGTGGTCCTATCAGGAATGGTAGGCGACACAGAACCCAGGCTCTGAAAAGAAAGGAGTGGAATGAGAGCCAGGTGGAACTCGGGAGGTGGGTCCTCAGGGAGCAGAGTCCTCCTGGGAGAGCTACAGTTCAGGTAGAGGAAGTGGGGTGGGCTGGAGGCCACGGAGGAGTTTACTCAGATCTAAAGACAACATCCACCCCGAGCCCAGGCCTCTCTTGGCCAGATGGTTCCGGAGGAGCCTCAGCATCTGTTCCTCTGTAAATTATCCAGTGCTCCCTTCTGCCTGTCTTCTCTGGTGACAGCCGGAACAATTGTCCAGGAATTCCATCTGCTCCCCTGTCCTTCTCCCCTCCACAGCTCATCAACATTTCAGAGCGGAGAGGTGTCCCATTTCCCTGGGTCTAGGGAATGGGAGCTGGGTCTGTCCCTTGGTGGAGCTGGCACTTAACTTCACCAACGCACACAAATAAAACCTTTCAGGGACCCCAGGCCCCAGAGGCTACAGGTCAATCACCTTTATTTCCCATCCTGTCCTTTCAATCCCATACAACTTTTTATTATTGCTAATTTAATAAAACCTCACTAAATGAATCAATCATACTGGTTCTTCCAGAGTTTAAAATAAGGGCTCCCAATCATTATACAATTTAAGGTTCCCCTTAAATTGCCAGTACAGTACTTTCAGACTGTGACATTCATTGTAATATAAGACCACAAATTCAGACTTTTTGAAATACCACTTTTACTGTTTACTAAAAGGAGTCTGCCTGAAAGAAGAAATGAGGATGCTGGTTTTCTTTTCTAAATAGTACTGATCCCCCAAACCTCTTCTCCACCGTTCCTGAAATTGTTTTGTGATCCACAGAGGGAGGAAAGCCCATGGCCTGCAGGTAAACACACGTGTGGTTTGTAAATTTGAAAAGTGATCCAAGTTCATATTTTGTAAACAGAGAAAGTATCAGTAAATATAAACATGCCTTTGAAGAGAAAGGAAATCAGTCCTCCAGAGTTTTTAACTTTTAGGATATGTAAGATAAAGATGTTTTTACTTGGAAGTCACCTTATCACTCCCTCTGTGAGTACCTGTATACCTATAAGTATGTTTTGATTTCAGAAAGGAAGGGAGATGGAGAGAGGGATAGACACATCAATGATGAGAGAGAACCAGTGATCGGCTGCCTCTTGTATGCCCCCCACTGGGGATCAATCGAGCCTACAACACGGGCGTATGCCCTGACTAGGAATCAAACCATGACCTCCTGGTTCATAGGTCAATGCTCAAACACTGAACCACTCCAGCTGGGTTATTCTTTAGACCACAATTACGTAATTGTTCACCATCACTGTAAGAGAACTGTGAGGAGGGTGGTGAAGATTAAAGACCTCTTTTAGGGTTTTATGAAGTAGTTGCAATTTGCAGAAGAGTCAGGCTAACTGCATTTTTTTTTTAAAGTCCTTTAAGGAAGTTGGATATTTTCCCTTTGATTTTTAGGGAGAGTGGGAGAGAGAGGGAAAGACAGAGAGAATCAAAGTGAGAGAAATATATAGATTGGTTCCCTCTTGCCTGAGCCCTGACCAGGGCCTGGGCCGGGAGGAGCTTGCAACCAAGGTACCTGCCCTTGACCGGAATAGAAACCAGATCCGTTTGGTCTGTAGGCCGACGCTCTATCCACTGAGCCAAACTGGCTACGGCAGGCTAATGGCATTTTGATGGCAGTTTTCATATGGTTGTGCCTTGGTGTCCACAGGGCTGCAGTGACTGCAGGGACCGCCTGCACAAGCATGGTCAAATGCTCCCAGAACACAAGCTGCTTGACCCAGATTGAAGACAGTTCTTTCTCCTGATTCTATTTATGTAGAGTTAGTCTCCCAACCGGAATAGAAGTGTTGCTGTGGAGTCTGGGCTTGGCCTGACAGACTATGTAGGTGGAAAAGGACCTTGGAATAGAAGTGGGTCCTGGACAAAGACAGAAATTTGAGCTCCAGGTATTGGAGAAAACCACTAAAGATTTTATTTTATTTTTAAAAATGTATTTCTTTATTGATTTCAGAGAGGAAGGGAGAAGGAGAGAGAGATAGAAACATCAATGATGAGAGAGAATCATTGATTGGCTGCCTCCTGCACGCCCCCCACTGGGGATGGAGCCCGCAACCCAGGCTTGTGCCCTTGGCCGGAATCGAACATGGGATCCCTCAGTCCACAGGCTGACGCTCTATCCACTGAGCCAAGCCGGCTAGGGCTCCGCTAAAGATTTTAAATAGCCATGGCTGGTTTGGCTCACTGGATAGAGCATTGGTCTGGGAACTGAAGGGTCCAGGTTCAATTCTGGTCAAGGGCACATGCCCAAGTTACAGGCTCAATCCCCAGTAGGGGGCGTGCAGGAGGCAGCCGATCAATGATTCTCATCATTGATGTTTCAATCTCTCTCTCTCTCTCTCTCTCTCTCTCTCTCTCTCTCTCTCTCTCTCCCCCCTTCCTCTCTGAAGTCAATAAAAAATATTTATATTAAAAAGAACTACTCTTAAAATAAAATTCTTAAAAAAAAAAAAGAGTTGAAACCATCCTAAGCTCAGCTCCATAGTCCTTTGAACTGTTCATCATGACAGCTAGAAGGGTCTTAAAGCCATATGCAACCTTTTTGGTTGCAATTGACATTCTCTACTAATAATTTGAAGCTAGGAGGCTGCCTATATTCTTTTTTTTAACCCTCACCTGAGGATAATTTTTCCATTGATCTTTAGAGAGAGAGTGTGTAGAAAGATGGGAGAAGGGGGAGAGGGAGAGTGAGGGAGATTGAACATCAGTGTGAGAGAGATACATGGACTGGTTGCCTCCTGTACGTGTCTCAACCAGGGGGCCTGGATGGAACCTGAAACTGAGGTATGTGCCTTTGACTGGAATCAAACCCGAGATCCTTCGGTCTGAAGACCAATGCTCTAACCACTGAGCAACACCAGTGAGGGCCACTGCTTATATTCTTATTTGTGACCCTGATTGGACATGCTGTACCCTAGTTACATGGCTGTTTTGACAATGATTTCAAAACTTCAAGAGGGATAACTTAGTCTGCTTCCGTAGATTTAAGTTATACACATCTCCTGATTCTTCTATTAATAGAAATCCACAGCTGCCACCCTGGGGGATAAACTTATTGTGTGTAAATGTCTTTTTCATAACTTGGGATGTTGAATTTGATGGGAGCCCAAGAAATGTAATTTAAAAGACCTTGAAAGTTGCATTCTTTAATATTCTTAAAACCACTTAAACCTTAAAAGATAATGAAGGCAGGAACCCAAACAAGGATTTGTACACCCATATATGCAATAATGCTATTTATAGCAGCATTATTACAATGGCCAAAAAGAGGAAGCAACCCAAGTGTCGACTAACAGATGAATGGGTAAATGTAATGTGGTATATACACTGAGTGGCCAGATTATTTTGATCTCTGTTCGCATAATAATCTGGCCACTCAGTGTATATCCTATATAATAAAAGGCTAATATGCAAATTGTCCCCTCGACCAGGAGTTCAACCAGCAGGCAGGCTGGCCAAACACCCATGTCCCCTCCCCCTGGCCAGGCTGGCTGGACCCCACCCATGCATGAATTCATGCACTCAGTGTGTGTGTGTGTGTGTGTGTGTGTGTGTGTGTGTGTGTGTACTGAGTGGCCAGATTATTATGCGTTCAGAGATCATAATAATCTGGCCACTCAATGTATATATACACTGGAACACATTTTAGCCCCCAAAAAGGGAAATTCTGACACATGCTAAGATATAGATGAACCCTGAGGACATTATGTTAAGTGCAATAAGCCAGTCACAAACGGAAAAATATTGTATGGTTCCATTTATATGAAATACCTAGAGTAGTCAAATTCATAGAGACAGAAAGTAGAGTGGTGGTTTGCCAGGTTCGGGGGGAAGAAAAGATGAGGAGTTGTGTTTAATGGGTACAGAGTTTCAGTTCAGGAAGATAAAAAGTTCTGATGCTGAGTGGTGGCGATGGTTGTCCAGCAATGTGAATGTTGGCCATCAATGTTAGTGCCACTGAACCGTACACTTCAAAATGATTAAAATGGTAAATGTTACCCACGATAAAAAAGATTTCCTGTAAAAAAATACTTAAAATATACATTGCATACATCTTTATATGATATCAAGTCTTGTTTTCTGGCTTCTGGTAGGGTCCTGCCTCTCCCAACTCTAAGGCAGGGACCCCTGAGGACAGGGCTTGTCTCCCTGCTTCAGAGTCTGGGAACCCTGAGGTGAAAACCTGTGCCTCCCCTCTCAGATTTCAATTTCGGGTCTTGGGGAAGCTCAGAAAGTACAGAAGGAACAGCTCACCTCCCTCTTCTGCACTGCATGGTGGCTCCCTTGTCAGGTCCTGCTTCCCTCTGACCTGGTAAAGGCAGGGTAGGTCTGCAGTCCCAAGTCTCTGCTGAATCGGAAGGGCTTTGCTCCATCACGGATGGTTACTTGAAATTTGGCCCTGAATGTAATAGACTAAGCAATTGTTTATATATAAGAGGTTAACAGAGGAGATTCAGCTCCCAGAATCTTCATGTAAACCTTCAGGCATGGCTCCTTTAGCACCTGCTAGAGGACCTGCTTGGGCTGTTGATACCTCCCCGACCCCTTCATGCGTGCTGGGTGGTTCCAGGCTGGCGGAGCTTCACAAGCATGTGAAACCTTGGTACTGCTGTGCTTTACACTCAGGATTCTGGATGGGGTGAAACTTTGTCCTTCCAGGCCTGTGCACATGTGTCTGCACACTCACATGGTCCCAAATGGACATGTTCCCTCACTTGACATGTTGGACACTAGCTACATGACTGAACACTGGACCCATCAGCCAGCAAAGTATCCCCTGCTGTCACTTTTCAACTGACCTCCAAACCCAGAATCAGTATCTGTCCTTGCCCAGCCTCCGCCCTTTCCTTGAGCAGGTATCTCCCAAGCATGGCATTTAGAGCCTGAGACCTGGCACTCCAACCCCTGAGGCACACAGTAAGCCCTGCCAACACACACACACACACACACACACACACACACACACACACACACACACGCACACGCGAGTCAAACACAGCCAAAAGGTGGGGCACAATGCCTGGTTTGGATTTCAGCCCTGCAGCAGCTGGCTCCAACTCCTGCATGCGGTAGGGGTGGGGGTGGAGGACAGGAAACAAGCAGGGGGAGGGGAGGGAGGACATTTGTTTCAGGACCCAAAGGCCCCTGTGCTGGCAGAAAGCCCAGTGAAGGGTGGATGACTTGGGCCTGCCCGACATCCTACCTGCTCCAACTCAGCTCCCACCTGGGCCCCCACTTGTTGGGCTGACAGGAACTGGCTTGGAGAGACAGTGGCAGCACAAAACAAGCAGGTAGATGACTGTCCCTTACCTGGTGAGGACAAAGGCCAGGCCTGCATGCCCCTTGGTCTCCATGAGGTCCAGAGCCCAGAGGTACACGTGGTCCCCTCTTTACCTGTAGTGTGTGGACAGTGAGCGTGAGTGTGCCTGCCCTATTGGACTATTAGCTGCCTGAGATCAAGGCCCAGTCCTTTTTTCCATTTATATTAATTCATTCACTCATTCAGCTAATGCTTGTTGAGTGTCTGGGGTCCCTTTCCTGCTCCTGACCACAGTGCTTACTATCGTGCTGAGCTCCAACAGGGAGTGGGTGGGTCAATGAATGTGTGAATGAATGAGGCTCTCCTCTTGCTCCCCATTCTCTTGTCTCTGCACCCTCATTTGGTGTTGGTCATACATGCAACTTTTTGTTTGAAAAGGAGGCTAGGGAGAGAGGAGGGGAACTTGAGGAAAAGAGCCCAGGTAAGGGGTGGGGAGGCCAGGAAGGATGAACCCCTGTGGGTGTGGAAGAAGGACTTGTTGGCAGGTGTGCAGAAAAGCAGTGCGCAGGAAAGTGGGGAATCCTGAGGATTGGGAGACCAAGGAGAGCAATAGGTACTATACTGGACCAAAGTTAGAAATGGGCCTCATATGCCTAGTGGTCCCTCCAAAAAGGAGGGCACTATTGAGGCAGGCTTAGGAGGACCCTAAAGTCACCAGGCTTCCAGCCCAATCTGTTCCCAAAGTCCTCCAAGTGAAGCAGAGTTGATTAGTATCAGCCAGGGGTCTCTCACTACACAGCCCATACCAGTCTCCTTTCCCAAAACAAGACAGCGATTAAGAGCAGGGTTTCTGTGAAGCAGACGGCTAGGAGGCTGTGTCACTTAACTAGCTGCATGAACATGGGGCAATGATAAACTTCTCTGTGTCTCAGTTTCTCCATCTATAAAATGGGTTAAGCACAGTGCCTATTCCACAGAATTGTTGTGAGGCTCAAAAGAGTTCATGTATGTAAAGTGCTAGAATAGTGCCTGGTACATAGGACATCCATCTATTTACTAGCAAGGACCTTGAGGCTCTGAGAAGTTAGATGTGTCCTGAGGGCCACTCAGCTATGGATGGTGAAGCCAGGATTTGAAGCAGCTTTTGATATTCTTGCCTTGACACCACAGCCTGAAGAGTGCTAAGAGTGGTCCCAGGCTGATGAGACAGGAAATGAGATGACAAGGATGGCAGGGCAGAATGTTTAACCTCAAGGCCTCCTGCAGGTGGGTGCTCAGGTGAAAGGGGTGGGCCTGGAGCCGAGTGATCATGTGGAAAATGCTTGCCATGAGTCCCGTGTAGTGAAGAAGGGGTTGACGAGGGCCGAGGCAGTAGGTAAGAACTCCCATGGCCTCCCCAGGGCCAGGGGGAAGGAAGATCAGATAGAATTCGGTGAGCAGCCGGAACAAGGAAATGGGGGCAGGAGAGGAGGCAGGGATGGCCTTAAGGTTTTAGCATCAGTTCCTCAGGGGATAGCAAGGCCTCTGCCAGAGACAGGTGATTGGGACGGGGATGTTCTTGGAAATCCAAGCAATGAGACAAGCCCTCTTTCCTGGGTGACGGTTAAAGGGGGAAGTTGTGTGTGTTAGAAACAGTTTGGCAGAGACAGAAGCCTGGACTACATACATGATGCCTTCTACATCAAGGGGCTTCCACCCCTAGCAGTGGATGGATTCTGAAAGATATTTAAACAGAAACTGTTGCTAAGAGACAAACCCCAGCACAGCCCAGAACAGCGCAGTTCAACTTCCCATCATTACTCTTGTCACCGATCCCCCTCCTACTCTGGGGCAGGAAACTGACTTTAACCGGGGACCCTACCCCTAAAGCCTCAGCAGCCACTCATCCCAGCCCCCACTCTCCCACCTCCCTGTAAAAGGAACTGCACTTTACACGCAGTCTCGTTCCACCCCCACCGTGACCCTGTTAGAGATGAAGGCTGGCACTATTCTCTCCATTTTACAGGTAAGGAAACCGAGGCCCAAAAAGGTTATGAGACGTTCTCAGGTGCCCACCTCCTTTCCTCACAGATCCACAGACATCTCTTGGTTTTCCGGGGGCATTCGTTTTTTTCTGTGGGAATAATAAAATGGTGGGGTACTGACTGGATATTAAGGAGGCAGTGAAAATGGACAGTGGATGTGTGGCAACGTATGGATAAGTACCAAACATCAGGGCTGGAGCCATCCTTAGAGATCTCCGAGTTAGGGCATGCTATTTGCAAAGGAAACTTAAACCCCGAAAGGTGGGACTTGCCCACTGAGTACCTCTGACATATTGTCACGCTCTGTTCTAGTTATCTATCACTGCATTTAACAGACCACCTCAAAATTCCTGGCTTAAGACAACAATCTTTTTTCTAATCTCTCAGATTCCTGTGGGTCAGGGATTTAGGAAGGGCTCAGCTGGGCTGTTCTGACCTTATCGGTGGCTGAAGATGAAACAGCAGGAGCTGGAGCAGCTGCGGGCGGGCTGTCTGGGCCTCTCTCTCCCTGTGGCCTCAGGTCCTCTCCATGTGACTAGCTGGGCTTTTTCATAGGGTAAGGTCAGGTGGGCAGTCAGATTACCAGGCAACTCAGATCTCCAAAGGCACGTGTCCCAGGAGAATCAGGTGGAAGCTGAATCATCTTTGTGACCTAATCTCAGAAGTCACGTCGCGTCATGTCTACCACAGCCGACTGCCTCAAGTCAAGGGAAGGGATGCTGGACCCTGCCTCTCAATGGGAGGAATGTCAAAGTCACATCATTAGAAGCGCATGTGGGATGGGAGCTCTTTGGAAAATGCAGTCTGCCAGGCAGTTGCTCAATCACCTAGATTGATTGCATGGCACAGAGGAAAGACAGGCCTGGTCTGAACCCTGGCTTCATCACTCACCAGCTCTGTGGCCTAACCCCTTGTATCCTCTCCTTCTCCATCCATAAACCCGGAGTAATAATAATACCTGCTTTGCGGAGTTGTGGTGAGGAGTAAGTGGGATGGCCTGGCCCACAGGAAAAAAGTTTTTTCTTCTTCCAAGTTATGAGACAGCAATGAACACACCATCAACCTAAATGCCTCACCCTGCTCATGAAGCAGACCCAAGTCTCAAAAAAGGCAGAGGAGCCCTAGCTGGTTTGGCTCAGTGGGTAGAGTGTCAGCCTGAGGACTGAAGGGTCCTAGGTTCGATTAAGGTCAAGGACACATGCCTGGGTTTTGGGCTTGATCCCCAGTAGGGGGCATGCAGGAGGCAGCCAATCAATGATCCTCTTCAATCATTGGTGTTTCTATCTCTCTCTTCTTCTCCCTTCCTCTCTGAAATCAATAAAAAATAAATAAAAAAGAGGAACTAAGATAAATGAGAGTACACATTCACCACTAAACAGTACAAGACATGAAATGATAAATCGAGAACTAAATTACAGCAATAAACAAAACAAAATCCTTGCCTTCACAGATCTTATAATCTAGTGGAGAGAGCCAATCAACATATAAATATGCTAATGGTATCATGTCAGGTGGAAAAAAGGGCTGTGGAGAAAAATAAAGATAAGGGAAACATGCTCAGGGTCAGGGCGGGGTTAGTCTATGGGTTGATCAGGGAGAGCCTCTTTATTAAAATGAAATTTGAACAGAGAATTGAATGAAGATATGAGGGTTTGAGCCATGAAAATATCTGGGTAAGAGCAGTCTAGGCAGAAGGAATAGCTAGTGCAAAGGTCCTGAGGCAGGGAACATATTTGATGTGTTTGAGGATCAACATAGAGGCTAGTTTAGCAGAGCAGAACAAGGCAGGGAGAGTATAGGGGTTAAGGTCAAAGGGGATCCACTGGAAGGTTTTGAGCAGAGATGTGACATCGCCTGACTTCTGTCGTTGAGATACACTTTTTATTTTTGAATAGTTTTAGATTTACAGGAAAGTTGATAAAATACTAAAGAGAGTTCTTATATACCAAGCAGTTTCCCCTGATGTAACACTTTACATTACCATGGTAGGTTTGTCAAAACTAAAAAGCCAACATCGGTACCCTAGTGTAAACTAAACCCCAGACTTTATTCAGACTTCACCAGCTTTTTCACTAATGATCTTTGTTTCAGTTTAGAATACCACATACATTTAGCTGGCTTCCATGCTAGCAGGATCACCCTGGCTGCTCCACCATAGAAGACCCATTAAGAAGCTGTTGCAGTAGTCCAGGCAAGAGGAAAGGGGCTTGAAGTCATTTTGTGAAAAGTGGTCAAATTCTGGATGAACTTGAAGGCAGAGCCTACAGGTTTGGCAGGACATGGGATATGAGAGAAAGAGGAGAGTTAAGTATGATGTCAACGATTTTGGTTTAAAACAGGCATTTACTGGTTTGGGGGTGGAAACCAGGAATTTGCATTTGTACATGCTAAGTTGGAGTTGCCTATTGGACCACGTGGAGATGTCGAGTAGGCAGTCAGATACATGAGAGGGGATTTCAAGGATAAATCATGGCTGGAAATGTAAACCCAGGAGTCCTTAGCTTATAGCTGCTGTTTAAAGCCATTAGGCTGAAGGAGATCATGAAGGGAGTGAGTGAAGGTAGAAAAGAGAAGCGGTCTGAGTATTGAGCCCTGGGCTATGGAAGAAATTGGGAAGATGAGGAGGAAGCAAAGGGGACTGAGGAGGAATAGCCATTAGGGTAGGTGGAAAGCTAGTGAGCGATCCTAGAAGCCCAGGGAACCACAATGTCAAATGCAGCTGACAGAGCCAGTGAGATGAGGACTGAGGAGGAATTGTTGGATTTGACAATGGTGAGGGCATTGGTGACCTTGACGACAGAGTGGTGGGGTGAGAGTGGTTTCAAGAGAAAATGAGAAGAGAGAACATGAAGATGGCAAGTCTAGACAAATATTTTTGAAGAGTTTTCAGTAAAGGGAGCAGAAAAGTGGCACTGGAAGAGAATATGGGACTGAGAGAGCTTATTTATTTTCAGATGGGAGAGAGGATATTAAAATGATCTCCTAGAGATAAGCGAACTGATGGTGCAGATGACCTGGGAGAACTGGTGAAACCTGCAGTTACAGGTAAGAGGGATGGGAGCTAGTGCCCAGGTGGAGGGGTTCTAAGTAAGAACAGGAGGGACGACGGAGAGTATGGAGACAGATGGAGGGAGGTGAGTGGAAGCGTGGGGAAATTCTCTTCAGGCTGCTTCTATTTTCTCCATGAAGTTGGAAGCGAGACCACCAGCAGAGCGAGAAGAAAGGAGAGAGGAGAAGGTAAAAATGGCTGTCAGGAGGGTGGGAGAGTACACAGAACTGATGTATATTGATGGTCAACACAAAGGGTGTTTGAAGCTATGAATTTGAGACCCATCAGCCTGGAGATGAGTTTTCTCCAGTCACGTTCAGTTGCTGGGGCACAGACTAGAGAGGACACAGGAGAGGGGTTTTATCAGATGAACAGGATGGGAGAGAGGCGCCAGGGAGTTGTTATAAGCAATGGACTGATTATAATGATATGTCCTGGAATCAAAACTGGGTAAGGAGGAAAGGGTAGATGTGATGAGAGGGGACACTGACAAGGAGGTAAGATCAATGGATGAGAGACAGGGCCAACTTATCTACAGGAGGCACTGTGCAAAATTCCCACAACTCCTTTAGGGACCTACAAATGTTTTAATTTTAATGTATTTTAAAATCAAAAGAAAAAATGGAAATGATAGTAATGAATATATAGCAGGTACTCAAATAACATTATTTCATTTAACATCATTTCACTATAATGTTGATGAGTCAAAAAAAAAAAATGACACCCTGGCCAGTGTTTTTCAGTGGTTGGAGCATCATCCTGTACACCAAAAGGTTAAGGGTTTGATTCCAGATCAGGGCACATACCCAAGTCGTGAATTCAATCCCCGGTTAGGGCACATGTGAGAGGCAACCAATTGATGCTTCCCTCTCACATTGATGTCTCTCTCTCTCCCTCTCTCTCTCTCTCTCTCTCTCTCTCTCTCTCTCTCTCTTCTTCTTCTCCTCTTCCTCTCTCCCTCTCTCTCTCTCTCTCTCCTTCTCTTCCTCTCTCCCTCTCTATCTCTATCTCTGTCTCTCCCTTCCTCTCTCTCTGGAATCCATGAAGATCTCCTCAGGTGAGAATTTATTTATTTATTTATTTTATTTTACTTATTATTATTATTAATTTTAATCCCCACCCAAGGATATTTTCCCATTGATTTTTAGGGAGAGTGGAAGAGAGAGGGAAAGACAGAGAGAAACACATCAATTGGTTGCCTCCTGCAAGCGCTCTGACCAGGGCCCAGGCTGGAGAGGAGCCTACAACCGAGGCATGTGCCCTGACCGGAATCGAACCCAGGACTGTTTTGGTCCACAGGCCAACACTCTATCCACTGAGCCAATCTGGCTCGGGCTCCTTGGGTGAGAATTTAAGAAAAAGAAAAGAAATCATTTCCTGGCCTATGCTACTGTCTGTGTGGCACTTGCATGTTCTCCCCATGCCTGCATGGGTTTTCTCCTGCGGACTCTGGTTTCCTCCCCCATTCCCAATACATGCGCATGAGGTGAATTGAGCATCTACATCGTCCAGTCTGAGTGAGTGTGGGTGTGTGAGTGCGTCCTGAGATAGAAGGGCATCCTGTCCAGGGTCCCCACCTCATCCCATAAGCTGCTGGGACTGGCTCCGGCCACCTGGGACCCTGAACTGGAATAAGTAGGTTGGAAAATAATTATCTTACTTGTTTTTATTAATTTTTCTTAAATGTATGTATAGCTCATATTTATATCAATGTTTAACATTAGAAGTGTTTTGATTCTTTATTTAGAAGTTTAATGATGTTTCGTTTTGGTGACCAGAAATATGCCTATAGGAACATTTAAAAATTTATTTTATTTTTACCATTTTAAAATTTTCAGTTACAGTTGACATACATAACTTACTAAGTGATGATCCCTATAAATCGTGCTTATATACATAGTTAGTAGGATATTATTGGCTATATTTCCTATGCTGTATTTTACATCCCCATGACTATCCTGTAATAACATCTGTAATTTGTTCTTAATCTCTTCACCTTTTTCACCCATCCTCCAAACCCTCCTATGCCATAAGAACTTAACTCTTGTTTAGATCAATTTAGCCTATGGTAAAATTGGTTTCAATATAGGTATGCCATTTCACTTAAAGTCACAGTTTCCAAGAACCTACCGATGACATTAAGTGAGGACTTACTGTAGAATCATGCATCTTGCTTGGATTATATTTGTCTTTATACAAATGCAACCATAAACTATAGTTTTACTATTCTTTTGTGGCGGAAGAGGGCCATGAAGGTGAAGTGCATAGGACCCACCAAAGTTGTATTGTAGCCCAGTGATCCCCGTGGATCCCAATTCAATATATGTTAAATGCATTTATAATGACAGAAGCAAACACAACCTCAGTACACAGGATTGTTTGAGTCCAGGTACTAGAGGGCATAGGCTGAAACGATACAAGTTGGTAATAGGCAAGTGTGATTATAATAGGAGATTGAGATTATGGAGTGTGTGAAGAATTCATAGTAACAAGGTTTGGCTGAGACAATCCTCCTCATTAGTGGAGAAGAAATCAAGGAAAGGGGAAGTTGGTTTTATCAGTTATCTATTGCCATATTAACAAACCACTTCGAAACTTAGTGGCTTAACCACCATTTATCTGCTCATCGCTTGGTAACGTGGGCCAGCCTCAGCTGAGCAATTCCGTTCTTCTGGGCGAGGCATCGTCATATGGCTGCGGTCACCTGGAAGCTTGACTGGGGCTGGGTAGTATGACCTCACATGTCTGGTAGTTGGTGGCCAGGGCACCTCAGTTCTTCTCCATTGGGCTCCTCATCTTCTAGTAGGCTAAACTGGACTTCTTTATGTGATGTTGGAAGTGTTCTGAGAGGGCAAAGGGGTAAGCTACAAGGTCTCTTGAGGCCCAGACTCTGAGGACTCACAGTATCATTTCTGCCGCATGCTTTTAGTCAAAGCAAGTCATAAAGCCAGCCCAGATTCTAGGGGTTGACAAACAGACTCCACTCCTTGCTGAGAAGAGCAGCAAAATCATTGCAAAGGGTCATGTGGGACAGGAGGAAGTGTAGTGGCCATCTTTGCAAGCACATTTATTGGAAGAATTGTCTATGTGGTACTGAATCATCAAAAATCTCCAAGAATTTGACAGAAGTGGGAGTGAAAAGAGTGACAAGCCAGGTGCTGAAATTTTTACAGCATGCGGGAGAAGTAGTAAGTGATACAGTCCGATGCCATCAACTTCCAAAGTTTTAACCATCGTTACAGTCTCATCAGTGAATGCCAATGAATTTCATTAATGAGAAGGAACCGTTCATTTTCCACAACTGCTTTGACGCAGTCGCTCCCCAATTCAGAATCTGCCTTAAGGAAGGATCCCAAACCATGGAGAAAACCACATGCATGAAACGTGTGGTGCTACTAGACACAGTCCCCAGTGCCCAGGATGACATCCAGCACAAAGTAGTAGCACATAGGTGCTCAGAAATATTTGTTGAATGAATGTATCATAGCAAAAACATAAACACAATTGTGTAAGGGTCCAATTGTGAGAATCCCATAATGAGGGCTAAGTTAAATAGATTGTGATATATCTACCTAATGGACTATTATGCAGCCATAAAAATTATGCTTTTGAGGACTATCAATACATTATGTGGAGTAAAAAAAAAAGTCAGAATACAATATTACAGGTACTGTGTAAAAACATCTGGGTAGGAACAGGGGTAAAAAAACACACACCCACAATAGCGGTTTTATCATGCTAGTAGGATCATGGGTGATTTTTTTTCTTTTTACTTGATTCTTAAGGATCTATAGTGTTATTGAATTTATTTCATAATAATAAAGTTGTACACGCTCATTGTGGGAAAGGGGGAAATGCAGAAAAGCATCATTAAGAAAAGATAATTCCATTATCCAGAACAAAAGTCACTGGTAATTGACAGACGTTCTGTGTTGTCTCTCCCTGCTCGCAGTTAACATATTCTTAGCTTTTTTTTTTTTACATCTTCAGGCTTCAAAAAGGCGACTTTTGATAGTCACATAATCTATTTGACCTACACTAATTGGACATTATAGGTTGTTTGCAATTTTTTTTTCACTGAAAAACAAATTAAAACAAAATAAATGGTTAGAGCTATGGCATTACTCAAATTCAGAAAGCTCTTTAGGGAAGAGGAAGTGGCTGGAGAGATGAGGTGGGTGTGGCTGTTACATTCAATGGAGACTGCAAGAAAAACTAGTCCCGCGGCTCAGTCCCTGTGGGGTGTCCATAGGAAGCTTCTGCAGGGGCTAGAGTCCTCCCTCCAATCTATGGAATTTAAAGATGGTGAAATCTTGATCTGGAGGCTTAGGTGGTGTTCCTAGTCTCTGCCCTCTTGCGCTGCGCAAGCAAGAGAACTGTTTCCTGTCCTTGCCTTGCACAGGTGTCTCCGAGCCATTAGCCTGGACAATAGTCCTCCCCTACGCCCCCCACCGAACTCTTTTAGAGCTCTGGGTCTGGACGATTAGCCTGAGCTCAAGAACGGATATGATCCGGGGTACAGGAGAAGGAACTGGGGTGGGGGTGGGGGGCACATTTACAGAGTCAGGGGCATTCCCAGTCCAGAGGGGCTTCCCAGTAGCGGTCACGGAAAGGAGCAGGGTGGCGGTGATAGAGATAGGGGTGGGGGATGGGGCTGATACTTAGGCACGGGTTGATCCTAGAAGGCTGTGCATGGCGACGAGGAGAGAGAGAAGCGGAGGAGAGGCGCAGCCATTTGAAGCAGGTGATGGAGGATTTACTAACGGAGGAGGCGTGGGCTTGGTGACAGGAGGAGGGCGGGGAGCGGCGCCGCGCCCGGAGCGTGTGTGGGATACATCTGAGAAGCGTGATGGGACGTGGTGAGAACAGAGGTGGGGCGGGGGTGAGCGGCGCGGGTCAGCCAAGCTGGGGTTCGAGATGGGAGAATAATTGGGCGGCGCACATCTGGCCGGCACTTTGCAATCTCCTCTCATTCAGATTCCCATAATTTCCTCCTTTCGATGAAGAAAGCAAGTCTCGGATAGGTTAGGTGGCAGCGGAGGGTGGGGCACAGGGGAGAGAGCGATAGCGGAGAAAGGGGCGAGCGCCGAGCTCCGAGACAAGGCGGGAGCTGAGCGCCGCAGGGGGTGGGCGGCGGACGCTGGAGGATCGGGGGCGGGCCGGCGGCAGGCCGGGGAGTGGAGTGGGGAGGAGGGATCGGCCGGCACACGCCGCCCCTGGCAGGCGGCCCGAGCGCGCACGAGGAGCTGCCGCTGCTGCCGCCGCCGCCGCCGCCGCCGCCGCCGCTCGGGATCGCCTTGAGCCCCAGATTCCGGAGCGCTCGGCTCTCATGGCAGCCGCCTCGGCGCCCGGCCCCGAGGCCCGCTAGGGGCGGCCCCGCGCCCCAGCTCGGCCCCACGGCGGAGCCCGTCGGATCCGGCCTCGCTTTGCGCCCGGAGCGCGCCGCCTCGCAGCCCGAGGTGAGGACCGCGAGGGCCGGGGCGCTCAGGACGAGGGGCGCTCGGGGACTCCAGGCCCGGCGTCGCGGCCGAGCCGAGAGCGGCTCAGATGGGAAGGGGGCAAGTCCTGGCTGAAGTCGGGAGTGGGGTCGGAGACTGCTCGCTGCTGGGAACCAGACCCGGCGTCCCCTCCGTGCTCAAGGCCTCCCCTCGGCGCGATCCCCATTCCCACGGACTCCTCCGTTCTGCTGCGTCCCTAGACCCGGCCCCTCCACGCTGCCCATCCTTTACCTCTTCCCACAGAGCCTGATTCCGGGCCGTGTCACCAACCTCCTCGCTGGTTCAACCCTTCCCCGCCCCTGCTCGGCCGCTGCCTGCACCCCCTTCTTCTGACGGACTCCCCTCTCCCCCTCGGCTCCTATCGCTCAGAACCGCAATCCGTGCAGCTTATCTCCGCATCCGACCGCCTCCCAGCCTGTGCCGTCCCACAGGTGTCCGCACGTACGGCCGTCCATCCGTCCGTCCTTCTTGGGGCCGGCGCTGACCATGCCCAGCGGCTGCCGCTGCCTGCATCTCATGTGCCTGTTGTGCATCCTGGGGGCACCGGTTCAGCATGCCGTAGGTGAGCGCACCCCGGACGCAGGTCGCGGCCCTCTCCCGACGTCCCCCGCTTGCACGTTGACCTCTGCCGGCCAGAGACGGCACTGCAGCCGCTCGGACCCGCGGGGTTGGTGAGACCCGTCATCCCTTGGACGAGTGTTTGGGGTCCTGCCCCAGAGCTGAGCCCACCCAATTACTGGGGCCCCGCACCCTTCTGAGCCCAGCATCTCAGGGACAGGGCTCACCCCTCCCACATCAATCTCTTGCAGCCGATGACTGCAGCTCCCACTGTGACCTGGCCCACGGCTGCTGTGCGCCTGACGGCTCCTGCAGGTACCTCTCTGAGCACGTGCTCCTCAACCCTTCGCTCCTCTTTTCCCATCCCTTCACACCCATAACAGGCCAAGCCCCAGGGCAGTGTGTCTAGGGGCTTAAGACCCTACTGTTCCCTTCCCATCCCCCCACAGGCACACAGGGCAGACTGGCCAGCCTTCCCCCACCCCTCTATGCCTTGACTCTTCCTTCTTCCAGCTTATGCCTCCCCACTGTTTTACTCTCCCAAATCTGACCCAGGAATTCTGAAACATTCCTCCTCAAGACCAAGAGAAAGGCCTGGAGCTTGAGAGAGATTGGGAGCCTGGAGGAAAGGGAGAGAGAGGGAAGGTATAAAGCGAATTGGTTTGGCCTATAAAAGAAAGGCTAAAAAAATAAAAGAAATAAAAGAAAGGCTGCTGGAGGGCTGCTGGGGAGAAGACCTTATGAAAGAGTATCTTTCTTGATGAATTTGAGTAGTTGACTCACTGGGGTGGGGGTGGGGCAAATTCAATAGCAAGAGGGAAATGTGTCTGGATGGACATAAGGAAATGACCTGTCAGGGCAAGTTGCTGGAGGGGCTGGGGGTGTTTCGGACTCAAGGATGGAGGGCTTTTAAAAAAAATAGGTCAGGCCCTGGCGGGGCGCTCAATGGTTAGAGTGCAGGCCTGCCAGAGGTTCAGTTCCGAGTCGAGGGCACATACCTGGGTTGTAGGTTTGATCCCTGACCCTCATCGGATCCTGTGTGGGAGGAAACAATCGATGTGTTTATGTCACATCAATGTTTCTCTCTCTTCCTTCCTCTCTCCCTTTCTTCCCCTCTCCCTAAAAGTCAATGGAAAAAATATCCTCACTCCTTGGGTGAGGATTAAAAAAAAAAAAATAGGTCAGGCTTTTGCCCTGGAATCAAGTGCACTCTTTAAAAAAACAACACACATTTCTGAGTCTCAGATATGCCAGGACTGATCCTGGGAGTATTTACAATCATCTTAGTTCCTTCCTCAACACATCCCTGGAAGGTGTATTCCCAATTTACAGATGAGGAAACTAAGGCTCATAAGGATTAGACAAGACTTGAATGCTGGTGTCAGATGACCTGATTCCACAGACGCGACCCTGCACAGCCCACACCTATCCGGATGGGCCCGCTTCCCTTGGGGACTGTCATGTCTTCTTGTTTTCGAAATGCTCTGGTCTTGCCTCCACTTCCTCACATCCCCCGCCCAGAGCCCTGACCCTGTGCTTCTCCCCATCAGGTGTGACCCAGGCTGGGAGGGGCCGCACTGTGAGCGCTGTGTGAGGATGCCTGGCTGCCAGCACGGTTCCTGCCACCAGCCCTGGCAGTGCATCTGTCATGGTGGCTGGGCGGGCAAGTTCTGTGACAAAGGTAGGGGAGTGGAGAGGGCGGCTGTTGGTCTGGAGACCCCATGTGCCTTGGGAGAACATCCACTCCTATCTATTGGGTCCATCCCCAAACTCAAATGCACAGCCGCTGATCATTTTAGCCCCCATACCTATCTGTTGTCTCAGTTGGCCCTTAACCTGACCCCATGAGACAGGCAAGGCAGCTGCGGAAACGGTACTCATTTTACAGATGAGGACGCTGAGGCTCATAGATGAGCTACAACTTGCTTGCAGTTACTGAGACAGATTGACATTGCCAGGGCTAGGAGCCTCCTGATTCCGAATTCAGTGTTGTTGTTTCCCCCGCCATACACACCAGCCTGGGTGGGTTTGCAGTATGAGCTGCACCCACAGAGCCGTAGGTGGGGCCTGGCCAGGTCTGGGTGCCAGACGTAAGGGGCTATCCCAGAACCTTCCGTCTCCTCTATAGATGAGCACATCTGTACCACGCAGTCCCCCTGCCGGAACGGAGGCCAGTGCGTATATGACGGGGGCGGCGAGTACCACTGTGTGTGCCCACCAGGCTTCCATGGACGGGACTGTGAGCGCAAGACTGGACCCTGCGAGCAGGCAGGGTGAGTATGGCCCCGTGGGGTGAGTTCAAGGTTAGGTGGGAATCTGGTGACGGAAGGAGGCAGGACTGTTGAGAGGCTGGCGGTGAAGTAACAGGGCTGAGGGTCAGAAGCCCTGCCGGGGGCACCGGAGGGTAAAACCCCAGCTTGCCAGTGTCCCTAGTTCAGGGTTTCTCGGCTCTGTTATACCATCTGGACCATTTCTTCAACAAAAATCTACAGGAACTGGAGATGTAACAGATCCATGTGTGATTGCTCTGGCTGTTGGGGGGAGAGGGTTTGAGGACCTAGGACTCCCCTCCTCCTCCCAGGAAAGCTGCCCCTGTGGCCCCTAAGGATGTCCCACACAGCAGCCTTACGCCTCACTGTGTGCATGGGGAAATGGGCCTGCCCTCATTTCTGTGTGGGGCCTAAGAGCCGACCAAGGTAATAACACACTTGCCTTGAGCCTTGCCTTTGGTCCAGGCCCTATGCTGTTTGACATTGGGTTATCTCATTTAACCCTCACAATGTGGAAGCTGGATGCTACTTCCATTTCCATCTTTAAAAGGAGATATTGGAGGCTCGGAATGTGATTCAAGGTGACATTGCTGGAAGGGGGGTGGGCAGCAGTGGTCAGGATGCTGACCTAGGCTACCCTGCAGGTGTGAGTCCGTATCAAAGCCCTCTCCCACCTCCACCCCAGCTCCCCGTGCCAGAATGGCGGCCAGTGCCAGGACGACCAGGGCTTTGCCCTCAACTTCACGTGCCGCTGCTTGGCCGGCTTTGTGGGTGCCTACTGTGAGGTGGATGTAGACGACTGTCTGATGCGGCCTTGTGCTAACGGCGCCACCTGTCTGGATGGCATAAACCGCTTCTCCTGCCTCTGCCCTGAGGGCTTTGCTGGACGCTTCTGCACCATCAACCTGGATGACTGTGCCAGCCGCCCATGCCAGAGAGGGGCCCGCTGTCGGGACCGGGTCCACGACTTCGACTGTCTCTGTCCCAGCGGCTATGGCGGCAAGACTTGTGAGCTCGTCTTACCTGGCCCAGACCCTGCCACCATGGCAGATATGCCCCTGGGGCCCACCTCGGCTATGGTGGTGCCTGCCACGGGGCCTGTCCCCCACAGCGCAGGGGCCGGTCTGCTGCGCATCTCAGTGAAGGAGGTAGTGCGCAGGCAAGAGGCCAGGCTAGGTGAGTCTAGCCTGGTGGCCGTGGTGGTGTTTGGGGCCCTCACTGCCACCCTGGTCCTGTCCACGGTGTTGCTGACCCTGAGGGCCTGGCGCCGGGGGGTCTGTCCCCCTGGACCCTGTTGCTACTCTGCACCGCACTATGCCCCAGCACGCCAGGACCAAGAATGTCAGGTCAGCATGCTGCCTGCAGGGCTCCCCCTGCCACCTGACCTGCCCCCTGAGCCTGGAAAGACCACGGCACTGTGACGGAGGTGGGACTTTGTGCCGCCTCCACCTCCGCTGTCCTTCAGACTGGAATGGTCCTCACTTGCCACCCCTCAGCAGCTTCACACAAGAAATATTATTTTTTTAATACACAGAATGTAAGATGGGAATCTTATTCAATAAAACTATGACGGTATAAGTGGACTCCTTTTCCAGAAAAACCTGCCTGGCGTCACTGAAGAGGGCTGAGTAGAGGCCTATTTCTGGGGAAACCTTGGGACTTTGCCTTAAGCCTGGTTCTCAGAGCGGAACCCATGACACCTTCCCCCCGGGAAAGTGCCAGTGAGGTAGAGCCATGGAGGAGAATGTAAACAAACAGCTCGGCAGCCACCCACCCGGCAGAGGGTAAGATAGGGGCGACCCAGGAGGGTGGGGTCCTCAGGGGGAGGAGTGGGCTCCCTGCTGGCTGCTCTGCAGCAGCTGCTGGAACAGGGAGTGAGGTCGGTTGCGCAGGGCGGCAGGGGAGTCCAGCTCCACGACCCTCCCAGCTTGCAGCACCAGCACCCGATCAGAGTTCAGGATGGTGTTGAGCCTGTGTGAGAGGAGGTGGTCAGTGGAGGATGGAGGGCAACACCCTAAAGCAGCGGTCGCCAACCGGTGGTCCGTGAGGTCTGAAAGGTCGGCGACCGCTGCCCTGAAGCAGGAAGCTGACCCGCATTCCCTCCTCTCCTTCCCTAGACAGCACAGTTCTGCCCCCAGGCTTTACCCCGGCTCTGTGCTGGGGACTACAGATGCCTTCAGACAATGTGCTATGACAGTGCTTCTCAACCTTCCTAATGCCGCGACCCTTTAATACAGCTCCTCACGTTGTAGTGACCCCCAACCATAAAATTATTTTCGTTGCTACTTCATAACTGTAATTTTGCTACTGTTAATGAATGGTAATGTAAATATCTGTGTTTTCCAATGGTCTTAGGCTCTACAGCAGCGGTTCTCAACCTGTGGATCACGACTGTAGAGCCTAAGACCATCAGAAAACACAGATATTTACATTACAATTCATTAACAGTAGCAAAATTACAGTTATGAAGTAGCAACGAAAATAATTTTATGGCCCTGTCTGGTTTGGCTCAATGGATAGAGTGTTGGCCTGCAGACTCAAGGGTCCCAGGTTCGATTCCGGTCAAGGGCATGTACCTTGGTCGCAGGCACATCCCCAGTAGGAGGTGTGCAGGAGGCAGCCAATCGATGATTCTCTCTCCTCGTTGATGTTTCTATCTCTCTCTCCCTCTTCCTTCCTCTCTGAAATCAATAAAAATGTTTAAAAAAAAAAAAAAAGAAAAAAAAAAAAAGAAAATAATTTTATGGTTGGGGGTCACCACAACATGAGGAACTGTATTAAAGGGTTGCGGCATTGGAAAGGTTGAGAACCACTGTGCTATGAGAATGAGGAGCTGAGGTTCATGGAAGTTTGGAATCTCTAGGGCTCTGACCCCTGGGTCCCTGACACTATGTCCCCTGACTGGAATCTCATGCCGGATGCTTGCACACCTGTGGGCAATGGTTAGCACTGTCTTGTTGGCGAAGCGTCTGCAGATGGTCTGCTGGAGCAGTTGGTCTGTCTTCTGGTCCACACTTGCCGTGGCCTCATCGATGCACAGGATCTGGAACATGTGGAGGGGGTGGGCAGGACAGAGAAGAGGGTTCGTCTTGGCTCCTGCCCAAGCACCAGCCTCCACCCCCCGGCGGGGCCCAGCGCAGCCCAGCCCAGCCCGCAGCTCCCCACCTCCAGCTCTAAAAGGAAAACTAACTTGGTCCTCTGAGACTTCTCCCTGCTCTCTCCCTCACCCCTCACATGCTCCTGCCTTCTTCCCGGCCCTCTCGAATGTCTCCTCCTCTCACCTTACCTTGGCATCTGTGAGGAGAGCCCTGGCCAGACACAGCAGCTGCCTCTGCCCCAGTGATAAGCTCCGGCCCCCCTCGCCCAGCTCACCATCCAGACCACCTACAAGGCACAGCATCTTCACCCCTGGGTCCCAGGTCTCTCTCTGCCCCCTCCCTGCTCCCTCCTCTTCCACCCTGCAGGGTAGGGCCTGGTACTCACCCATGGACCCGATCACCTCACTCAGGTGGCACTGCTCCAGAGCCTGCCACAGGGCCCTGTCCTCATGCAGGCCCCGGGGGTCCAGGTTCTCCCGAACAGTCCCACTGAACAAAAAGGGCTCCTGGGGGATGATAGCCAGCTGGGACCTGGGGGACAAGGAGGGACATGGGTCTAGGCTGGAGATGTGGTCACTTCTGCGCCCAGCACAGGTTTTAGCTATAGGTCTAGCACCTCCAGAGAAGCCTAGAGAGGAGCCCTGAACATAACCCTCACTCAGCTCTCCCCGGCTGTTCAGCGTGTTCCCAGAACTGTGCAGGTGCCATGAGGGATACGAGAGAAACCAAAGGCCCACACTCTGCCCTTAAGGAGCTTACACCTCACTAAGCTACAAAACTCAGGACAGGAGTGGGCTGGCGGTGGGGCACTGACTCCAGCAGGCACTGGGACAGCCGTGGTGACAGGGAATGAGCAGAGAGTTTGAATGGCAGGGAGGGGATGTGTCAAGATGGGAGGGCTTGGAATTGGGTCCTGAGGATCCATATGGTGGAGCTATAATGCAAGGCCACCACAAGTGAGAAGAGAAGGCGGGGAAGGCAGGGTCAGGGCCTGGGACCAATAATAGGCTTTGGAACAGAGCTCCCCTACCTTTTCCACATCAGAGAAAATGACACTAGGCTAACCTGGGCTGGTGGGGGGAGTTGTTTAGCACCAGATGTGGCCTCTTGTTGCCAGGGGCAACTGGCCCAGGTCTCGAGTGCCCTGAGCATCACCCGCCAAGCCTGAGGGCTGAGAGGATGAATATCTTGGGCACAGCACCGGGAGGCTCTGATTCAGGACGCAGTGACCATTGCTCTAGAGTGCAAGGTGTATACTGGGAAGTACAAGAAAAATGAAGCTGGAAAGGTGGGCCTGGTCAGATTAAAGACCTGACACCACAGCTACATCCCTGCACCTGAGGAGAGCGAGCACTGAGAGCTCGCCATCCTTGCCTGCTGTCCTAGCTGCCTTCTCCCCCCAGTCGACCCTGCGGCCCTGAGTCTATGGAAACCTTCCGGCTAGGCTTCCTCTCGGTGCCAGCAGTCTGGTTCTCCTCTTCTCGCTCCCCCAGACCTGAGCTCGGCCAGCGCCAGCTGGCTGGTGTCCACTCCGTCCAGGAGCACGCGCCCCGAACTGGGCTCCAGCAGCCGGAAGAGCACTGACAGCAGGGACGACTTTCCGGAGCCCGTGCGGCCCACGATGCCCAGCTTCTCTCCGGGCTGCACGCAGAAGGTCACCCCATCCAGGGCATTTGGCAGCCCTGGCCGGTACACCAACACCACATCCTGGAACTCCACGCTCCCCTGCGTCAGCCAGCCAGTGCCTAGCTGGTGGGGTTCGTGGGTGGGAGGTGGAGGGAGATGGGTGAGACGGGGAGACACGGGGAGAAGGGGGGTTGGAGAGTGGAAGGAGGGGGAATGATGAGAAATGGATGGTGTGAGAGGGAAGGGGGAAATGAGGGCAAATGAAGGAGAGATGGGGAGAACAGACAGAAAGATGAGGGACACAGTGAAGAAAGGGGAGATCATGCGGGGACATTAGAGGAGCTGAGAAAGATGGCGAGGAGTGAAAGGAAAGGAACCTGGGGAATGACTGGGGCGGTTGGGAGGGTCCTTCAGGGTTCCAGTGCCCAGGCCTGGGGCACAGGTGCAGGCCTACCTGCCTCGGCTGGCCCTGGGGCTCCTGGGGTAGGTCACAGGAGTACTCCTCCAGCCGCTCGACGCTCACCAGCATGGTTTCTGTCTGCGTGAAGCTGCTCACCAGGCCCGAGAGCAGCCCCGTGAGGGACAGGGCATACGACAGAGACAGGCCCACCAGTCCTAGCAGGAGAGGAACACCAGGCACTAGGGGAGGCCTGGTGAGGAGGGCTGAGGCTGAACGGGAGAATCTCAAGCTGCGGACTGTGGGCATTGAAAGGAGGCCGCAGAGAAGCAGGAAGATGCCAGCAGCAGACCCAGGGCCACAGGACGCCAGATGCCAGGCAGTGGAGTGGGTCCGCAGAGGCGCTGAGGGTGGACAGGTGGGCCTGGCAGAGTGCTGGGGATGGGGGGAGCAGGGCAGGGGCAGAGACCAGAAGACTGGTTCTAGTACCAGATCCAGCATCACCTGGGAAAGTCACTTCTTGAGACTCAGTGTCCTCAACTCTACAATAAGGGGCAGGAGAATTACGACACATACTCACAGGGACCCTGCGTGGCAGGTGAAAACGCTGGGGGACAGCGCAGGGAGAGGTCTGGGGCAGGGCATGGGCATCGCATGCTTCTGAGGTGAGTGAAGGTGCCCGGGGCGGTACCTGGGTTGGCGAGGCCCTGCTGGTGCTGTACCAGGGCGATGCCTGCGATGGCGCTGACCACGGCGGCCCCCATGAGCTGTAGCCGGATGTCCAGCCACTGCATCGTGGCACTGGAAGCGAACTGGCACCTCTGGTTTAGCTCCAGGAGCCTCTGGTTCTTCTCCTCAAACCTGGGGGAGGCCGGGGGGCGGGGGGGAAGCAAGGCCACTCCACTGTGGCAATCACTTGCCCAGACTCCCCAACAGAACGCCTTCTTCTTGGAGCTGATCAACACACCCACAGGCCTCACTGAGGGTATGGAGAGGTCAGTGTGTTCTTTCACAGGGGGGCTGCTCTGCCCCACCATCCCTTTTTTCTCTTTCTTTCTCTTTCCCTTAGTGCCTTCACCCACCCTTCCCTTCTCAGGAGACCTGAAGTCCCTCTCTCCCATGTGCCTTTCTTCTTAAGGGGGGGTCCTCTGCCCCCTCCCCCCAGCACCTCACACCCTTGCTCTGGTTGGGAGAGGCAGACGCCACACACCTGTCAGTGGCCCCGCAGGCCCGGAGCACTGGGAGGCCGGCCAAGGTGTCGGCCAGGTGGGTGTAGAGCGGAGACAGGGTGAGGCTGCCCAGACGCCGCAGCTCCCGCGAGGAAGCCCTGTAATGGCGCTGCACACGGTAGTAGATGACGCTCAAAGGCGGCAGCAGCAGCAGCAGCCAGGGCAGGCCGGAGCCCAGCACAGCCAGGAGGCCCAGCAGGCCTGCCGCGTTGGCCAGGAGGATGTTGAGGATGAAGGGCAGGCTGTCATCCACACAGGCCACATCAGAGGAGAAGCGGTTTAGGACCCGGCCCATAGGCGTGGAGTCGAAGAACGTGATGGGTGCCTGGGAGAAGGGATGTGGTTGGGCAAGGGCAGGGTCTTGCACAAAAGGGGTTGGAGGCCACCCTGGGGGAGGTGGGGTGCAGAAGGTCCAAGGTAGAGAATTGGAAGGAAGTAAAGTGTCTCCAGAGTTTGGGAGCGGAAAGGAGGAACAGGTGGGGTCAGGAGGAAGAATATCGCAGGGTAGAAAAGATAGAGACTGTCCCTCTGGCCAGCGGTGACCCTGAAAAGCCATGCTGGCCACTCTTCTACCCCTGTGCTACACATGCCTACGTCCCTCTCCAGAACATGGGGACTTCCGGCCAGTGAGTGAGCGTCAGTTAGGTGTCAGGAGGAACATCCTGATCGCCCAGGGCTGGACAGAGCGGTGAGGGCAGTGGTCCAAGTCAGTACTGTCTCATGGCAGCATTCAGGCTCTGGAGCCAGACTGCGGCTGGGATTCCAGCTCTGCCACTTAGTAGATGGGAAACCCCTCAATCTCTTAAAGGCCCCTGTTCCTCATTTCAAAATCAGGGATAATAGCCCAGCCGGGTTGCTCAGTTGCTTAGAGCATTATCTAAATACGCCAAGAATGTCCTAGCCAGTCTGGTCAGTGGATAGTGTCGGCCTGTGGACTGAAGGGTCCCGGGTTTGATTCCATTCAAGGGCACATGCCTGGGTTGCGCGCTCAATCCCCAGTGGGGGGCGTGCAGGAGGCAGTCAATCAATGATTCTCTCTCATCTGATGTTTCTATCTCCCTCTCCCTTCTTCTCTGAAATCAATGAAAATATATTTTTTAAAAATACGCCAAGGTTGCAGGTTCCATTTCCAGTCAGGGCACATACAAGAATCAACCAATAAATGCATAAATAAATGGAACAACAAATTGATGTTTCTCTCTAAATCAATCATGAAAAAAACGAGACTAATGGAACTGCACCTCACAGGGCTATCGGTAAGGATTAAAGGCCATTTACGTAGCAGCCAGTTGCTCAGCACAGTCTGCCTGGCATGGAGTAAGGGCTCAGTGACTGCCAGACATCGGGACTACTGCTGGGAGGCACAGTCTCAAAGGCAGCCCCCTCTCCCCTTCCCCGTCCCCCAACTCTCTGCCTTTACTTGGGCAACAGTCCTATCTTAAGGCAGGAGACTAGGTTGAAGGACTTTCTGAAGTGTCTCTCAAAGCCAGAGTAAGAGAAATGAATTTCTTCGCAGCCTGAAGATGCCCCCTCCCTGGCTCCCGGAGGAGAGGCAGAACAGTAGGCAGCTGCTCCCTGACAGGCACTGGACAGCCCCACGTAGGACTGGGTTCACAGCCCGCTCTCTAGGGAAACAGCCTTGCCTCGGTCACTCTCAGAGCCTCAGTTTCCTCATCTGTAAAATAGGGAGAATAATACCTGCCTCACAGGGTAATTATGAGGTCCAAATAAGACAATGGATAAGAATGGGCTTTGTAACCATAACAACATTAACAATAATTGTCAATTGAGCACTTAGTATGTCCCAGGCACTATCCTAAGCACTTTCTTTCTTTAAAAAAATATTTTTTTTATTGATTTCAGAGAGAAAGGAAGAGGGAGAGAGAGATAGAAACACCAATGATAAGAGAGAATCATTGATTGGCTGCCTCCTGCATTCCCCCTACTGGGAATCAAGCCCACAACCCAGGCATATGCCCTTGACTGAATCAAACCCGGGACCCTTCAGTCCATAGGCGGACACTCTATCCACTGAGCCAAACTGACTAGGGCTATCCTAAGCACTTTCCATAACTAATTAATTTATCCTCATACTAAGTCTATGGGTAGGCAACAGACTAGAATAGATATACACATAGCAACCAGGATGGATCTTAGAAACAGCCCTAAATATAAACCATAAGAAACAAAATTTCATTTATAAAAATATATGAACACAAAATGGGCATTTCACACACAAAAAAACCCAAAAAGATACACATTAAACCCAAGTAGAATGTTGCTTTTCAAGGGAAGTAGGGGAAATGGAGATAGGGTATGCAGAAAAAGGGATGGATAATAAATAAGTAAACACAAAAGGGACTTGGCATGGACTAAGGGGTGCTTAGCTCAACCCTCAGCCCTTTAGACCAGAATCATGTGCCCTTGACCGACTCTGAGGACGATCCCCTTCTCCCCATGTGGCAGAGGAGGAAGCTGTGGGTCAAGTAACTGGGTCTGAACCCAGACAGCCCCTCTGCTCTCGGCCTCTCCAGGTCACAAGTTGTCAAGTGCTGCACTCATCTGTGAGGGGCTAGATTCTCCCGAGGACTAGGAAGTAGGATGGGGCCCAAGTATAGGGAGGGCTCCCACATGCCACGCCCACCCTCTCATCCCCTCACCATAAGGACTCGACACAGCAGGCGGCGATGCAGGATGGCGGCTGCCCGGAGGGTGCCCGCTGCAAAGAGCACTGCCCGGAGGAGGGTGCAGAGGGAGTTGACTCCAGCAATGGTCGCATACACGGTGAGGTAGAAACGGATGTCTGAGGAGCCATTGGGGGCAGCTTTGGGCAGTAGGAACACTGAGGTGCTGGGTGGTGGAGAGGAGGCTGTGGGTCACCAACAGTAGAGCCACTCGAGGGTCCCTTCCCCTCCCTTACACTACCTCTCCCCATTCTGCAGAGAGACAGCCCCTGGAACGCCAGCCCTCTTCCCCAACCCCTCCACCCCCCCCGCCCCTCCCGCCCCACCTGCTTCCCAACTCTCACTCCCTGCCTGGCAACCATTCTGAGAGTACCGGGCCTGCTCCCAGCCCCAGTCACTCACTAGAAGCTTCTGGGGGAAAAGAGGAGCAGTTGGGCAGAGAGGAGCCCAGCAGAGTCCGGGGTGGTCTGGACTGACACCTCCTGGGAGCTATTCTTGTCTGCCTTCAGCTGAGAGATCCAGTGGGAGAGCCACCAGTCAGCAGCGTTCCTCGTGGCTGGGTGGGGACGGGAAAGACAGAGCTGTGAGAGACTCACCTCCTCAATCCTAATCCTCTGCCCTTGACTCTAGTTCTCTCCTTCTTCACCCTGCTGGCCCTCCCCACCCTGCCACTATTCCATGTCCTCCCAGGTGTGCGCTTCTTTCCTGGGTCTATCACTCCACCGGTCTGCGGGGAGCTTGATCTCAAATGTGCAAAATGGGGCAGATCCGACGATGGCTACAGAGTGCATCTGTCTGGCTTCTGGGACTCTCTCAGCACTGGGGGCAGGCCTATTGTCTCGGCTGTCGTCCATGCCTGGTGAGTCTTGGGCTTTGTAAGGATTACTCCACAGGGAAGGATGTGATGGACCTGGAAGACTAGGCTGTGGGTGGGATAAGGGCTCCGGGGTTTATTCCTACCTTGCATGAGGAGCAGCGAGGCAAGGATGGCCAGGGCCAGGCCCAGGCCGATGGCCCTCCAGTATGCTCGGTACACGTGGAAGGCCACAGCGCCCTCCTTCTTGCTTTCTTCCTGCAGCAGGCGGCCAGATGCGCTCTCCTCCACCTCCAGTCCCTCCTTTGTTTTCTCTGAGCTCCATACTGACTGTGCTGTGGCTGGAAGGATCAAGGAGGTCGGGGGGGGGGGGGGGGGGAATTAAGCTTGCAGGATGGCAGTTGAAAACCTCAGTGTTTCAGAGAGGCAGGCAAGCTCTGTAAAAATCGTATGCCTACTGTCTGGCGGTGAAGAGCAAGCCACTTCCTGTCATCCTTGGGCCGTACCTGAGTCAGACTCGTGACCATCTTCAGCCCAGACTTTGGGGACAGCTTGTACCAATGGCAGGATCTCAGAGGGAGGCCCTGGAAGGCAGCAGGTGAAATTCGGAGGGGACTGTTCCAGAAATACACTAGGTTTTTCTAAAAATGTGTCAATTTACCCTCCCCCTCCCCCACCACCCTTCTCTTTGGACCCACTCTGGCAGGGCTCTGTCCGAGATCCCCAGACTCTGGGCAGGACCATCAAGTCCACCCTCTGTCGGGAGCCCAATCAGCACAGACGGAAAATGTTCGCCCTGGGAGAGTCAGAGCGCCGTGAGCACTCTGTCCAGCGTCACCTCTCAGTGCAGCCAAGCTTTTTCCTTACGCCTCACAAATTCCCAGCACTCTGGTGGAGCCTCATTTCCTCCTGTTTCTCTCCCAGTGAACCTGCAGACAGTCATGTCCCTCTGGATAATAATCCTTCAGGATTTTTTTTATATATATAAAAAAGACTGTTCTAAGATTGCTTTCTCTTCTCCATGGACATCAGACTGTTCTCAGAGATCCATGGGCTCTAAGTTCCCAATGTACTCGGTCACAAAGCCCAAGTCCCCAGTCCATGGGCATTTTGCAGCGTGCACCTTTCCCTCCTGCTCTCCGTTTACTCACATGGGTTCTGTGAAGGCAGGACAGGGGCTCCCAGGAGACAGGAGGATGACTGGGCCCAGGCCACACACGGAGGGGTGGCAGAGTCCGCACTTGACAATCCCTCTGTCCCTCTTCCCCAGTTACACCCAGGTAGGTGGCCCCTCACTGGCCGGCCTCCTGCCCTGGCAGCCCACATTACCCGCCTGGACCAGGCGCCCGGCCTCCAGCAGCAGCACCAGGTCAGCCTTCTCCAGGTACTCGGTGCGGTGGGTGCAGAGCAGCCGCGTGGTGTGGCTCAGCACCCCCAGGATGCACCTGTGCAGCAGGTGGTTGGCCACGTCTGCATCCACAGCAGCCAGAGGGTCATCGAGGAGATAGAGCTCCTTCTCCTAGAGAGCGGTAGGGGCACCATGGATGCCAAGTCCCAGGTCCTCTGGCCAGAACCCGGACCTCGCCTAGGATGTGATCTTGAGGGAGTCAGAGAAAACGGTTCAGAGGAACTCTGGGCGCTACCCCTCACGCAGGCGAGGAGGTGAGACCTGAGGTGGACTTCCCTCCAGTCAAACAAGGCCAGTGCCCCAGGGCCAATGCTCAGCCTTGCTGGGGCCCAGTGCCTCAAGCCACATAATAGGTTTTTTGTGTATGTTTTAAATATGTTTTTATTGATTTTTTTTTTTTCAGAGAGAGAGAGAGAAATATTGACCGGCCTCTGGCATGCACCCTAACTTGGGATTGAACCCACAACCTGGGCATGTACCCTGACCGGCAATTGAACTGGTGACCCTTAGGTGCACAGGACGATGCTCGATCAACTGAGCCACACTGGCCAGGGCAGGGCACATAATAGTTTTTAAAGGGCCTTTAATTCTGCCCTGAATCTGCAAAAGGGGAATGGGGTGGCCAAGGAACCACCAACTCAGGAGCATGGGCGAGGGGGAACCAGATGCTGAAAATATCCCACACCTTCCGGCTAAGCTCCCAAGGCTCTGGACTTGCCCACCTTTAGCTTACCTGGTAGACAGCACGAGCAAGGGCAATCCGGGCCCGCTGTCCCCCGCTGAGGGTCACACCCTTCTCCCCCACCTCTGTCAGGTCTCCAGCAGGAAGGATCTGATGGGACAGGCGTCTGAGCAAGCTCCCCAATACTTTCTACCCCATTTCCTATCCCTTTGCACAGAAATGAGTCAGGGAGCTTGAAAAGACTGGTCTTAAATTTGGGGCGGGGGGGTGGGGGAGGCGGGCAAGCCAGAGGGGATAAGCCATAACAACTGGCATTTATTGAGCATTTACTATGTGCTTAGCACTTTACAGGCATTATTCCATCCAATCTCCATGACAACTCTATGAAGATGGTACTATTTCCTTTTCACAGATGAGATCAAAGCTCAGTCAGACTCACTACCTTGCCCAAGGTTGTTCCACACCTAGGAAAGGGCAGGACACGAGCACAGACTCTTAGCCACTCCATCACACTACCGCCCCTTTTGTAACAGGCCAGGATGATGATGGGCAAATTCAATGTGAAGCTTTGAAGGTTTTTCACGGAGTGTACCTCGAGGCTTCCTGGGGCCTCACGAGTGACCTCCTTAGCTAAGGGGTCCCAATATCAGAGGACGTGCCTGTGGTCCACCCGATGGTGAGGCCAAGGAAAAAGCTATGCTCCTCCTCTTTTCTTACTGCCTAGCACAGTTCCTGGTAGACATTTGCTATAGATGCTTGATAAAGAAACAAACAATAGATGGACAGAGGATGCCCCATGGTCATAGTCAAAGGTCCTCCTTTCCAGCGAACTGCCACATTTACCTGGACAGGGTAGTGGTGACGGCAGTCCCGCAGGGATATGGGGGTTGGGTGGGGAAGTCATGGGAGAAATGTGGGATCCCATCCCCTCTAAATTTAGAAAGGGTTCTCTGGGCTTCCCTACAGTAACCTTGACTCCCCCAAGTCTTCCCACTGGGAGGTAAGGGAGGGCCTCTTGAATAAGAACACCCAGCCAGACCTATGTAGATCTCAGCCTCACAGGGAATCCTTCCCTAGCCCCAGAAGACTCAGGGTTCCCCCAGTGGCTATGTGGAGCCCCGTCCCCCTCCCGCCCCAGCTCACACTCTGGGAGGAGCAAAGCCTGATGGCCAGTGCTAGGTAAGTGATGTCTGAGTGGACGCAACCCTCTCCCAGAGTAAGTGTCTGATGTGAGGTGTCAGGGACAGGAGCACACAGGCGGCCAAGAGGCTTCAGGGCCAGGACTCACACTGAGGTCGTCATTGAGGGCGCAGGCCTCCAGCACTTCCTTGTACAGCTGGGCATCAAACGTCTTCCCAAAGAGAATGTTGTCGCGGATGGTGGCAAACTGGACCCAGGGTTCCTGGGTGGCCAGGCCGAAGCCTTTGGACAGGTCCCACAATGCCACGCGTCCACGCAGCCTGCAGAGAGCCAGGCCAGCAGCATGGGGGCCGGCTCCAGACCGAGTCTCTCCATGCCCAGCCCCTGCCTCCAGACTGCTGTGTTCTACATAGGGTCCCCCCTCATGTCACATGGCTCTCCGGATTGGCAGCCACGGAAGTCCTAAATGAGGCTGTGGGCTCTTTCTGGACAGGGAGGGGAAAACTGCTCTCTGACGGAAGCCAAGCAGCTGTCACATCTAGATGTTCTCAGCAGCTCAGAAGAGAGCATGGCCACTACCCTGGACTCATGCACAGAAGAAGAAAGCCTCCTTCACGCCTCTGCTCTTCTCTGGACCCCTTCCCTGCACAACCACATATTCTCAAAGAGCAGCTGACGCTGGATGTTTGCATTTATTTTTTCACTCACTAATATAGCACTTGTAACTCTGGTGTGATCATGATGAGAACTCACTTTCCTGAGAGTTTCCCCCTTTCCAGACTGAAACCTCTCCCAAGAAAGGGACAATGTCTTCTTCACTGGGCATCTGTGGCCCCTACAAAAGGCCCACCACATGGTAGGGGCTAGGTTAAGTGTTGCTGGAGGGCAGAGCTGAGGATGGGGACGCCAGAGGTTGCTTACCTGTGGAGCTCCCCGGCGATAGCGGCCAGCAGTGAGCTCTTCCCGCAGCCCACCTTCCCCACGATGCCCACCAGGAGACCCTGCAAAAAACCCACACAGTTGAGTGCCGGGTCTCCCTCCTGAGGCCCCGGCTGCTAACCATCCCACGGAGGCTTCTCTCTAGGCCCCAGTGAGTCTGTAGGGAAAGAATTCGCCATGAGGAACAAAGCCTAAGAAATTCCAAGGAAAGCTCTGAGGCAGGCATCCCAGAATGGGGAGAGGGAAGGAAGGGCCTCCAGGCTTTGGGGCCTGGATGCTGGGCTGGCTAAGTCCACCTGTGGCTGGACTTCTGGTATCTCAGGGCAAAACGCAGTGTTTCAGAAGGGCCTATTTCTGTCATTTGCAGTTTAAAATCTGGTGCGTTCCCTTCGTTTGTTAGTTGTAACACACATTCATTGAGCTATCTCCCTGTACAAAAAGAAAAAAAAAAATCCTTCTCTAGGAAGAGGCAGAGTTCCCAGAGCTCTGTCTGTGAGCCCCCACCCAGCAAAGCCAGGACTGACTCATCTACGGGTAGGCAACAAACCAACGTGAGCCCCGCCCCTGGGAATGCTCCCTTTTTCTGGCTCCAGCCCGCACGTAGGAGGGCTCTCCGCTCCTAAGGGCATCTTCTGCTCAATGCAGAGTGGGTCCACAGAGAGAGAAAAACGAGGCAAATAGAGAGAAAAGCAGACAGAAGGAAAGAGCTCTCTGCAAGTCGAGGCCTGGTTCTGGGCTGCTACTGAGACGGAGCTGCATGCTTGCTTTAGGATTCTGCAATTCATCTCCATATCCTTACTATACATTCTTGTTTGCTTAAGCTAGCTCCAGTGCATTTCTACAACGTATATCCAAAAAAAGCCCCAACTGACACATTAGTAAAATTCCTCTGAAAAATTCCAGCCTTATCTTGCCTGAACTAAGAGGAAAAACAAAACATACAGCCCAAGCCAGAAACCTGAGCCAAATGTGGTGGAGACAGCAGCCACCACCAGAGAATGCTGGGTTGAGATGTGGGGCAAAGGGTTGGATGGGGTCAGGGGAGCATGAAAACTCAGGATTGGGGTAAACAGGAGTCACGGTGCTGCCAGGAATGTTCTTTCAGGTGCTTCTGTGAGAATGCATGTGGTGGTGTGACCCACAGGGTGTGAATCCTTTCGCCAAGCTAAAGAGAGGACTGTCTATCTCATCTGCAAAATCCTTTTCAGAAGGGGCTGCTGGGTCTCTTCCCGGTGCTCAGCCCGGGGGCTGGATCAGCTCTGGGGTCGGTTCTGAACTGGATACCCTCTAGCGGACATGGATGATACAGGAGACAAAACACTTGCTGGTCTGGACTGGGTGGGTGTGAGCTGTCTGAAGACCACAGAGAGACGTGACTATGTAAAAGCTGTGCGGGGAGGAATGACATTCAATGAAGTGGCATCTCTTCCTCAATTACAGCCTGCTCACCAAAACCTCTCCGGTCTTCCCTCGGTATTTAGAGCTACAGGGCCATCTAGCTATGATGGGTTCCATCCTTGTTTATCTGTCACTGAGTCCCCATCTTCCTTATTAGCCTGGGGACTCTTCTAGGTTGTCTGACCAACAACAACAAACCTTCTTCACTTCAAGGTGCCTGATGAAGGTCTCCTGGCTGGCTCCAACTGGGTCCCAAGAGAACAGGGCTTCATGCAGCTCCAATACTGTAGATGGCTCTGTGGGGGGATCTGAACAAGGAAGAAGCCACTCAACTTGGCCTTCTAATCCACCATCTACCTGCTTGGGGAGGGTAAACCAGGGGCATGCCGTTAGCTTGCCTGTCCCATATCTACCTGCCGAGGGCTAATTCAGCCTCCTTCTCGGTCTGAGGATTCTCCCCCAGGAAATGGCCACCTGCTCTACCTGGACCCCGTTGCCTCTGGCTTCTCTTGGTAGCATCTATGTGCAGTGCCCTCCTCACCCGTGCCAGGTTTTACCCTCTAGCTCCCCATTACCTTGGCTGTAGTAGACCTTGGGGTTGTGGTTGGGAAGATCGAGGAAACGCTGGATCCGGTCCAAGGACACTTTGGCCTCCAGGAGGCCATTGATCACCCAAGGGAAGTTGTTGAGAGGAAGAATGAGCATGCGTACCAGTGCCAGGGCCGTGAATACCTGAGGTTGAGGGGGGAGGGTAGTGAAGCATCTGAAGGCCTGCCGTATGGGTGGCCCTGTGGATGGGTCTATGTAGGGAAGAACAGGGTAGCAGCAGAACTGAGGGGCTGGTTGGACAATCCTTGGATCAGAGCTGGAAAAGGTGGCCATTCCAAGAATCCCAGATCCCAGATGGTCCTCCAGGGATCCAGGTTGTACCTTAGGCACGCAGGCCTAGCCCATTCTCAGACCTTCTCAGAATTTCTAAGTAGTAAGCCTCTGGCCCCGGGCAGAAGCAGCACAGGATCACGGATTTTTTTTTTTTTTTTTTCTCTCCAAGGCTATCAAAATGAGAAAAAAGGGACCTAACAGAGCTTGGGCCTGACCAGAAGTTGGAAAGGAAGAGGAGAGGAAAAAAGGAATTCCTTCACAGAGGGAAGGGTTACATATCGGAGGCCCCAGCAAACGGTCCCTTCAGAGAATTCCCCTGGGTTGGAACAGAAAAGGCAGCCAGGGAATCCTCCTCCCTCCTTCCCAGCCAGTACCACCAGCTGAGGCCCCTCCCCACTCCACTGCAGTCTTCTTGCTGCTGCCTCCCTCCAGCCATCCTCCCTGCCCCCTCCCCCAGTCCTTACCTTGGTGGCAGTGAGCTGGTTCCCCAGGAGGACATAAGTGATGAAGATGACGATGGAGATGACAACCGGCAGGGCAGCCCACAGGTACACACAGGCTGCGTCCAGGTATTTGATGACCCGGAGTCGCCCCAGCTCTTGAGCCCGCCAGGCCTCTACTCGGGCCTCCAGCACCTGCTCCCACCCGAAGAACTTGATGACCCGCATGCCACTCAGCAGCTCCGTCATGAGCTAAGGACGAACAAGAAAGCGGTGTGAGGTGGAGACACTGCTCATGTCTCCTCTGCCTCGTCCTCCCCAGGCTCGTAGTAGAGGATGCCGAGTACCCTGAGCCTCCAGATACTCTGCACTTCCTAGCCCTGGTTTTCTTCCTCACCTCAGCTCTTTCTGGAAGTCCTGCCCTGAAACCCTTTTCAACCCTGAGTTGCTTCCCCTCCCCGTCTTTTACTTTTCCATACACTCCAGCTGGGGACAGGTCAGAGCTGGGTCCCCCTACCTTCCTAAGAGGTGAACTGGTGGAAAGTGCAGAGGGTTACCACACTGGTACAACATTCTTCCATTAGATGAGGGAGGAAGGACTGCTTCCCAAAGCCAGAAGATAAGGGCTTCTCGGGCTGGTCACCAGTCTGGCCCATGGCTTGGGTGGTATGTGAACTATTCCGGTAGGAGAATACAGATGTAGGAGGCCACACCACAGCCTGGGGTTAGACGGGCAGAGGGGTCCAGGCAAGATGGGCAAGGGCCAGAGGAACTCTTTGGATCCTAACTTTTATACATTCCCAGCCTGCAAGCCACGGAGGCACTGGAAGCCTTCACAGGTGGCCTTGGAGACCTCGTCTGTCGTGAGTAGGAAAAAAGGCCTCATGCTATAACCAGCCATCAGGGACAGCCCCCTCTCCATTAGCACCAAAAGATGCTGACAACTGCCTGGCCGGTGTTGCTCCGTTGAGCGTCGACCTATGAACCAGGAGGTCACAGTTCAATTCCTGGCCAGGGCACATGCCTGGGTTGCGGGTTTGATCCCCAGTAGGGGGCGTGCAGGAGACAGCTAATGAACGATTCTCTCTCATCATTGCTCCTATCTCTTTCTCTCTCCCTCTTCCTTTCTCTCTGAAATCAATAAAAATACATTAAAAAAAATACGTTCACAATTGTGCTGTAGGACCTCCAGGCCTACCATCCCGTCTGTAAAGGTACCTACAATCACTCAAAACCCAGAACTGACTCAGCCAGATGCTTAACACCTGGAGCTGGCCAGGTGGGAACGTGAGCTCCTCCCTTCTGCAGAGCCCACCGCTAAGAGGCAGCTGGGGTTCCCCTGGGCTTCCCTACAGGCAGCTATGGGATGGCGTGGGCCCTACATGAGGAGGGAGACTTGGGTCATGGCTCTATCACTAAAACCTCATTTGGTCCCAGACAGGTTACTTCCTTCCTCCTAGGGTTGCTGCTTAGGACTGCATGAACTAATATTACTAAGGAGCCACATTCACTTAGGGCTCATTTTGTGACTGGCACCGTACCAAGCATTACCTCATAGGAACCTCACAATGACCCTAAGAGACAAACTATTATCCTCGTTTTACAGATGAGGAAATGGAGGCCCAAAGAGGTTAAGTGACTTGCCTGAGGCGATTAAACTAGTACGTGGCCAAGTTGGGATGTGAACCCATGTCTCTCTCCAGTCTGAGCTCTCAAGTTCTAGATCACACTCCCTCCCTCAGGCTGTGCAGGGGAGGACCTGGGGACCGGGACGCGGGGTGGGGGTCTCCAATTGTGGAGGGACCTCAAGCAGCCCCTCACCTTAACCCGCGTGTCCTTGTGCTGTAGCATCTCCTGGTTGCTGGCCATGATGCGAGTGGCAATCACTTTGTTGACAGGAACCAGCAGCAGTGCCAGGATCAAACCACCCACGAAGGCCACACCCACCTGTTGGTGCAGCAAGTAGAGGGTGATGGCCAGCTGCAGGGGCAGGCCCCAGGCCTCATGGAAGCTCCCAGCGAAGTTAAGCAACCGCTCAGAGTCGGTGCCTAGTAGGTTCAGGGCCTCCCCAGCAGGAGGACGTCTGGGACCCAGCTGTGAAGCCTTGCGGTACAGGATGTTCAGCACGGCCCCCCGGGCCTGGAGTGTCACCTTCCGTAACTCATACCCGTACTGATTCTGCAGCACAGCGCCCAGCACAGCCCCAGCGGCTAGCCCCAAGGCATAGAGCAGGCCATTGCTTAGAGGCTCCTGCCCCTCCTCCAGGAATCCCACCAGGAGGGACAACAGCAGGGGCCCCGAGAATCCCAGCATGGTCCCCACCAGCTTCAACAGTCCAAGTGCCAAGTAGCAGCGCCCAAAGGCTCCATACAAGGCCCTCCACAGCTGGGCCCCCTCCTGCCAGTGTGCCTGGAAGACACGGGCCAGGTAGGTTGGGTGCAGCCTGTAGGGAAGGCGGCAAATGTCTTGGGGCTGCTGGAGATTTCCACGGGCCCCACGGGCCAGCAAGGGTGCCAGCCAGGCATAGGAAAAACGTGACAGCCAACTCTCTCCATCTTCGGCTATCTCAGGTTCCTGCCCCTCTGGCAGGAGGGGCTCCCAGGGTACCTGCGGCAGCCCAGGGACTGCCCAGCCTAGTCCGTAGGCCACGAGTGAAGCCAGCTGCAGGATGAGAAGGCAGAGGCGGGAGAGAGGCCCTGGGAGAAGTGGGGGCAGAAGTGTGCCTCGCTGGCAGTGCCACAGCAGGGTGAGCACTAGGGCTGGGGCTGGCAGGAAGGCAGCCAGAGCCAAGGCCAAGGGCCCTCGGGAGTGGCCATGAGGGGAATGAGCCAACACCCACAAAGCCAGGCTGTGGCTGATCCAGGCCACAGCTGCCACACCCCCTGCCAGCACCTCTAGCCCTATGGGCCCTGGGCCTGCCCCTGGTGGCAGAGCAACTGGAAGGAGGTCTAACAGTGGAAAGATGGAGAGCAGGAAGGAGGCTGTGAGTCGGAGGCGCCAGCCGGGACTGCACGGTAGGTTGTAATCTGGACTCCTGGGGATAAGGGGGAAAACAGAAAAGGAGGCATATCATGGTTGACTCAGGGCCCAGACATACCTCTAATAATTCACTTTCCTGGAGGGAATCAATTCCCTTTCCTGCCCTATGCACCTTATTCTTACCCCACTTTACCCGGGAACCGAGGGCCTTTTCTCCCAGGAAGTCTTTCTGGATTAACCTAATCCACTTTCTAATCTACCCACACCATTTCCGATCATTCTTTCACCACAGAAATGAACAGTTTTGATTAAGGTCATATAAAATATGAAGGCTCTAATTAGAAAAAAATTCTACATTTTCATACTGATAACCACTTCAGGATGAGTACTCACTTTCACAGAAATATCTACCTAAAATAACCCTTAAGTTCACCCGAAGCACTATTAGGTGGATAAAAATTTAACTGACATACACCTCTTATACTCTTATAACCTAAATGTTATGAAGCCTCAGAATATTCTACTCTCAGTCTTCCCAGTGGTTGTAGAGGGTGGTATAAATCACTCCTGTGACTCCTTTAGCTGAAACACAAAACTCTTTCCGGTTTTGTCTATATCTTCTTGGCATGGGAAACATGTTTTTAATAAACAAAAGGGTGATCTGTCTGCATTAAAAATCAAGCATCGGAAAACACACCTGCAACAGTGAATATTAGAATGTCTTGAAAGTTCATATAGAAAGAGGGCTGAGCCCTGGCCGCGTGGCTCAGTTGGTTGGAGCATCATCCAGCACACCAAAAGGTGGCGGGTTTGATTCCACCAGAGCACATACCAAGGCTGCAGGTTTGATCCCGTCAGGGCACATATGGAAGGCAGCCAATTGATGTTTCTCTCTCTCTCGTTCTCTCTTCCTCCCTCCCTCCCTTCCCCTCCTCTCACTCTAAAAATTAATGAAGCCAGGCTGGCATGGCTCAGTGGTTGAGTGTCAAGAGGTCACAGTTCAATTCCCAGTCAGGGCACATGTCCTGGTTGCAGGCTCGATCCCCAGTGTGGGGTGCGCAGAAGGCAGTTAATCAATGATTCTTTCTCATCATTGATGTTTCTATTTCTCTCTCCCTCTCCCTTCTTCTCTGAAATCAATAAAAATATATTTAAGTTCTAACCGGTTTGGCTCAGTGAATAGACCTTCAGCCTGCGGACTGAAAGGTCCCTGGTTCGATTCCGGTCAAGGGCATGTACCTTGGTTGAGGGCACATCCCCAGTGGGAGGTGTGCAGGAGGCAGCTGATTGATATTTCTCTCTCATTGATGTTTCTGACTCTCTATCCCTCTCCCTTCCTCTCTGTAAAAAATCAATAAAAATATTTAAAATATATATATTTATTTAAACAATAAAAATAATAATAATTAATTAAAACATATCCTTGAGTGAGGATTAAAAAAAAAAGAGGGGACCTGGGGATCAGGATGCTGGGTGGGGGGTCTCCAAATACAGAGGGGCCTCAAGCAGCCCCTCACCTTAACCGTGTGTCCTTGTGCTGTATTTCCTTTGCTGGTAGGGGTGGGTTACTGAAAAAGTTTAATTGTAGATTAAAATGCTTCAGGTTTCCTTTAAAAAGTCCAGCTGATCAGTTATATGAGTGTTTATATTGGAATAAAAGTCAACCTTTAATAATTCTGTTTAAGCTGTGGAGACAGAGGAAAGAACACTTTGGAGGCTGATATACTGGCTCCAAGTTGGCCATCAACCAGTCTCATGACCTTGGGCAAGTCTCTTTCCCTCTATGCATCTAATTTTCCTCATCAGTACAGTGAGCAGTGACGACTCTGGACCCAAAGCTCTCTGAGGTCCTTTCCTGTATGAGATTTTGGATCTTTCTAACTCTTTAAAAAATGCACAAAAGTCTGATGAGTGAAATGAGATAACCACAATTTCTATTGATTACATAATATTCTTTCTTGCCTTTTCATTAGACTGTGAGTTCCCAAAGGACTGTTTCAATTTCTAATAGATACTCCTCTGAGTAGACTGTGTCTGTGCTGACTAACTCTCCCTTTTCTTTGAACTCATTCTGCAAAAGAGACAAAACTGGATTCCGCCCAGCCCAAAGCTTCTCCTACCCAAGGAGGGATTCATCAGTTCCCTAATTCATCTTGGGTAGGGACACAATCCATCCATCCATCAGGCTATGGATTCCCAAAGGCAGGGACTACAATGCCCTCCTGCCTTGTCAGTCGCCAGAGTAAGACTAACTTTGCCTTACATAGCCATATAGGACCTAAGTTCAAAACCAAGGTGAGTTTAGCAATTGCACCTTAAAGCTCCGACCCCAGGCAGGGTTAAGGTTTAATTTTGCTCTTTTCTCTTGCCTACTGCTTCCTCTCCAGCTGAGCACATGTGCTTTTCTTAGCCTAGGAACACTGAGGTTCCATAGTCGGAAGAGGTGAGAACTGGCCCCACAACTACAACACAAGTTATCCTTTTTGGCTAAAAACATTGTGCACCCAATTGTACCTGTAATTCATGACAGTTGTGTTTGAACATCTGAAAATCTACAAAATGATGATTTCTACTATGCATCAGGCCTTTAAAACTGTGGTGTGGCTCAATTGGTTGAGCGTCCCTCCCACGCACCAAGAGGTCACAGGATGGATTCCAGGTCAGGGCACATGCTCGGGGGTTTCAAGCTCCAACCCCAGTAGGGGGCGTGCAGGAGGCAGCTGATCGATGTTTCTCTCTCATCCATATTTCTACCTCTTTCTCTCCTTCTTCCTTCCTCTCTCCAAAAGTCAATAAAAAAGTATTTTTTTAAAAAAATGTGCCATGCACTGGCGCTATATGCTTAAATGCATTATTTGATTTAAATCTCTCATCAAAGATAAGCAACTTGCTCCAAAACAGCCACACTGCTGCAAAGTGGTAAGCTCAAATTTTATTCTACGTTTGCCCTACTCCAGAGACCTCACTATTCTGGTTACACTGTCGCGCAGATGTGGGTTTTGGGAGAGGTCTGCACGCACACACGGGCAGATGTAGGTGCATCCCGTCTCTACGCACCTAGGGGTTCCCCAATAGCAGGCACTGAGCACGGCGAGGAGCGCGTGGGGCAGGGCGCTGAGTACCAGCTGGGTGAAGCAGTGGCCCGTGGTGTCCCCCTCCCACACCGGAAGTGGCTGCAACACGCTGGTGCCACACAGCTGGGCCAGGAGCCGCTCCATGGAGGCTTCACCTGCGGGAGAAGCCAAGGGTGGAGAGAGGGAAGGTTCCTCCCATAAAGGGGTTAGTCCGCGTCCCGAAGGGCGAGGGCCGTGCAGGGCGCCGGGAGCTGGGGAAGTGGGGGAGCTGGGACGCTGACCAGGAAGTGTGGTGTCAATGGGCACTGACAGCACGTCCCAGCCGCCTTCCGACCTCCAACCCCCGCCCTTGAGCCGGGACCTCCCCTCGCCACCTCCCAGAATCCAGACCCCGTCCGTTCTCGCGTTACCTCAGGGGCACAGGGGAGGTGGTATGGCTGCCTAGAGCTGGCGGGCCTCCGGTGGCCCGTGAGATCCGGAACCTGTAACCAGAAGACTTGCTTTTCACCGGATCTCGAGATCCGAGCACTGGTGGAGGCAAAGGAGCGTGCTGCGCCGGGGGCTGCTCGGCACGCTCGCTTGGCACCCCCTAGAGGCCGGATGACTGCTCGGGCGCGGCTCGCCCTCCCACTAACAGAGCTTTTGCGCTCCTGCTCTGCGCGCAGGGCTTCGGAAGGCCTCTAGGCAGGCGCCCCGCGGCCGTGGCACACTGGCACGTGGACTGATTTCAGGGGTAGGCTCTCGCAGAGATGGTGGGAGTGAGGGTGGGCCGATTCAGCTGAAGGCCTAGGAGCGGGGAGGAGAGGGAGGGCAGTAGAGGTACCTCTGAGGAATGAAGAGGAGCTCTCTCTTGGTGACTTTCCAAGGCAGTAAGTTCTGTCTTCCCAGGTCTCCTCTTGGCTTACTTTTTCCTTTCTCCTTACACTTTGCTCCCTAGTTATCAGCAGCTGATTTGCTGGAGGACAATGGGCAAGTGTGGCTAGAGCTGAGTCCCGGCCAGGCCTCTGCCACACCCACGTGTTCATTCAGCTCACACCATCTTCCTGCTAGGTTGTCATTTGAGAGGTCTCTTGGAGTGGAGCTAATCTGGCACGGGAACAGAAACTAGGTCTGCCCAGACCACCTGTCATCTCTTTCCCCCCAAAGATGACCTTTCATATAAGTGGAACAATACAGTATGTGGCCTTTTGTGTCTGCCCTCTTTCATTTAGCATAATGTTTTTGAGGTTTACCAATGTTTAGCATGTGTCAGTAGTTTGTTCCTCTTTAAAAAACAAAACAGGCGCTAGCCGGTTTGGCTCAATGGATAGAGTGTCGGCCTGCAGACTCAAGGGTCCCAGGTTCGAGTCCCATCAAGGGCATGTACCTTGGTTGCGGGCACATACCCAGTGGGGAGTGTGCAGGAGACAGCTGATTGATGTTTCGCTCTCATTGATGTTTCTAACTCTCTATCCCTCTCCCTTCCTCTCTGTAAAAATCAATAAAATATATTTTAAAAAAAACACAGAGCAGCTTTCCTGAAGAAATAAGGAAAAAAGAAAAAACGGTTTTACTAAGAGAAAATTCACATAAACAATTCATTTAAAGTGAGTTATTTTTACTATATGCAGTCATCACAACAGTCAATTTTGTAGCATTTTCATCACCTCAAAAAGAAATCCTATACTCTAAAAAGCTATCAGTCTTTTTAAAAACAATTATATTTTTATTGATTTCAGAGAGGAAAGGAGAGGGAGAGGAGATAGAAATATCAATGATGAGAGAGAATCATTGATCAGCTGCCTCCTGGATGCCCCTACTGGGGATCAAGCCTGCAATCAGGGCATGTGCCCTGACTGGAATCAAACTGTGACCTCCTGGATCATAGGTTGAAGCTCAACTACTGAGTCACCCCAGCCAGACTAGCTATCAGTCTTTTATTCCCAATCACCCCTGACCCCCAGCCCTAATCTGTCTTTATAGATTTCCCTATATTTTACTTTAATGTGAATGAAATCATCTCTCTATATAAAAGGCTAATATGCTAAGTGTCCCTCCCACTGTCTGACCAGTCGCTATGATGCGCACTGACCACCAGGGGGCAGACGTTCAACACAGGAGCTGCTGAGCTGCAGTGACTTGGCAGCTGCGGTACTTGGGTGATGCACCCCGAAACCAGAGAGGAGGGAGCCCGATTCCTCACGAGGCCGCGCAATTTCACCTTCAGCTGTGGGTTATGTTGTTGCTGAGGCACTGTCAGCCCTGAATCTGGTTTACTGCACACTTGTGTTTGCATTCCACACCCTGACGACAGCAACTTTGCAGAGTGCCCTCTCACACTCCAGGACCCCTCAGGTGATGTCGGAGAGCCAGTTTCAGCCCTATCTCTGCAGGCCAGGCCGAGGGACCCCACCTGATGGAGGGACCCGGCTCACTCTGCAGACACCAGGGAGGGACTGCAGGAGGTTGGCTCCAGGGTGTGTCCAGCCTGTCTCACCCAGTCCCACTCCACCGGCCACCTTCTAATTAATTTACTTTCAATGTGCACGAATTCATGCACCGGGCCACTAGTATACTATGTGGACTTTTGTGACTGGCTTCTTTCACTTAGCATAATGTTTTCAAGGTTCATCCAAGTTGTAGCCTGCATCAGTACTTCATTCCTTTTCTTTGTTTTTAATTTTTATTTATTGATTTTTAGAGAGAGTCAGAGTGGCTCAACTGATTGAGTATCATTCTGTAAACCAAAAGGTTGCTGGTTAGATTCTGATCAAGGCACATACCTGGGTTGTGAGTTCAATCCTCAGTGGGGACTCATATGGAAGGCAACTGATGGAGGTTTCTTACATCAATGTTTCTTACATCAGTCTCTCTCTCTCTCTCTCTCTCTCTCTCTCTCCCCCACCCCCACCCCCTTTTTCTCTTTCCCTTCCTCCTTCTAAGCATGTCCTTGGGTGAGGATTAAAAAAAACTTTTAGGCATACAGTTCAGTGGTATTAAATATATTCACATTATTGGCATACACTCTGGACTAGTTGTTTTGCATATGAAAGGCATGCTTGTGGGCTAGTTGTTATTATATTTAAGAATTAGCTACCCTGGGAAGGGCAGCCTCTTCCCAGCCAGAAAGGTTTTTTTTTAAGATGTTATGATATATAGAACTTTTAAAAATATTTACAATACAATGTGTTTTTCTTTCTTTCTTTCTTTTTGTTAATCCTCACCCAAGGATATTTTTCTCTTGACTTTTTTTTTCTTTTAGAGAGAGTAGAAGGGAGGAGGAGAGACAGAGAGAAACATTGCTGTGAGACACATCAATTGGTTGCCTTCCAAATGCACCCCAATCAGGGCCAGGGATTGTGAGGTATGTGCCCTTGACCAGAATCGAACCTGGGACCCTTTAGTCTGCCAGCCGACACTCCATCCACTAAGCCACACTGGCTAGGGCACAATGTGTTTTTATTATTATATATATTTTTTTCTCTAAACCTTTATTTTTATTATTTTTAAAAAATGTTTATTGTTGGAAGTGTTACAGATACTCCTCATTTTCCCCCCATTGCCCCACTACACCCAGTTCCCGCCCCACCCCAGGCTTTCACCACTCTATTGTCTGTGTCTATAGATAAGATCTTTGGTTAATCTCTTCCTGCCCTTCTGACAATTGTCAGTCTTTTCCATGCTTCCATGCCTCTGATTATATTTTATTCACCAGTTTGTTTTGTTCATATATAATGTGTATGTGTGTATATATATATATATATATATATATGTAATTGATTTCAGAGAGGAAGAGAGAGAGGGAGAGATAGAAACATCAATGATAAAAGAGAGTCATTGATTGGCTGCCTCCTGCATGTAACCCCATTCCCCCACTGGGGATCGAGCCCGCAATCTGGGCATGTGCCTTTGACCAGAATCGAACCTGGCACCCTTCAGTCCACAAGCCAATGCTCTATCTACTGAACCAAACTGGTTAGGTCTTGTTCATTTATTTTTATTTTTAGATTCAATTGTTGATAGATATATATTTGTTGCCATTTTATTGTTCATGTGTTTTATCTCTTCTTCTTGTTCTTGTTGTTCTTGTTCTTGTTCTTCTTGTTGTTGTTGTTGTTGTTCTTCTTCTTCTTCTTCTTCTTCTTCATTATGATCATCTTTCTCTACCTCCTCCTCTTTTTAAAGAATACCTTTCAACATTTCATATAATGCTGGTTTGGTGGTGATGAATACCTTTAGCTTTTTCTTGTTTTGAAGCTCTTTGTCTGACCTTCAATTCTAAATGAGAGCTTTGCTGGGTAGAGTAATTTTGGATGTAGGTTCTTACTATTCATCACTTTGAATATTTCTTGCTACTTCCTTCTGGCCTCCATGGTTTCTGTTGAGAAATCAGCTGACAGTCGTATGGGTGCTCCCTTGTAGGTAACTAACTGCTTTTTTCTTGCTGCTTTTAAGAAGCTGTCTTTGTCTTTAACTCTTGGCATTTTAATTATGATGTGACTTGGTGTGGGTCTCTTTGGATTCCTCTTGTTTGGGACTCTCTGCACTTCCTGGACTTGTAAGTCTATTTCTTTCACCAGATGGGGGAAGTTTTCTGTCATTATTTCTTCAAATAGGTTTTCAATATCTTGCTCTCTCCCATCTCCTTCTGGCACTCCTATAAAGCAAATGTTGGTATGCTTGAAGTTGTCCCAGAGGCTCCTTACACTCTCTTCATATTTTTGGACTCTCTTTTTCTTTTTGCTCTTCTGCTTAGGTGTTTTTGGCTTCCTCATATTTCAAATCGTTGATTTGGTTTTTGGACTTCTTTACTCTACTGTTGAATCCCTATAAATTATTCTTTATTTTGGTTAGTGTATGCTTAATTTGTGACTGGTCCTTTTTTTATGTCTTTAACATTCTCATTAAGATCCTTGAAAGTCTCATGAAGATCCTTGAGTAACCATATAACCATGGCTTTCAATTCTGTATCCAGTAGTTTGCTTGCTTCCATTTCTTTCATTTGTGACATGTTTCTTTGTCTTCGCATTTTGGCTGCTTCCCTGTGTTTGTTTCTAAGTATTAGGTAGAGCTGCTATGTCTCCTGGAATTAGTAGAGTGGCCTGGTGTAAAAGGTGTCCTGTAGGGCCCAGTGGCTCAGCCTTCCCAGTCACCTGAGTTGGGCACTCTAGGTACACCCCTGTATGGGCTGTATGCACAATCTTATAGGGCCTTGATTGCTATTGGTGTCTCTGGGAGGAGTTGACCTCCAGGCCAATTGGCTGTGGGGACCAGCTGCAACTACAGTGGGAGAGCTGCTGTGCAGGAGACACCCTTATGAAGCAGGACTTGCTTCAGTGGGGCTTTGGTGTTCACTGAGTCTGCCTCTTGAGTGTGTCACTTCTGGATGTTAGAGTTGTAATCTGCTATGTTCTGTATTTTAGCTGAAAAAATTTAAAATATATTTTTATTGATTTCAGAGAGGAAGGAAGAGGGTTAGAGAGATAGAAACATCAATGATGAGAGAGAATCCTTGATTGGCTGCCTCCTGCATGCCTCCTTCTGGGCCCACACCTGGGCATGTGCCATGACGGGGAATTGAACCATGATCTCCTCATTCATAGGTTGACGCTCAACCACTGAGCCATGCCAGTGGGGCTTTAGTTGAATTGTTGATGTGGTTGTGGGATGTTGTCCACTGGGTGCACTGGCTCTAGGAGAAGTGCAAAGTCAGCCACTGCCTGGGGCCACCCAGCAGGAGCTACAGAGGGATCTGCAGATGGCTGCTATTTTCTATTTGTGTTGGACTTTGAGGTGCCCAGGCCAGGCCCAGCTGTGAAGCAAGGCAGGCTGGTGCTAGTGCTGGGTCTTGGGCCTTTTATTGATAGGTTTTGGGCATGCAATCACCAGCTGCAGCTTGTTTGAGAGATTTTAGCAAAGTCTGAAGCCTGAGCCAGGACAGGCCATTCATATGAACAAACAGCTTGGATGGGGCTGCAAATTGGATGGGGCATGGTCTCAGGGAATCCCCAGGGCTGAGCAAACAGTGTGCTCTAGGCTGATGGAGACTCAGATATGGCTGCCAGTCAGTCCTGGGATGGGGCAAGTTCCAGCATAGGAACAATGACCCCTGGGAGCACCCCAGTCTAGGAGAAAGCTGCCCCCGAGTTCCTGCCCCGATGCCAGACAATCCAGTTCCTCCCCATATGTGTCTGGGTCCCCCATAGCTGCTCAGTGCTGAGAGTCTGAGTAAGTTTGTGCACCGGCCCTTTAAATGGAACACCTGGGATTCCAGCAGCCTCCATGTCACTCAGCCACAATCCCTGCTGGTTTTTACAGCCTATATTTGTGGGGACTTCTCTTCCCAGCTCTGGAACCCTGGGATGGGGACCTGGTGTAGGGCTGGGACCCCTTGCTCCTCATGGGCGGCCTCCTCAGAGAGATCTCCCTCCCAATTAAAAAAAACAGCACACATGGGTATAGGACCAGCCTCCCCTACCAGTCTCAATGTGCTTTCTTCTTTATTTCTCTAGTTGTAGATGTCCATTCAGCCAGTTTTCAGGCAGTTCTGAATGATGGTTGTTCTGTATTTTAGATGTGATTATGTGAGGCAGCGAGTACAGGCATTTACCTACGCCGCCATCTTGGTTCCTTATGATGTATTTTAAATATTTTTTGGTCAAAATCTTGGAACTGTATATATTTTAAACTCATTTAATGCATGGAAAGTGTCTGCCATATAAAAGTATCAGCAAAGTCAGTCCTCTTTGTCAAATACTTCATCTATCAGTTTAAATAAACAGGTTAATAATGGCCCTGTGATGACAACATGCACTCTAAAGTTTAATGCTAAATAGATTGAGAAGATATGGTTTCTTGCCATGAATTTATCCTTGAATGAAATAAGGTGACTTTTTCTGCTGTGTTTCTACCTATATTCTCTTTGCTTTGTTCTCACAGGATCCTCCCTCAGGAAGGTCTTTGATAGTAGTCAGTGAGTAGAAGAAGAGCAGTTGCTAGGTAAAAATTACCATCACTCCAGCCACACTCTACAACATATCTGAATTCAGAATACCCAACATGGGCCAAATGCCCCATCCCCAGTCACCTTTGCCCATAGCAAAAACATAGCTTAGACAGAAAGAGGTAAGAACTCCTACCACAGTGCCCTGAGCAAAGAGGATCCTTTGGTTCTTGTTCCAGAAATTTTTACACACAAGGGAATTACACCATGGTGGGGTTTTGTTTTTTTTTAAATCATTATGTATTCATTTCTTTTTTATTTTCAACTTTTTATTTAGAAATAATCATAAATTCACAGGAAGTTGCAAATATAGTACAGAGAGGTTCCCTGTATCCTTCATCCAGTTTCCCGCAGTGGTGACATTTTACATGAAATATAATACAATATCAAAACCAGGAAACTGAGATTGATATAATGTGTGTGTAAAGTTAGTTCTATGTCATTTCATTATATGTAAATTTGTGTAAACCAGCTCTGCGATAAGATACAAAACTAATCAGTCACCACAAAGATCTCCTTTTTGCTACCCTTTATAGTCACAACTCCACCCCCCAACCGCCGTCCCTAACACCTGGCAACCTCTGATCTGTTTTCTGTCTTGTAATTTTGTCATTTTGAGAAGTTATATAAATGGAATCATATAACATTTTGAGATCTACCCCCCACCACCACCACCACCACTCAGCATAATGCCCGTCAGATCCATCCAAGTTGTTGGATGTATCAATAGTTTTTTCTTTTTGGTTGCTGAATAGTAGTCCAGGATATGGATGTACTACAATTTGCCATTTGCCTATTGAGCAACATTTTAATTGTTTCCTGTTTTTGGACACCCTAAATAAAGCTGCTGTGAACATGCATGCACCAGTTTATGTGTGGGTGCAAGTTTTTATTTGGGGGGATAAATGTACAGGAGGGCGAGCAATGTTTTGTATGGTAACTGTATATTTTGCTTTGAAAATAATTACAAAATTATTTTCCAGAATGGCAATACCATTTTACTTTCTCATCAGCCGTGTATGAGAGATCCAGTGTCTCTGCATCCTCACTAGCATTTGGTATTGTCAGTTTTTAAAACAATTTAGCTCTTATAATAGGTGAGGAGTGATAATTTAGGGTAGTCTTAATTTGCATTTCCTTAATGGCTAGTGATATTGAACATTTTTTATGTACTTATTTGCCACCTTTATATCCTCTTTTTAAATTTATTTTATTTTTTAAAAATATATTTTTATTGATTTCAGAGAGGAAGGGAGAGGGAGAGATAGATAGAAACATCAATGATGGAGAGAATCATTTATTGGCTGCCTCCTGCACGCCCCACACTGGGGATTGAGCCTGCAACCTGGACATATGCCATGAATAAGGTGACCAGACGTCCCGATTTTTAACAATTTGTCCCGCGTCCCGCGGCGTTTTAAAAAAGTCCCGATTTTTGGAAATAATGCACGACAAGCTAGGGAACGGTGGGAGAACGGGAAGGGAATATACGGTTTTCGGCGGCCATGTGGCTATTTAGCCAGGATATGAGTTTTATATTATTTTTGTTAATTTTATAATGTTAAACTTTAATAATAACAAATAATTGTTGAGAACTGCTTATCAAAGTTCGCATTGTTGATCAGTTGTTAGAATTCAACCACCATTGTTTGGACTTAATAAACAATGGCATTTTTTGGGATTGGCAACGATGAAAACATTTTGTAACCATCTCTCAGACGATACACATCGTACTGCGTGCTAGTAAGCTAGTTAAACAAGTGATGTCATTACAAATCAGCTATTCAGATAATTTAGGTAATTTATTTATTTCACAAATACATAAATTTTCTTGAATTTAGCAGACAGTACTCGTATTATTTATCCTATTTTATAATAGACAAATATGCAAATTGACCACACCTCCGACACACCCACAAGCCACACCCACAAGCCACGCCCACCATCCAATCAGAGCGAGTATGCAAATTAACCCAAACCAAGATGGCTACAGCCACAGAGAGCAAGGTTTCCTAGGTAACAGAGGAAGCCAAGCTTTCTGCCAGCCGTTGCAGGCCTAAGCCTCCACTCAAGCTACAAAGTTTCAATTATAGAAGGTAAACAAATTCAAACAAATGGCAGCAGAATGGAGCTTGAGAGAGCAGGCCAGGGTTGCCACCGGCAACAAGGGAAGCAAAGCTTTCCGCACACCCTGGCCGGGCCCACCCGCTTAAGGCAACAAAGTTTCAATTATAATCCCAACACAAATGGCTGTGGGCCTCGGAAGGAGCCCCAGGCTTGGCTTTGCTCCAGGCTACAAAGTTTCAATTGTAGAAGGAAAATAAATTCCAGATACCAGGGCCTCTGCTTGCGTTGCCAGGGGGCGTGGCTGGCCTGCAAACCACCACAGGCCCCTCGCTCAGGCCGCCCCACACCCCAAGGGAACCCCCACCTGATCCAGGACACCCTTCAGGGCAAACCAGCTGGCCCCCACCCCTGTACCAGGCCTCTATCCTATCTAATAAAAGAGTAATATGCAGATTGATCATCACTGCAACACACAATATAGCTGCCCCCATGTGGTCAAAGATCCTGCCCCCGTGTGGACACAAGATGGCCACCACAAGATGGCCAGCAGGAGAGGGCAGTTGGGAGGCACCTGGCCTGCAAGGGAGGGCAGTTGAGAAGGACCAGGCCTGCAAGGGAGGGCAGTTGGAGGTGATCAACCCTGCAGGAGAGGGCAGTTAGGGGTGACCAGGCCGGCAGAGGAGGGAAGTTGGGGGCAAACGGGCTGGCAGCAGAGTGGTTAGGGGGTGATCAGGCTGGCAGGCAGAAGCGGTTAGGGGCAATCAGGAAGGCAGGCAGGCAAGCAGTTGGGAGCCAGCAGTCCTGGATTGTGAGAGGCAGGCAGAAGCGGTTAGGGTCAATCAGGAAGGCAGGCAGGCAAGCAGTTGGGAGCCAGCAGTCCTGGATTGTGAGAGGGCAGTCAGACATCCCTTGAGGGGTCCCAGATTGGAGAGGGTACAGGCTGGGCTGAGGGACAACCCCCTTCCGTGCACAAATTTCGTGCACCGGGCCTCTAGTATATATATATTTTTAAATATATTTTATTGATTCTTTACAGAGAGGAAGAGAGAGGGATAGAGAGTTAGAAACATCGATGAGAAAGAAACATCGATCAGCTGCCTCTTGCACACCCCCTACTGGGGATGTGCCCACAACCAAGGCACATGCCCCCGACCGGAATCGAACCCGGGACCCTTCAGTCCGCAGGCTGACGCTCTATCCACTGAGCCAAACCGGTTTCGGCCGTATTATTTATATTTTATAGTGGTGGCAAAAAGTCTAGCGCCGGCCTTGAAAGTGACACTTACGACTTACATTACGGCAAATTCATGACCTTTTAAACAACGACAGCAATCTACTAAAAAAAATTCACTCATATGAGAAATATGCCAAAGGGTAAAATAATACTATACATAATTTTTATTTATTATATTTGTAAATTGTACTTATGTTGAAATTTTAAAAATTATATTACAATACTATTTTTGTGTTCTATGAACATTTTTGTTGCTCCATATAGACCAAATTTTTAATCAAGAACCGCCTCCCCTCCCCCCGCCCCCTGGTCAATGGTGTCCCGCTTTACCAATGTTAAAATCTGGTCACCTTAGCCATGAACAGGAATCGAACCGATGACCTCTTGGTTCCTGGGTCGACACTCAACCACTGAGCCACACTCGGCTGAGCTATCTTTTTTTAAAATAAAATTTTATTGATTTCAGAGAGGAAAGGATGCCCCACACTGGGGATTGAGCCTGCAACCCAGGCATGTGTCCTGACTGGAATTGGTTCATAGGTGGACACTCAACAACTGAGCCATGCCTGCTGGGCTAAATCACACTTTTCTTATTTAACAGATCGACGGTTTTTATTTTTCTGTTCTAAACACTTTACAAATATTAACTCATTTAACCCTCATAACAATCCTGAGCTAGGTGCTATTGTGTTATTATTCCTATTTTACACATGAGGAAACTGAAGTTCAAAAAATTTGAGTTATCTGCTCTACAATTATCTATAGCTGTATAAAAATTACCCCCAAATTTGGTGGTTTAAAACAACAATAAACATTTATTCTCTCACAGCTTCTGTGAATCAGTAATTCAAAAATGACTTGGCTGTGAGATTCTGAATTGAGGTTTTTCATGAAATTTCAGTCAGATATTATCTGCAGTTGCAGTCATCTAAACACTTTATTGGAGCTTGGGTCTGTTTCCAAGGTAGTTCATTCACATGGTGAGCAAGTAGGCAATGACTGTTAGCAGGATGTCTCAGGTCCTCTCCACAGGACTCTCTCTGTAGGGCTGTTTGAGTGTCTTTATGGCGTGGTAGTTGGCTTTCCCAAGAGCAAACAACCCAAAAGAGCAAGGTGGAAGCTGCAATGCCCTTTATGACCCAGCCTTGGTCATCACACATCTATATATATAAAAGCCTAAGTGACCGTTACACGGGTTGACCAGTCGCTATGATGACACACTGACCACCAGGGGGCAGACGCTCAACTCAGGAGCTGCCCCTTGGTGGTCAGTGTGCTCCCACAGCAGGAGTGCCGCTCAGCTGACCAACCTGTCCCCGGCGGTCCATCAGCCTGGCACAGCCACTCACTCCCTCAGTAGTCCAATCTCTGGAGAACGGGCCAGGCACCAGCAGACTGGTGCTGTGGGCAGGATCCCAACAGCACTGCCTGCCTCCTGAAAGTCAGCCTTGGGCACCGCGGCCGCTTCCCCTCCCTAGATGCTCCGCAAGGAAGAAATGATATAAAAGCAGCTGTCAGGTGGCTCCTGACAACCAGCGCAGGACGAGTGCCAGACACAGGCCTCTTGACTGGCGAGTACGAGTACCTCTGTGGCAGCGGGAGCCTCTCTAGATCAGGACTGACTGGGCGCAAGCCCATGGCAGGTGCAGTGGGGCCGGGATGAGCGGGAGCAGCAGGCAGGAGCGGCAGGCGGTGTTGGACTGCCAGTTTCGGCCCAATCCCTGCAGGCCACGCCAAGGGACCCCACCCGTGCACGAATTCATGCATTGGGCCTCTAGTTAATTATGTAAACCAGACCTGATTCAATGAGGTAGAGAACAACTCAAGGGCATGAATATCAGGAGTCAAAGATCCTTGGGAGCCATCTCGGAGACTGGCTACCAGAGCAGGTAAATAGCAAAGCTGGAATTCAGCTCAAGGTGATCTTGCCCCAGTGTTGAGAATCATAATTACCATGTTATTCTGCCTAACTATGTGTTGATATTTGGGCTGATTGGGAGGTATGACTTCTGTAAAGTGAGAGAAGGGCAATTGAGATTGGGAAGGTAACATTCTTTTTAGGAAAAAAAATCAGTTTTAGGAAAAGAGTATTTGAAAATTGAGTATCTGGAAACTGATTCTTTCAAAATTATCCATACTGTAAACTTTTTGGAAAGTTGCCTTATGCCCTAGACTGCTGTCCTGGATGACTGTTCCGTACCTGCTCCAACCTCCTACACCTTCTTCCCTTTTCATACCCTACTGATGACATTGCTTCCTCATCCAGAGAGAAAACTAAAGCACCCACCACCACATCTACTCACCGACAGCATCTGTACCCCTATGCTTTGCCTGCCCTTCCCCTGCTATAGGTGGTCTCTCTGCTTCCAAGCCTACTCTTTGAGTGGGTACTAGAAATCAGTTTCTCCTCTCAAATACGGACATTGGGCCTGCCAGCCATTCACCCCTCTATCTTCAATTTCTCTTATTCCCATAATTTCCATCAAGTATATAAGGCCATGTTATTTCCACTCTCTTTTTTAAATCCTCACCTAAGGATATTTTTTTCATTGATTTTCAGAGTGGGAGAGAGAGAGAAACATCGATATGAGAGACACATTGACTAATTGCCTCCCCCACGCACCCTCCCGGGGCTGGGGATGGAACCTGCAACCGAGGTACATGCCCTTGACTGGGAATTGAACCTGAAACCATTTGGTTCGAAGGTGGACACTCTAACCACTGAGCAAAACTAGCCAGAGCATCTTTCATATGTAATCGTTCTCATAGTTCATGGTATTTTTTAAAATACATATTTTTATTGATTATATTGATTTCAGAGAAGAAGGGAGAGGGAGCGAAAAAGATAGAAACATCAATGATGAGAGAGAATCATTGATTGGCTGCCTCCTGCACACCTTCCACTGGGCATAGAGCCCACAATCAGGCATGTGCCCTGACTGGGAATGGAACCGTGACCGCCTGGTTCATAGGTTTACCCTCAACCGCTGAGCCACGTCAGTCAGGCTGGTTCGTGGTATTGTTGGAGAGACATAATTTATAGATACAATGGGGCCTGTAATTAAATATATAAAAATGGAAAATTAAAGTATAACATAACAAATGATAGTGTGCTAATCTGCATGGATTCTTTAATAGTGCAATAGAAGTTTAGAAAACACAGGTATAAGTGTGGTCTTAGGTGGTATAGAAAAAAAGAGAACCGAGGACAGGTTTCTGAAATGCTATATTGGTCAGAGTTCTCAGTTGCAAGCAACGGAAATAGATTCTGATTTTATGTTAAGCTATAAATAGCTCACAGAATCACTGGGAAAGCTGGAGAACTAGGCTCTGAGCCTAAACAGCTATAACCACAGCTCAACTATAAACAGTGTCTGGTGAGGGCACTGCTGTCCACTAGATGGCAGGCCTCACATCACTGACACCAGCAGGCCAGGGACCTGAGCTCCGCACAGCTACCACAGCTGCCATGGAAACCGGGAGTGCCAGAAACACTCTTCTATTGACTCTGCTACTTTTCAACAATAACTCCAGAGTAAAAGCCTAAGGTAGCTGCATCTGATTGGCCCAGGCTAGACTAGTGTCAGCACCCAGGTGCAGAAGGGGGCAGGGCATTTTCAGCTTCTACAGTGAGGTCTGCTTCATAAAAGATTTCATAAGGTGGGAAAGTTCTCAGATACTGAGCAGCCTCCACTTCCATATCCCTTCACCCAAAAAGAAATGTCTACCTACAGTTGGTCATGGCTGCTAGAGGGAAGGAAAGGGGAGGAGAATGGTTGGTCAAGAGATCAAGAAATGGTCCAGGGCAGTGGGAATGAGTCTTTGAAGAAACCTGAGAGGAACATTCAAGAAAGGAAAGGTTAGGGGCCAAGTGCCTTGGAAAGTTCTAGAAAGAATAAGAGTGGCTTCATATTTGAAGAGAGAGGGGCCTGTAATTAAATATATAAAAATGGAAAATATAATTGTGACCTCACCAATTTCAGTCGAGTGTGGAGGTAGAAGTCAATTACAGGGAATTATGGAGAAAATGAGTATAAAGACAGGGAGGAATCTGGTATTGAGAATATTGAAAATGTTTTTCTCTGTTAATCATCACAAAAACAATTGGATGTGTTTTGATTACTAATGAAGATGATAGCTCTGACTGGGTAGCTAAGTTGGTTGGAGCGTTATCCCTATATGCCAAGGTTGTGGGTTTGATCCCCTGATCAGGGCACAGACAAGAATCAACCAATGAATGCATAAATAAGTGGAACAACAAATTGGTTTCTCTCTCTCTCTCTCTCTCTCTCTCTCTCTCTCTCTCCTTCCTCTCCTGCTCTCTAGAAATCAATCAACCAATAAAAAATGTTTAAAAAGATGATCTTTTATGTCTTAATCTCCTCTTTTTATAAGAACACCAGTCATATTGGATTAGGGCAGTGGTCGGCAAACTCATTAGTCAACAGAGCCAAATATCAATAGTACAATGATTGAAATTTCTTTTGAGAGCCAAATTTTTTAAACTTAAACTTCTTCTAACGCCACTTCTTCGAAATAGACTCGCCCAGGCTGTGGTATTTTGTGGAAGAGCCACACTCAAGGGGCCAAAGAGCCGCATGTGGCTTGCGAGGCGCAATTTGCCGACCACGGGATTAGGAGCCCCCTAACCACACCATTTTTACTTAAATACATCTTTAAAGGCCCTATCTCCAAATGCAGTCACATTATAAAGTACTGAGGTTTAAGGCTTCAACATATTGTTAGCAGCCATGTGGGCTCTGGGTTCTTGAGTTCAACAAAGAAGGAATTCAGAGCCAAGAGCTCTAACACAAGAGGAAGTTTATTTAGCTTGCAAAATGAAGTAATCTGGGAGAGAATATTCAGGTGGGCTGCTCAGAGAGCCGCCTTGGCCTTTTAGAAAGTCGCAGAGGCAGAAGAAATGAGTCAGCTTGGACCCAGGAAACAGGTTACAGAGGGAAAAGAAAGGCCCTTGGAGACAGGTTCAGAGGGTTAGCTTGGGAGGAGCTGCTGCTGCCCCTTACTCCCCTGGTTGCAGGTCTCCTGGGAGCCTTTAGAGCTTAGGAGAAAGAAAGCAAAGGTATGTGCCTGAGGAAAGAAGTGGGGAGGGGAAGGCCCAAGTCTGCTCCAGGGAGTGTTCTCGATGGGTCCTTTGTTTTCTCAAGGCAGAAATCTTAGAGAAGGTCTCAGGGGGAGGATCTCAGAATATTCATCAGCTTTCCAGATATGTCCTTTATTATGCTGATGTATCAAAACAAACATATAAGGTCAGGGTCTTGGTCTTTACTGATTGGTTGGCACTAGGGTACGGGGTCATTGTTCATTGCATCTGGTCCTGATGCCAACTATGGCATCGCTTCATCTGGTTTTGCTGCTTTTCTGGGCCTGGAGCAGAAGCACAACTGAGGCCTAGATGCTATATCCAATTTGACCAAAACTCTGTCTTTGTGGTCAACAGATCTGAAGCTTTGTTCTTAAGATTATTTGATGCAGATCAGAACCTCATTGTCCTGAGGGCTTAATACTTAAGGGGGTGGTCATGCAAGGGAGAAGGAGGCCTTAAAGAAAGATAAACAAAACCCTTTACTGTCATTTTAATGGAGTTTAGAGACTTAGTGGTGATAAATGCATGGATTAAATCTACCATCTTGAACATAAATTATATTTTCCAGTTGATTATTAATGGTGTACAGAAACATGGATGCTACCAGGGAATTGCCATTCCAGCTGTTGAGTAGGGAATGCCTATGCTCAGTTCTCATCTAAAGGTTGTCAACATTTTCGTCCACCCACCCACTTGGCAAACGGCTTCACATAAAGGTATAGCCCCAAGCAGAAGTTTGGCAATAGTTTTGTTCAACTCCCATGTAGTGGCTGGGGTGTCCTTGGCTTCAAGCTGAAAACCTGCCCAGGTCCTCCACCTACTGGAAGGCACTTACATCTCTTTCCACAGGAGCCAAATCTCTGACAGCTATCTTTGCTTTGAGACCTCTTTCAAAGCCCAGGATGTCTGTGGCTTCAGTATAGTCACAGGGAGTTTATCTTATTTTAAAGCCTTGGTCTCTACTTTCTCTTATTAGGTTTTATTTGTCATTGCTATATGTCTGCTTCAGTGTGTGTGTGTGTGTGTGTGTGTGTGTGTGTGTGTGTGTGTGTGTGTGTGTGTTGGAAAGCCTTAGCCCATTTTCATCATTTTTATTACAAGTCTAGTAAGAGTTTCTTGAACTGATGACAGACAATAGTTGTGACAGGATAGTAATTAGATTCTCCCGGTTATCTTGGGTGTTTCAGCATTGGCTTCAAAAGCAGAAAGCAAGACAACAGATGCCAAGTAGCCCTTTCCCTCATCCACCTCAAAGAGAGTTGGGAAGAGATTACAGATCAGTCTGCCAGCGTTACTAGTCATCCACATTGAGTCTATATAAGAGAGTGAGGATTGTGTTGGAGAGTTACCCGAGGGCTAGGAAGAAAGAGGGAAGCATTCCCTTGGCCTAAGGCGAAGTGAGATAGAGGCCTCCACTAGCGCCTCTCAGAATGTTTGGCTTATGTATCCTGGGCCTTGGAAGTCTATAGGAACGGATGTCCTAATTCCACCTGATGAAGTCCAAAAGCAAAATATTGGCTGACTATCCATCCAGGGTGGTGAGTAAGGTGGGCAGCATGAAGAATAAGCTGCACTGCCCTTGCCAGCAGGGCAAAGATGCATGCATTGTCCTGTGGGTCAAGTATAAATAGAAGGAAAGTGGCCTGGAGTAATTTAAAAAGGATCCTTTCCAGGAGGGGTGCCCAGAGAAGAAAGGGCCCCAGGAGGCTGAACTTTATACATGGGATGAACCTCTAGAACAATGGTTCTCAACCTTTCTAATGCCGCGACCCTTTAATACAGTTCCTCATGTTGTGGTGACCCCCAACCATAAAATTGTTTTTGTTGCTACTTCATAACTGTAATTTTGCTACTGTTATAAATCATAATGTAAATATCTGTTTTCCGATGGTCTTAGGCAACCCTGCTAGCAGTTCTCAACCTGCGGGTCGCGACTGAGATTTGAGGGATAATTTGCTACCACTGTGTAGCCTTGCCTCATACTACTATTATGGAGTTTTTTGTTTCTCACCTGTATTTTCTGACTTTGGGGTTATTTTTATAATTTTTATAAAATTAAAAACCCATAAGAGTAATTTTAATAAAAAATAATTTAAAATATGCCAGAGGTGTGCCCTGTCTTTATTAGTCTATATCTATTTGGTTACCCATGCCTTGGTGGGATCGAAGTAAATGTGAAGAAAATGTGGATAGATATTTAAAGATACACAAGAGGTCCAGTGCACAAATTTTGTGTGTGGTGGGGGGGCCCTCAGCCCGACCTGCACCCTCTCCAATCTGGGACCCGTCAGGGGATGTCGGACTGCCAGGACCGCTGGCTCCTAACCGCTCGCCTGCCTGCCTGACTGATCACCCCTAACCACCTCTGCCTGCTGGCCTGATTGCTCCTAACTGCCCTCCCCTGCTGGCCTGATTGCCCCTAACCGCCTCTGCCTTGGCCCCTGCCACCGTGGCTTTGTCTGGAAGACCTCCGGTCTAATTAGCATATTATCCTTTTATTAGTATAGATGGAGTTATTACATTTTATTTATTTTATTTTTAATCCTCCCCTGAGGATATGCTTATTGATTTTAGAGAGAAAGGAAGAGAGATGGATGTGACTGATTGCTTTCCACATGTACCCTAACCAGAACAACACTCCAACCAACTGAGCCACACCAGCCAGAGGAGTTAATACATTTTAAATCAGGGTTAGTTAGCTCTGGCCAGTGTTGCTCAGTGGTTAAAGCATCTACCTGTCCCTGCCAGTATGGCTCAGTGGTTGAGCATCAACCTATGAACCAGGAAGTTTGATTTCTGGTCAGGGCACATGCCCAGATTACGGGCTTGATCCTCAATGGCGGGGTGTTCAGGAGGCAGACAATCAATGATTCTCATCATTGATGTTTCTCTCTCTCCCTGTCCCTTCCTCTCTGCAATCAATAAAAATATATTTTAAAAAATAAAAAGCCTATATAATAAAAGAATAATATGCAAATTGACCGTCACTCCAACACACAAGATGGCTGCCCCCATGTGGTCAAAGATGACTGCCCCTGTGTGGACACAAGATGGCCGCCACAAGATGACCAGCAGGGGAGGGCGGTTGGGAGGGACCAGGCTTGCAAGGGAGGGAAGTTGGGGGTGATCAAATCTGCAGGGGAGGGCAGTTAGGGGTGACCAGGCAGGCAGAAGAGGGAAGTTGGGGGTGACCGGGCCTGCAGGGAAGGGCAGTTGGGGGGGACCCAGGCCTGCAGGGGAGAGCAGTTGGGGGGGACCAGGCATGCAGGGGAGGGCAGTTAGGGGCAAACAGGCTGGCAGGGGAGCAGTTAGGCATCAATCAGGGTGGCAGGGGAGTGGTTATGGGTGATCAGGCTGGCAGGCAGAAGTGGTTAAGGACAATCAGGAAGGCAGGCAGGCAAGCAGTTGGGAGCCAGCAGTCCTGGATTGTGAGAGGTCCGACTGCCCGTTTAGGCCCGATCCTACCGAGATCGGGCCTAAACGGGAAGTCGGACATCCCTTGAGGGGTCCCAGATTGGAGAGGGTGCAGGCTGGGCTGAGGGACACATACCCCCGTGCATGAATTTCATGCACCGGGCCTCTAGTAAATAAATAAATAAGTAGAGCATCGGCCTGCACACCAAAGAGTCATGGGTTTGATTCCTGGGGCTGCGACAGGCCACCAATTGATCTCTTATTCTCCCCCTTCTTCCCTCCTTCACTTCCACTCTCTCTAAAAAAATCAATGGGAAAAATATCCTTGGGTGAGGATTAAAAATATAAAATCAGGGTTAGTTATACTCTGTATCAACTTGTCTTCCACAATCCTTTTCTAATATTGAATAATTATTTTTTTATCAAGGCAGCTGGCCCCCATCCTATATAATAAAGAGGTAATATGCAAATTGACCCTCACACCTTCACACAAGATGGCCGCCCCCATGTGGTCAAAGATGGCTGCTACAAGAGGGCCAGCAGGGAAGGGCATTTGGGGGCGACCAGGCCAGCAGGGGAGGGCAGTTGGGGGGGACCGGGCAATCGGGCCGACAGGGGAGCAGTTAGGCATTGATCAGGCTGGCAGGAGAGTGGTTAGGGGGTAATCAGGCTGGTAGGCAGGTGAGCGGTTGGGAGCCAGCAGTCCTGGATTGTGAGAGGGCTGTCCGACTGCCGATTTAGGCCCGATCCCGATTGGGCCTAAACCGGCAGTCGGACATCCCCTGAGGGGTCCCAGATTGGAGAGGGTGCAGGCTGGGCTGAGGGACACCCGCCCCCCCCCCAGTGCACGAATTTCATGCACCGGGCCTCTAGTGGTATATAATTGGAAAACTCTTCTGCTTCCCCTTCAACCTGCCCTTTGCATAATTCTTTCCATGTCCTGCATGAAATCTCTTACAGATCCCTTCACTTTCCAAGTATTTTTTTAGTCACACAAGCAGTCTTATTGCAGTAGTGAAAATATCTTGTCCAGGGTAGCAATTACACTTCTAAAGTTCATTCAAGCTAAAGGTTCTCTCCTCTCCAAACTCTTGTCTGCTTCAGACGTGAAGTTTGCTGTGATGAAGGGAGATGTGCCAGGCTTTTCCCTGCCTTTACTCCTCAGAGTTTTACCCCTCCTCTCCCACTGGCTAGCTGCTATTTCTGACACCTCTACCCGTCCCCCCTCCCCCCCACACACACCAAGGGTTTGGCACAGGAGAAGGGGTTAGGAGAAAGAGCAATCTTTCCTGGTCATTGCAGGATGCTGTTGTCTTCTAAAGTTGGTTCCCTATGGATATGGAGAACTTACAAAGACTTTTTCTCTTATGTCACCTTGTGGGCTTTGTCATGACTCTGTTGCTGGGACTGAGAGAATGCTCCTCCTTTGGTTGACTGTCTATGACTCCTCTTTCCCACCAGTCCTTGGCCTTCTAGATCAAGCATGTCAAACTCACAATGAATATTTTTGAGGCCCAGCCAATAAACGACACGTAAGAAACATTTTAATAAAAATTTTGTAACTTAATTTTTACAATAACCTGTTATACATAATCTATAACAATCTATAACAATAAAAGCATAATATGCTAATTAGACCAGACGTCCTTCCGGACGAACTTCTGGACGAAGCCGGGGCTGCGAGGGAAGCCTGGGTACCAGGTGCCAGAGGGAAGCCGGTGCTGGCAGCAGGAGGGGGGCGGGGAAAGGAAAGCCTACTCTTGCATGAATTTTGTGCATCGGGCCTCTAGTTATTAATAACAAACTACAACGTTTGCTAATGACTGATTACTATAATTGTGCTGCATTCATTTCCCTTATGCACAGGCGCACCATTTCTCTTCACTAATACTAGCAGCGAATGTTTTAGCAGCCGATTGCCACATCATTAGTCTTGGACTGACTTATTTGGTGTGCACAACAAGAAATATTTTGCTGTCCTGACCGGTTTGGCTCAGTGGATAGAGCATTGGCCTGTGGACTGAAAGGTCCCAGGTTCGATTCGGTCAAGGGCATGTACCTTGGTTGTGGGCACATCCCCAGTAGGAGGTGTGCAGGAGGCAGCTGATTAATGTTTCTCTCTCATCGATGTTTCTAACTCTCTATTCCTCTCTCTTCCTCTCTGTAAAAATCAATAAAATATATTTTTTTTTAAAAAAGAGAAATATTTTGCTTTTGGAGAACAAGAAAAATGGGTTTATTTGCGTTATGCTTATTAATTTGTGCAGTCATTCAGCATCTGGTAAGTTAATGTTCAGAAAAAATATAATTTTTATTAAAATGTTCTATTATTTTATGTTAACAATTACTTATGTATTTCAACCCTTTATATTCAGCATGTCTCTATCGAAATAAGCCTATGTTTCTAGGAAAATTGAAGCTTTTTTGTTTTTCGGCCCACATAAACTTAAACCTTGTTTATTTGGCCTGTGTTAGCCTTTGAGTTTGACATGCTTGCTTTAGAGCTTAACAGTGATGGCGAACCTATGACACGCATGTCAGCACTGACACGCGTAGCCATTTCTGATGACACTCGGCCGCATGCCGAGGATGAAACATTTGCTGCTCCTGAGGATGAAACATTTGCGACTAGAGTCTTGGAGTTAGTTTTTTCCTCAAAGTGACACACTACCCGAATTATGCTCAGTTTTTTGGCGAAGTTTGACACACCAAGCTCAAAAGGTTGCCCATCACTGGCTTAGGAGAAAGAAAGCAAAGATATGTGCCTGAGTAAAGAAGTGGGGAGAGCCCTAGCTGGTTTGGTTCAGTGCTAAGAGCATTTGTCCTTGGACTGAACGGTCTCAAGTTCGATTCCAGTCAAGGATACATACCTCAGTTGCAGGCTTGATGGAAGCAACCAATCAATGTATCTCTCTCTGTCTCTCCTCCTCACTTCCACTCTCTCTAAAAATCAATGGAAAAAAATATCCTCAGGTGAGGATGAGCAAAAAAATAAATTAGTTAATAAAAAAAGTGGAGAGGGGAAGGCACAGGTGTGCTCTTTTGTCTTAAGTGTTTTTATCTGTTTTCCAAAGGCTGGAATTTTAGGGATGGTCTCCAGGGAGGATCTCAATAGAATATTCATTAGCTTTCCAGGTGTGTTCTTTAATATGCTCATGTATCGAAATTAGCATATAAAAGGCCATTCTCTGGTCAGTTTCATCTTCAAAGAATATCACCCAAAAGGGACTGGGACTGAGGCAGGTCTGCCCCAGCAGAGTCTAGTATGTGTAAGATAAGACCTTGCAATTTATTTTCTGGCTATAAATTGCTCAGCCAGTTTGTTCAGCTATCTGTCCAGGTTTCCCCATTCCACTTGTCAAGGAATTTTCCTAGCTTCTTCTTTTTTTTTTTAAATATTTTTATTGATTTCAGAGAGGAAGGGAGAGGGAGAGAGAGATAGAAGCATCAATGATGAGAGAGAATCATTGATTGGCTGCCTCCTGCACGCCCCATACTGGGGATCAAGCCCACAACCTGGGCATGTGCCCTTGACTGGAGTTGAAGCCGGGACCCTTCAGTCCCCAGGCTGATGCTCTATCCACGGAGCCAAACCAGCCAGGGCTTTCCTAGCTTCTTACAATCCTGCCTCAGACTTACGGAGGTGAGTGATCTCCCTCATGACCATAAGCTCTGATTGAGAGGCTGAAAATTTACTCTGATGTCTGGTTTGGGTTGCGTTCTCGCTCCCATTCCACACTTTTTCATCCTCAATTTCAAACTCTAGAAATCAGGCAAACTAGAAGGTAAACTGATGATTGTCGCTGGGCTTCTGTGGGGGGGCCAGGACTTCAGTGGTCGCTCTTGCTGAGGGGCATACCTCTGCCACACCTAATGTTTGGGAACTTCTTTATATTCCGATCCCTTATAACCACTTATTGTTCCCACATACATTAATAGGGTTGGGGGACAGGAGTAGAGCGGAAAGTGCTCCCCAAAACCTCAAAGCCCACCGCACGACCTGACTCCGCCCTTTGCTTCCAGACCCCGCCCACCGTCCTGGAGTCACGTGGCCTCCGGGGCGGGGCGAAGGGGGAGTGGGCGGCTCAGCGCCGCCATCTTGTGGGTTTGGAGGCGGAGCGTGTGGAGTGCAGGTCGCGCGCTTCGTGTCCCCTCCCCTCGCCCTTCCTCGCGCCCGGTCCCGCGCTCCTCCCCACTTCTGGCTCCTGTGGCCACTCCCTGAGTGAAGAAGCGGGGAGAGGGCGAGGGGGTGTGTCCGGCGTGTGCTCGCTCCCTCCAACCGCCAGCCGCGGCCGCGGGGGCGCGCTCGGCCGGCCCCCCCGGACCGCGCGGGGCGGAGGGGAGGGGGCTGCTCCGGCTGAGGGGGCGGCGCGCGGCGGCCGTGGCGGCCGAGGCTGCAGCTGCGGCGGTGCGCTGGGGCCGCGCGTCCAGGGCGCCCGCGCGTCAGACCCGCCGCCGCGGCCGCCGCCGCTGGAACCATGTACCGCAGCGGTTCCCGCTCCTCCGTCTCCTCGCACCGGCCTAAGGAGAGCAGCGGGGGCTGCCCGCGCTCCGGCCGCAGCTCCGGCGCTTCCTCGGGCCCGGGTCGCCGCACCTCGCCGCCGCCGCCGCCCTCCGGCTCCTCTTCGCGGACCCCGGCGCGCCGGCCCCGCTCGCCTTCAGGGCACCGCGGCCGTCGGGCCTCGCCTTCCCCACCCCGGGGTCGCCGAAGCTCCACGTCCCCGCCCCGCGGCCGCCGGGCCTCGCCGTCCCCGCCGCGGGGTCGTCGCGTCTCCCCTTCCCCGCCGAGGGCTCGTCGCGGCTCCCCGTCGTCGCCGCGGGCCCGACGGCACTGCCCGCCGGGCCCGGCGGGTTTCCGAGGCAGCAGCCGGGGGGAGTCCCGCTCCGACTTCGCCCGGGACGGCCGCGGAGACCATCCAGGCGACAGCGGCAGCCGGGTAATCCCACCCCTCGACCGGGACTCTCGCTACCCCAGCCCCTTCACCCCGGGTTCTCGCTTCCAAAACGCCCTCAATCCCGGCGTCGCCAGGCCTCCGGGCCAGGGTCCCCGAGTCGGAGGACCTTCATCCCCGGGGCGACGCCGGACCCGAGGCTCCCCGCCCGCCCCGGCGCTCCTTGTGCACAATGAGGACTCGGAGCCCGTGAGGGCGCCGGGCCGGGAGGAGCGCTCCGTCCCCGGGGAGGAGGCTGTTGGCCGCACTCGGTGCGGTGGGGAAAAGTTTGCCAGCGAGGGGACTGTCTCCAGCGCTGTGCCTGGTACTTTTCCCGTAGTTGGTGCTTCCTCAGAGTCCCGAGCTTTTGTGTCCCCGTAGACACGAGCTGCCCCCAGGTCACAGGGAAGAGGCCGAAATGCCTTTGTGGCGCGTTAGGGTCGCCTAAGCGGCCAGGTGGACCCCTGGCGTGGAGGCCGCCGGCCGTCTAAGCGGAGCGGCGCTCCGAGGGGGCGCGTGCCCGCCCGCGGCACGGCGACACCGCCGCCTCCCTGAGTTATGCGGCAGGACTAGGACTAGTCAGCCCTTCACCGCACACATCCTCTGAGCATTCACAGCCTTTTGAGGTGAGGCATTTACGATGATTCCCTCTGAGGAACCCCGAGAGGGTTAAGGAGGAATCGAGGGCACAGCTAAAGAAGTGGAGGTGCTGTGATTCAATCCACGGCTGCCTGGTTCCGGGCACCCATGATTTCTGCCGCTCTGTTTCCCTGCTAGGGGACCGAGCATGAGGTTACAAAGTTTAGCTTAGACATAACGTCGACCTCTCACTCGAGCACCCCTCTGGTAGAGCCGCTGGGTAGGGTCTGGTGTTTTGACTTGACTTTGCATTCACCAGTCTTTTGTAAAACCCCATCGCGGACCCGCTCTGTTTTCTTGAGGGGCTCCCCGACAGGATGCTCTTGGCACTCTGGTCATAGGTGAGTTGACTGGTCACCGAGTTAAGATTTTCATAGACGGGCAGCTACCGTCTTGAGTGTTAGTTACTGCAGAGCAAGCAGGGAAAACAGAACACTTATTTCCAAACTGCCCTTTTCGCCCATGCACAACCTCAGCTGAGCATACTTTGTTTGCTCAGGCTTTTCTGTCTCAGTAAGTGACCTCACCCATTGCTCAGCCCATCATCTCCCTTCTCCCAAGCCTAATCTGTCAAATTAACTTCACCTGGCTAACCTGTCTGCTCTACCTCCAAAGTATATCCCCCAAACTGTCCTCCTGCTAGCACTCTCGTCTAAACCCTACTCTGTCTTGCCTGGATTATTACATTAGGCTCCTTTACATGCCACTCTTATTACCTTCCAGTTTATTCTCTACCCAACAATCAACATGATTTTTAAAACTTTATTTTATACATTTGAGAAGTATTTATTGAACATCTACCATGTGTTAGGTGCTGTTCCGGTTACTAGGGGCATAACTGAGCAAACCAGTTAAAAACTATGCTTTTGTAGAGTTTATATGCTAGCAGAGGGAGTTGGATAAATAAAATAGAGAAAATGTTAGGCATGTAAAATGCTTAAGAAAACAGAGAAAAACAGAAACATTTTTGATAGGGTAGCCAGGGAAGGCTTCTGGGAAGGTGACTTTTTAGTAAATACCTGAAGGAGATGAGGGTATGAGCAGTGTGAGCATCTGGGGGAAGAATGTAGTCAGATCATATCACTTTCCTGCTTGAAAGTCTTCTGTGGCTTCTTACTCTAAAGAAGAAAATCCAGCTCTAGCCAGTGGTTAGAACGTCAGCCTGAGCACCGAAGCGTCACAGATTTCATTATTGGTCAAGGGCTCTTACCTGGATTGCAGGTTTGATCCCCTGCTCCAGGGATCTGTCACATTGATGTTTCTCTCTTTCTCTCTCCCTTCCTTCCTCTCTTCCTCTCTCCCCCTTTCAATCTATAAAAAAATCGATGGAAAAAATATCTTTGGGTGAGGATTAACCACAAAAAAGGAATAAAATCCAATTTCATAACGTTTCTCCTATCTTCTGTCACTCCTATGTAGTCACAGTGATCGCCTTTCTGTTGCTGCTCAAAACATGGTAAGCTCATTACAGAGCTTGTTCTTTTGCTTGAAACATCCTTCCATCTGTTCTTTTCAAGACTGACATCTCATCAGGCCTCATCTTAAATGGTATCACCTCAGAAAATCCTTCTGTAACCATCCTATCAGAAGTATCTCCCTTTCTCCAATCTCTTTTGTGTTGTGATTAAATGACTTTATAGCACTTACTGCGATCAGGAGTACTTTTCTTTTCAACTTGCCTTGCCTCCTTCACTAGAAATGTATAGGTTCTGAGAGCAGATGTAATTCACTTCTCTAGTCCCATGCCCAGTACCAGTAAATGAAAGAATGAGAAGTCACTGATTGGGTTGGAATTGTGGGCTTTCATTTAAGAAAATGATAAGTTTTTAAAAAGTGCTTTATTTTTATTTCACATATTTTTATTGATTTTTTACAGAGAGGAAGAGAGAGGGATAGAGAGTTAGAAACATCGATCAGCTGCCTCTTGCACACCCCCTACTGGGGATGTGCCCGCAACCAAGGTACATGCCCTTGACCGGAATCGAACCCGGGACCCTTGAGTCCGCAGGCCGACGCTCTATCCACTGAGCCAAACCGGCTTCGGTAAAAAGTGCTTTATTTTTAGAGTGGTATCTTACTATAGCCATTTCTCACCTTGTTGGATCACAACTTTGTGACTAGGCAGAACATTTTTGGACATAGGGATGTATTGACCTAACTGTTATGTTATCTTTTACTTTTGTAGAGACGATCTCCTGGTCTTCGTTCTGACTCTTCTTTGGAACAGAGCTTAAGGATCACAGTTGGCAATGATCACTTCTGTGTCGGCATACCAGAACGGCGGCGGCGGCTTAGTGATAGATTGGGTTCACCAGTGGATAATCTGGAGGACATGGAGAGGTGGGCTTTATCTGAGGCAGTGTTATAATAGTGGTTGAAGGTAGAAATGTTGATGTTTTCTGAATGGTATATTTGAAAGAGTGATGCCAGCAGTCAAGTTAAGCCTGATAACATTGGAAAAGACTTTCTGAGTGGGAAAAGTATACTGATGTAGACGCTGTTGCTAAAATAATTATATAAAAGAAAAGACTTTAAAGGTCATCTTGGTCCAACTGGAAAAGGGAAGGCTGAGGGGACATAAACAGAGTACCCTAAATTTAAAACAGATAAGAGAATATGGATTCTAAAATACTGGTACTAGGGGTCTCTTCTGCAAAAGAAAAGTTCTGGACAAAATAGGAAATCTTTGATAATGTTATTTTTCTGCTTGTCCAGGCTGAACTATAGATTCAGAAAGTGTTTAGATAAATTCATGTGTAATATATGTATCTATATTAAATATATAAGCATTAATAGGAAGTTACAGATCTTTAAAAATATTATTATTTTACAACTATTAAGTGCTGAGGAAGGGCAAGTACACTCCACAGAGTATTAAATATAGATCTCAGGTACTAGGAACTTAATTATATATGGGAAGTAAATAATCATGTTTTTTGCCTCACAAAAGTAAAAAGGACAGGAGTGCAGGGAAAGTACTCAGTTTCTGAGATTCGAGAACCATGTCTGTGATGGTCTCTACCCAGCACATTGGGAGTTTTCACAAATGATTAGATGTTCTTTCAAACTAAGACTTCCATGCAGTGGTGCACAGAGCATGGGCAGGCCGGTGGGGGACAGCTGGCAGGAAGTCTGAGGACCAGTGCTGCCCTTTGGTAATATGTACTTCCAAGTTCCAGTGGCTATTTGATGCACTGAAGCAAGGCAGTCCAGTCCAGTGTCATATAACACTGAAGCTTCTGAAGATAGGGCTTCAGGGTATGTTGACTATATCACTTAATTGAGGAAACAGCCCTTGTCCCTCTGTAATTTCTATTTTAGGAGATGATTGAGTAATGTGAATGGGTGGTGCATATGTGATTGTCTTCCTTCCTTGCTGAGGTTTTGAGGTAACCTTAGCATTTCCTCTTGTTAGGCCTAGGCTGTCACCTCCCTTTCTATGAGTTTCATTATGCATGTGTTCTTCACATAGCCAATTGTCTGTTTTTAAGTTATAAAAATTAAAAATTTCCTCTTAGGGAGTTTGGGGCAGTAATCTTTCCAGAATCCTGTATTTCAGAGAGAAAAGTATATTTTAGAGAAAATGAGATTAAGGTTCTAAAAGGAGGCCATTCTTTTGACTTTTGCCCCTGCACTCTTGCACAATATGGTTTGTGTGAATAATTACTGTCCACTAAAACCAGGCCATAGGACCATTGGCAATTTTAGGATATCCTGAAAGTGAGTCCAGTTTTCAGCTAATGAAACAGGCCACGTCCATCCTTTGTATGTAGGTTTTTAGTTATTTTTTTTCCTGAGATCCCAAAATTCTTTCTCTTCCCTTATTGAAGCTGTTAAATTTTTATCAGGTTTGGGTTACAGATTGCCAGGGTTATCAGTATCTTCACCCTTGGCGGCTCTGTATGTAGGACTGTAACTTATTCTGAAAAGGGAACATGATCAAGTTGTGTGAAGACACTTAGTTTCTAAAGACTTGTGGATGTGAGGTTGATTTCCCCTGGTTATCAAAGTACTCTGCATGTTGTAAGTTCCATTCTTGAAATTACTATACCCTAACTCCTCCTTGCTCTGACATACTTTGAAGGAGTAGGATTTTTTCCCCCTGTGATTTGCCTTAGGGAAAAGACTGGTGCACAAATTTATTTGTGGACATAAGTATGTCTTTATTGATTTTTAGAGAGAAAGAAAGGGAGAGAGATAGAGAGGTAGTAATATCAATGAGAGAGAAACATCATTGATTGGCTGCCTCCTGCATGCCCCCTTCTGGGGATTGAGCCCACAACCCGGGCATGTGCCCTGACCAGGAATTGAACTGCAGTCTCTTGCCTCCTGGGTGGATGCTCAATCACAGAGCCACATTGGCTGAGCTGTATATGATTAAAAAAAATATATATATATATTTTATTAATTTTTTACAGAGAGGAAGGGAGAGGGATAGAGAGTTAGAAACATCGATGAGAGAGAAACATTGATCAGATGCCTCCTGCACACCCTCTACTGGGGATGTGCCCACAACCAAGGTGCATGCACTTGACTGGAATCGAACTTGGGACCCTTCAGTCTGCAGGCCGATGCTTTACCCACTGAGCAAAACCAGTTAGGGCTGATTTTTAATTTGTTTAATGGAATTTGTAAATGCAAAAACAAGTAGAATAGTACAGTGAGCCCCATGTGTCCATCACCCACACCCAACAATCAATTTTTTTAAAATAGAACTTACTTTAGGAAAGAATTGGCCTTAACCAAAGCTTTTATAGAGAGTCTGTCACTGGACTATTCTGAGCTATAGGGCTCACTTTTATTACAGCCAGTTTTTTCACTTATCCTTTGGGAGACCTAGGGAAGGAGGATAGGAACGTCTAATAAGCAACTTGATTTCTGCCTATATTTACATGAATTTTTTTTTTTTACTCTTACTATCCTTTCATTGTTTTTTGTCCTTTTTCTGGAGATTGCAAGTCTGGACTGAGACTTTCTGAGAGTCATCTCATTATTTCTAGCTTCTTGGTATTTAGTGCTGGATTAGATATTGGGTTAGTATGCCATTTGATGGTGACATGTAATAGTTCTAGTGGGGAGGTGAATGTGAGAGCATGGATGGCTTTGCTACTACTCATGGAGCCTGTGTTTTTTCCCCCTTCACTAATATTATCAGAGACTCTTGTATGGTAGGTAGTATTTTAGCAATGGAGTGACTCACATCATGGACAATACTTTCTGGAAATAGGGGGTTCATGGCTGACAAACCTACAAAGTAAAATATTTTACTTTAGTTAAATTTGATTTCAGAGATTGTCCTTGGTTTATTTCCATCCTTTTCTATTTCATTCTATATTGAGAATTAAAAATTCCTCAGATTATTGTGGAGGAGGTGAATAACAGGAACCTGTATTCCCACAGGTGACACTCTTTTAGAGGAGGTGATAAAGTTATTTATAGCTGTTAACCAGGTCTAAAGCTTTGAATAAAGGCTGGGCTGGTGAATAAGAAAAGTCAGCTCTTTGATATTCTAACTCAGTGGTCGGCAAACCGCGGCTCCCGAGCCACATGTGGCTCTTTGGCCCCTTGAGTGTTCTAATGCCACTTCTTCAAAATAGACTTACCCAGGCCAAAAACTGACTTCTGCGCATGGACCACGAAGTTTCAGTCGCACTGTATGTGTGCGCCCACACATGGTATTTTGTGTAAGAGCCACACTCAAGGGGCCAAAGAGCCACATGTGGCTTGGGAGCTGTGGTTTGCCGACCACTGTTCTAACTTAGTCCCAGAGGCAGGAAAGCAACTATTAAAAAAAAGAAAAAAGAAAAAGTCATTTCTAGAAACACAAAAAAAACAAGAGTAGCTACCAGAAACTGTAGAAGACCAATAATTAACATCCTTTGGATGGTAATTCACTCTGAGTGACGAAAATTTTTCATTCAGATTACTTAAAAGTCATATGCTTAAAGTGCTAGGGCAGTGGTCAGCAAACTCATTAGTCAACAGAGCCAAATATCAACAGTACAACGATTGAAATTTCTTTTGAGAGCCAAATTTTTTGAACTTAAACTTCTTCTAACACCACTTCTTCAAAATAGACTCGCCCAGACTGTGGTATTTTGTGGAAGAGCCACCCTCAAGGGGCCAAAGAGCCGCATGTGGCTCGTGAGCTGCAGTTTGCCGACCATGGTGCTAGGGGATCTTTATTTCCATCTGTGATTTAAATCAGAAACTTTATTTTTTGGACAATAGAAACTCTCTGACCATAATGCCTAAAAAGGTTAGGACTCTTGTGTGGTATAGAACTCTGAGCTGAAAGGACAGATGTCCCATCCTGTATTTTTTACCTTTATGTCACAAAGTTTATCTCTATGAAATAAAAATATATAGTGAGCCAAACCATCACAAACTTTTTCCTGGGCCCAAGATTGGCAGAGTGCTTGTGGCTGTCCAGGCAAGGCAGGAAAGAGGGTAACAAAATAGGCTGTGAGGGAGTTTTATGAGCCAGCAAAACAGCATTGGAGAGCCTTCTAAAACTCATGAGAAAATCATGCCAGTTAGATCAGTAGTTAAAAATGTGGTTTTTTTTCCCTCACAGTGAAATCCTTCTTTTCCAAGTGAATTATTATACAGAACTTTACTAGATAAACAGATAAAGTTGGGGCTAGTATGATTCAATGAGGTGGGAGGCCCAGACTCTGTTTTCCTAGTATGTCCTTTTTTGGGTAGCTCTTAAGCACTGTTCAGAATCTCTGTGGAGCACAACTTGAAAATCAATGATTTGAACTGGTGTTTTTTAAATTTTTAAAAAAATATATATTTTATTGATTTTTTACAGAGAGGAAGGGAGAGAGATAGAGAGTTAGAAACATCGATGAGAAACATCGATCAGCTGCCTCCTGCACGCCCCCTACTGGGGATGTGCCCGCAACCAAGGTACGTGTCCTTGACCGGAATCGAACCTGGGACCCTTCAGTCCGAAGGCTGACTCTCTATCCACTAAGCCAAACCGGTTTCGGCTGTTTTTAAAATTTTAAGGTGCTTACAAATCACCTGGAGATATTGTTATTTATTTATTTTTATTTTTTTTATTAAGGTATTATATGTGTACATATCTTACCATTGCCCCACCCCCACCCCACTCCCATACATGCCCTCACCCCCCAATGTTTTGCATCCGTTGGTTATTCTTATATGCATGCATATAAGTCCTTTGGTTGATCTCTTATCTGGAGATATTGTTAAATGCAGTTTCTGATTTAGTAGACCTCAATGGAGCCTGAGAATTTGTATTTCTAAAAAGTTCTCAGGTAATACTGATGCTGCTAATTCAGATCACACTTTTAGTAGCAAGGAGCTAGAATTTACCTACTACGGAGTTTTGTAATCCAGGGCTCTTTGTAGTCTGGTAGTGGTGTTTTCAAGTCACCCAAAAACTAGCATGATACTCTGCACCCCCAAAGTCAAGTCAAAGAAATCAGCCTAAGAACTCTGTTACCTAGATTAGTAATATCTTGCCCGGCCAGTGTTGCTAAGTGGTTGAACCTTGACCCATAAACCATGAGGTCACAATTCGATTCCCAGTCAGGGCACATGTCTGGGTTGCAGGCTCGATCCCCAGTAGCAGGTGTGCAGGAGGCAGCTGATCAATAATTCTCTCTCATCGTTGATGTTTCTATTCCTCTCCCCCTCTCCCTCCTCTGTCTGAAATCAATAATAACCCCCCCCCACACACACACACACACATATTTAGTAATATATCCCCTTGGTTAGAGGCTGAAGTTTCTTGGGTCTGCCCCAGGGAAAATGTTCCATGTATATTTAGAGATTTGTTCTTGGACTTCATGATTATTGTCTTTTGTCCTAAGCATTCTGTAGCATCCTTGTGGAATCTCAGTTTCTTAGCCTTGTCTGGTCTTGCTCTTTCCAGTCTATTGTATTTAGTAAGTCTTGTCTCTTTCCTTAGGGATGACTTGACTGATGATTCTGTCTTCACTGGAAGCTCCCAATGCACTCGAGGTCTTGAACGATATATTTCCCAGGAGGAGGGGCCTCTCAGTCCCTTCTTGGGACAGCTTGATGAGGACTACCGAACAAGAGAAACTTTCCTGCATCGTTCTGATTATAGTCCCCATATCAGTTGTCATAATGAGATGTTGCATGGAACAGAACGGAGTAGAGACAAATTCAAAAGCTCCTATTCTATACGACCCGAGGAAAGGAGCCGGGAGGCCAAAAGGCCCCGTTATGATGATACAGAGAAGATGCACAGCTTGGGAAGTGATCACCCAAATTTTACATCAGGGACCCGCAGCTATCGACAGCATAGACAGAGCCCAAGCCCTAGGTTTCTAGACCCTGAGTTTCGAGAGCTGGATCTTGCCAGGCGAAAACGAGAGGAAGAGGAGGAACGAAGTAGGAACTTGAGTCAGGAGCTGGTGGGAGTTGATGGTGGTGGTACAAGCTGTCCCATCCCTGGATTGTCAGGTGTCCTAACAGCATCAGAACCAGGATATTCTTTACATCGGCCTGAGGAAGTATCTGTGATGCCCAAGAAGTCGATTCTGAAGAAGCGGATTGAGGTGGACATGGAGTCTTCTATGCAGGTCTCTGCTGCGTTTCTTCTATGGCCTCTTGCTAGTTACTTTATATCTTAAAGCCTGGTTACTTATATTGGGGCTCTGTCCCTAGGCATCTTTGTAATATGTGCTGGACCAGCATTGTTATGCCTATGGGCTGCACCTTCCAGAACTCTCCAAAGGAAACTGTATGTCTCATAATGCATCAGTAGAGCGCTCTACTGTCATATATTTCTAAACAGACATGTTGGAGACTATCCATTATATCTATTTCTCTAAATTGGGTAGCCCTGTAAGAATCTTTAATTGTTTTTTGGAAATGAAGCTTGAAGCAAAGGGAGGAGATGATCTAAATTTTCCTTATCTCTCTTTTTTAATTTTTAATTGAGAGGAAGGAAGAGGGATAGAGAGAAACATTGATGAGAGAGAGAGACAGAGACAGACATTGATCTGCTGCCTCCTGCATGCCCCCTACTGGGGATCAAGCTCTCAACCCAGGCATATGCCCTGACTCAGAATCTAACCGTGACCTCCTGGTTCATGGGTCAATGCTCAACCACATCAGCCAGGCATCTCATCTCTCTTTAGAGAGAAAATAAAATATATGAGTGGTAGGACACTAGACCAAAAATCAGGTGATTCTGAACCCAACTCTGCCACCAATTTGCTGTGTGATTTTTAGACAAGTTCTCCTCATCATTCTGGGCCTTGATATTTTTTCTTCACCTATAAAAAGATGGTCAGGCATAAACACTAGCTTTTAGCTGTCCTTTTCAGAGCTAAAGGTTTCTGAAGAGATGCCTCAGGGCACTTAGGGAAGCAAGGGGAGGCTGATCAGTTAGTGTTTCAAAGTTTCCAAACTCCACTTAAACCAAAGCAGCTCTACTTTTTTTTAATTTATTTTATTTTATTGATTTTTTACGGAGTGGAAGAGAGAGGGATAGAGAGTTAGAAACATCGATGAGAGAGAAACATCGATCAGCTGCCTCTTGCACACCCCCTACTGGGGATGTGCCTGCAACCAAGGTACATGCCCTTGACCGGAATCAAACCTGGGACCCTTGAGTCCGCAGGCTGACGCTCTATCCACTGAGCCAAACCGATTTTGGCTACTTTTATGTGTTGTTGTTTTTTTTCTTTTAGAATTCATAAAAAACAAGTAAGCTAGGACATCTCTAAAGTTCTTTTGAATTCAAATTCCTTGATAAGGACTATAACAGATGAGCAAAAGGGAGAATTCAGTCTGCCTTATTTCCTATTTCTCCTTGTCATAACAGAAACATCTGGAGAGATAGGGACCCAAATCTTGAACCTGGCTAAGGATACTGTACCTCCCCTCATCCATACTTCTCTTTCCCCTATTAATTCAAGAATAACAAAGCATCTAAGTATTTCAATTGCTAGTTTTCTGAGTTTCTGCATATGAGCTAAATTCATTGTGTTTGTCTTTGCAGCTTGAGAGTTTTTCGAGCAGTACTGGCTCCAGCGAGGATCATCCTCTTTTCTCTGGACACCCATCTGTTCCACTGAGTGGTGCTATTGCTGCTTTTGCTTCAGAGATTGAAAACAACAAGGGGACTATGGTAGAGACAACCCTGAAGGAACCTCAGGGCAATCTCTATCAATGGGGTCCTCTTCCTGGGATGTCCAAGGACAGTAGTCCTCTCAGAGAGAAGTTTGGAAGTTTTCTGTGCCACAAAGAGAAACTGGATATGAAGGCTGAGGGACCTGAGCGACACACAGACTTCTTGCTGCCCCATGAGAGAGCTAGCCAGGATGGCAGTGGTTTTTCCCGTATTCTGAGCATGTTGGCAGATTCTACCAGTACACAGGAAAAAAGGCAACATAGCTTCCCTGACATTGAGGATGAGGAGAAATTTCTCTATGGAGATGAAGAAGAGGACTTAAAGGCAGAATCTCCACCAAAGCCCCTTGGGAGCTCTGATAGTGAAGTTATGAGGCAGAAGGCAAACTCCCTGCCCTCTTCAGCTCCAGCTGTAAAGCTAGAATCAATAGAAGAGACCAATCCAGAATATGCCAAGATTCATGACTTGCTCAAGACCATAGGCCTAGATATTGGGGTAACAGAGATTAGTCAACTGGCTGCACGCACCCAGGAACGACTTCATGGCAAGAAACCATCACGTTCCTCCACTGACCGCCGTTCCTCAGTTGACAGGCACTTTACAGCAGACCGCTGTTCCTCAGTTGACCGTTGTTTCTCAGCTGATCAACATTCTTCAGATCCTCACAAATTGGAGAATAGAGAGGCACACCATAGCAATACTCGCTCCCCAGAGGTGTCCCATCCACATCCAGTCTCCCCTGTGGATCCTTATCTGATTACAAAAAACAGTCCCCCATTCCTAAAGTCTGACCATCCAATGGGCCATATTGCAGGACCAGAGGTGGTTGGCAGTGGTTTTCAGTCATCTGTTGCAGTCAGGTGCCTGTTGTCATCAGCCCCGTCTGCCCCAATTAGACTTCCACACTCTGCTTCTTTATCTCATTTTCACGTGCCACGGACCTCTCAGTTCGCTGCAGCTCGGATACCTTCAAACTACCAGGGTCCTGCCATTCCCCCTGCTTCCTTTGATGCCTATAGGCATTACATGGCATATGCAACCTCAAGGTGGCCCATGTACCCCACCTCTCAACCATCAAAGCACCTTCTACCTGAGCCACACAGGGTAATGCCAGTTACCAAACAAGCTACTCGTAGCCGTCCCAATCTCCGTGTGATCCCCACTGTGACTCCTGCTAAACCCAAGAAGGAAAAGTCAGTGTTAGGCTCAATTCCTGTTGCCCAAGTGCCTGTCCCGGTGTCCATCCCACCGCTCATAAGATATAACCCGGAAAAGATCTCTGATGAGAAGAATCGTGCTTCCCAGAAGCAGAAGGTGAATATTAGCTTTGGGGATCTTGTGCCTGAGTCTTATTTTAATATAAATTTGTATTTGTCTTTTAGTAGGAGCTGAAAAAACTTAAGGCCCTTTTACTTTAAGTTCTTTGGAGGCTGCTGTCATCACCCTAAGTAATGTATATACCCCCTCTGTTTTTTTTTTTAATATATTTTATTGATTTTTTACAGAGAGGAAGGGAGAGGGATAGAGAGCTAGAAACATCGATGAGAGAGAATCATCGACCAGCTGCCTCCTGCACACCCCCCACCAGGGATGTGCCCGCAGCCAATGCACATGCCCTTGACCGGAATCGAACCTGGGACCCCTCAGTCCGCAGACCGACGCTCTATCCATTGAGCCAAACCGGTTTCGGCTACCCCCTCTGTTTTTCTCACATGTTTTCTCATTAAGACTAAACTAAAGTCTGGTCCTAGATCCCACTGTAATTGCTAGACTTTTTTCTATTTTATGTTTATTTCTTTATTCAATTATTTGTCTTAGAACACTTAGGGGTAGGAGCCGGGAGCCTTGAAGTCTTCAATATGACCTCATCAGGGAGTGAGGAACCAAAACTGGATTATCTGAAGGAGAATCAATAAATCTTATGTTTCAGCTGTTCTATCTGTAGCCACTCTAAGTCTCACTGCTTCACTAATAAACTTAAAAAAAAAAGATAAATCTATTTTTCATCCTACTAAGTTTTGGATCCTTTTCCTGTAGTGATTATGGGGATCAATATCTAATAAATAGTTGTTGCTCATCAGTTAAACCAAGAAATAAATTTTTCTTGTTCTGGTTTATTTTAGAGTCTAGGAATCACATTTTTATGACACTTTTTTTTTTTAAAAGCAGGTTGTTTTTTTTCACCCTCAGGGTTCATAGGGTTCCCAGGCTGTAAGATGGGAGCAGTGGCTGTGGTAAAGATATAATTCTAGATGTTTTAAGGCAGTAGATAAAAATTTTGTAGGGGCATACAATTCTAAGAAGAAGAATTTTGAATGGAAAAATTGGTACATATTGTTAATTTTAAAGGTCATTAAAAACTAATAACACACTTTGATTATTTAGGAACATAAAAATGTAATACATTTGTATACATTTGATTTGCTAATAAAATAATACCTGAGGAGAAAAAAGAAGAAAAATCCCTGGAGGGCCAATCTCATTTTTTTTTTCAGTTTAGAAGAAATTTAGCTAATCCTTGAGAAGACAAAAAAAATAATGATCTTAATTTTCCATTGTACTTGGATACCCTGAATTTTCATTTTGTTGAAATCTTTTGGGCAAGGAGGATAGATTCAAAAAAGACAAAACTTAAGACTGCAGAGACACTGTTTGGAGACTGAGTGATTTTTTTTTTTTTTTAGTTAATTTTCACCTGAGGATATTTTTCCATTGATTTTTAGAGAGTGAAAGGGAGGGGGAGAGACAGAGAGAAACCTCAGTGTGAGAGAGAAACATCAATTGGTTGCCTCCTGCACGTGCCCTGACCAGAGGGCCTGCAACCGAGGTATATGTCCTTGACCAGAATCGAACCTGGGACCCTTCAGTCCGCAGGTCCATGCTCTAGCCATTGAGCCAAACCAGCTAGGGCTAGACTGAGCGCTCTCCGTTTAAGAACCTAGCACTTAAGTCAAGGTTGATATAACACAGGTTTTTCACACTTGCCCATTATGGACAAGCCATATTTGTTTTTTTCCATTAGGTGGTAGTAAAATAGTTGAAAGATCATGAGCTTTAGGTCATTTATGCCTAGATTTTAAATGCTCTTACTATATGACCCTAGATATGTTACTTAATCTTTCACAACTTCAATTTTCTTATTGTAAAACAGAGATAATGTCATGAAGATTAAATAAAATGGTATATGTGCCTCGCCCACAATACAGATTAGTTTCCTTGATGGTTCTTTTTGGGTTTAGAGCTACTGTCTAGCAGTTGCTGTCAGCGTTAGGTTAAAATTAATAGTGTAATGCTTCCTGCATAAAAATAATACTTTTTGGGCAATGTAGCTCTGGAAAGGCTAATTCAGTTCTGGAATTTGGATCAGAATAAAAGATGACCTTTACTATAAAGTCAGAGCCTCTCTGTACAGGCATTTAGATTTTTACGTTCAGATACTACCTAGCATGAGGGCTGTGGCGAGGGCAGTAGGAAAGGGAAGACATTGGAGGCTGAAGCACTCTTACCATTTTGTACTTTGCAGGTTATTGAAGAGAGGGAAAAACTAAAGAGTGACCGGGAAGCTCGCCAGAAGAAACTGTACTATCTCAGGACTGAGTTGGAGCGACTTCATAAACAACAAGGTATCAGACACTCCTTTGTATGACTGCCTTTTTGTAGTAACTTGAGTAAGAGACCCAAATTTTAGATCTTCATTTGGGTCTCTTACTCACGTTACTACAAAAAGGGGCGACTCTCAAACAGGTTCAGTGACCTGAAGTCTCACTTAAAAAATTTTTTTTGGAGATAATTAGACTTATAAAAAAGATATAATTGTAGTATAAGTAATTATCAGATATTTTCCATGATTATTAGCATTTTATTGTATTTGCTCTATCCTTATTTCCCTTTTCTCAATCTATGTGTGTGTGTAATTTTTCCTGAGTCAGCATGTATCTCCTAACAATAAATAATTGATTTGCATAACCATAATACATTTACCAAAACTAGGAAATTAGCAGTAATACTAGTCTGCTGATATTATTCATATTTTACCAGTTGTCCAAATAATGTCCTAAAGCAAAATAATATGCAAGATTATGCATTGCATTCCGTTGTCATGTTCTTTTAATCTCCTTTAATCTTTAACAATTTCTGAATCTTTTTATTTTATGACATAGACATTTTAGAAGAGAAGAGGTCACATTTTGTAGTCTGTCCTTTAATTTTGGTTTGTCTGATGTTTATTTAATTCAGGTTATGAATTTTTGGCAGGAACATCACAGAAGTGATGCTGAGTTCATATCAAGTGTTTGTTTATCCCATTACTGTTGATACCAACTTTGATCATTTGGTTAAGGTGGTGTCTGCCAGGTTTCTCCACTGTAAAGTTACTATTTAACCCTTTTTAATTAGTAAGTATCTTATAGGGAAAATACTTTGAGACTATGTAAATATTCAGTTGCTCCTCAAACTTTTGCCTGCTTTTAGCATTTATTGATATTCTTGCCTGAATCAGTTGATATTATGATAGTTGTTAGTGATTTTCTAATTTCATCATTCTGGCTTCATTAATTGACTTTCTGTTGCTAGGAGGAGTTTTCCACCCACCTCTCCTCCATTTATTTATCCATTCATATCAGTGTGAACTTTGGAGTCTCCATTCAATAAATTATAATAAAATGCTATCAATATTTATTTTTATACTCAAATTGCCCCAGTTTTGGCCAGTGGGACCCCTTTAGGTTGACTCCTGTGTTCTTTTAATATGTCCCCATCATTTTTTTGAGTACTTCCTTACTTTTTGGCCCAGAAAGATGTTACATGATACCTCTTTTTCTTTTTCTCTTCTCTTCTCTTCTCTTCTCTTCTCTTCTCTTCTCTTCTCTTCTCTTCTCTTCTCTTCTCTTCTCTTCTCTTCTCTTCTCTTCTCTTCTCTTCTCTTCTCTTCTCTTCTCTTCTCTTCTCTTCTCTTCTCATCCTCACCCGAGGATATTTTTTCCATTGATTTATAGAGAGAGTAGAAAGGAGTGGGGGAGGTGGAGGTGGGGAGAGAGAGAAACATCAATGTGAGAGAGAGACATCGATTGGCTGCCTCCTGCACATGCCCCGATGGGGGCCGGGAATAAAGTCTGCAACCCAAGTACATGAACCCTGACCCTTCGGTGCATGGGCCAGCACTAACAACTGAGAGCCACACCAGCCAAGGCCCATGATATCTCTTTTGATTTCTTCTCTTCATCTATGCTTTTAAGAATTAATATACACCCCAAAGAAAGAACATAACAAGGTTTCTAAATACTTCAGCTTGGTGATAGCATGGAAAATTAGAGTGTGAGAAGATATTTCTTCTGTTTTGGTTTGAACTATTTAGGTAAGAATCTTAGTTACTAATCCTGTGAGGATTAATTCATGAGGACCTGCCATTTGGATAGGAGATAACATTAAGTGAGTCTGAGGCATAGCTTAAAACTCAAGGTAGGCATTGGTGAAGGTTCCTTAAATCAGACAAAGTCAAATAAGTGACTAATTTTTGCTCTCTGAATAATTCTTTCCTTTGGAGAGGACAACCTCTAGATTCATAGTTACATCATTTATTAACCTTTTTAGAGACAAATGCACAAAAACTTGTATATACCATTTTGGGGATTCATGGAGCCCTGAAGGCAGTCTGTAGATTCCTTAGCTAATAAACCCTGTCTGAAAGATAATGTAATCACTCCTCCTTTACCTCCATAGCAGCTTCATCTAAACCAGCCCATGTAGAAGGAGAGTTCCACTTGCTTTGTAAAAGTTTTAGGGGAGAAAATGTCGTGACCATAAAGTCTTGAGAGTTTACTACTTATGACTGGAAAATAATGTCTTAACTTACTTTCTTTGTGTTTCTTTCTATTGACATTTGACTACTCAGGGGAAATGCTGCGCAAGAAACGAAGGGAGAAGGATGGCCACAAAGACCCTCTCCTGGTGGAAGTGAGTCGTCTTCAGGAGAACATTATGAAGGATATTGCAGAACTTCGACAAGAGGCAGAAGAGGCCGAAAAGAAGCAATCTGAACTGGACAAAGTGGCTCAGATCCTGGGAATTAACATTTTGGACAAATCTCAGAAGTCTTCAAATGACTATAAAGAGTCTTCCGAGAAGCCTGGGAAAACAGAAAAATCTAAGAGCCCAGAAAAAGTATCATCATACTCAAACTCCTCTTCGAAAAGCAAGGTAAAAACTCAACTTTTTCATTTCTATTTTTTTTATTTTCATGGACTCCTAAAGAAGCTTTCTAATTAACCGTTTTCTTAGCTTCCCTTTCCAACCTGTTCTTATTCTTTTTTTTTTTTTAAAATATATTTTATTGATTTTTTACAGAGAGGAAGAGAGAGGGATAGAGAGTTAGAAACATCGATTAGAGAGAAACATCGATCAGCTGCCTCCTGCACACCCCCTACTGGGGATGTGCCCGCAACCAAGGTACATGCCCTTGACCGGAATCGAACCTGGGACCCTTGAGTCCGCAGGCCGACGCTCTATCCACTGAGCCAAACCGGTTTCGGCGTGTTCTTATTCTTGTTAGAGTTTTGTAAAACATAGATCAGATACTCCAGAATTTTAGCAGTTCCTCTTTGCTAACAAGGTATAATCCCAAACCCTTAGTATTCAGGGCCCTCCATGTTCTTGTTTTAGCATTCACTCCAGTTTTGGCTTCTGATCTTATCATAATATACTGTATACACCATTTTGTGGGTTCATATTTAGCAATAAGGTTGTACATTTCAGTTCTCAAATCAGTACAGTAAAACCTCGATGTAATGGGCTAATTTGGGCAAGGGGGAATCTATTAAAACTGAAAGTCTGTTATATAATAAAATAGTTTTTCCAAATGCATGTTAAAATATTGACAAAGTAATCAGGTTTTACATATGTAGATGTAGTTGTATAATTAAAATTAAATGTGTATGAAATGTTTAGTTTCACAGAAAAGTTTTTTATATGTATTACTATAATTTTAAATTTATACTGAATAGGTCTAATAAATGCATGCATTCACCAGTCACCACGAGTAAATAAATGCACATGGCTGGGGCATGGCTTAATGTGTATCAGAATATCATTGGCCTGAACATGTTAAAACTGTTGCAGAAAGTCATATTACGAGACAACAGAACCAGTTACCTCTCACTCAATGTACACCCTATGATCAAGTGATAATCATTCACTGAACACTGTTTATGAGTCATGACTCTTGGATTTAAATATGTAGACATTAGTTGTACCTATGTAGTATTTATGTCAGCAAAATTACTACAGTGTTTTTTCCAACATATGACCTATTTGCTAAAATTTGTTAAAAATAACAGTGAATGCCCTAACTGGTTTGGCTCAGTGGACAGAACATCGACCTGCAGACTGAAGGGTCCCAGGTTTGATTCCGGTCAAGGGCATGTACCTTGGTTGCAGGCACATCCCCCTAGGAGGTGTGCAGGAGGCAGCTGATCGATGTTTCTAACTCTATCCCTCTCCCTTCCTTTCTGTAAAAAATCAATAAAAATATTAAAAAACAACAACAGTGAATTAGCCCTGGCTGGTGAGCTCAGTGGTTAAGAGTGTTGGCCCATGCACCAAAGGGTCTTGGGTTCAATTCCAGTCAAGGGCATGTGCCTGGGTTGCGGGTTTGCTTCCCATTCCCTAGTTGGGGTGTGTGCGGGAGGCAACCAGGTGATGTATCTCTCACATTGAAGTTTCTCTCTTTTGCTCTTTGTTCCTCCCTTCCTCCCTCCCTTCCACTCTCTGAAAAGCAATGAAAAAAATATTCTCTGGTGAGGATTAACAAAAACAAACAAACAGAAACAGTGAATTAACAAAAAAATAATAACCTGTTAATTTAATTATAAGCAAATCTTGGTTAAAGGCATTTTAAAACTAAACAAGGTGTTAATTTTCACATATGACATACAGACCAGAAATTTTGTTCATTAAATCTGAAGTCTGTTATATTGAGGTCTGCAAAATGGATGGTTTGCTATTTTTGATACAGGAACCACTGACTCTCAAAAGTGCTTTCTTTCCTTGGCTGCTATCACACTTCTTTCCTTCCTAGTATGCTGGCTGCTGCTGCTTAGTCTCCTTTACTGCCTATTCTCTTGTACCTGATCTTTAACTAGTTTAGTTCTTCAGGGCTCAGTCCTAGCTGAGTTCTCCAAATTTCTGCTTTCTCCTTAGGTCATTTTATCCAGTTATATGCTGAAACACTATGATGACACCTTCTAATTTTACAATGATTCTTTTGAGGTCCAAATCTAAGTCCAAGAGACTACTCATCATTTCTACTTCAATGTCTCAGACACTTCAAAATCAACATATTCTAAACTAAACTAATGATTGTGCTGAACCTCTCTCTAATTTTTCTCACTCTGGTGTTACCCAACTCAATGAGTGGCACTACTGCCCAACAGTTTTCACGACAACAACCTGAAAAACATACTTAGTGCTTTCCTTTCCCTTACTGCTTTATACCAAACTAGAGGCGCAATGCACGAAGATTTGTGCAAGAATGGGCTTTCCTTCCCCTGGCTGCTGGCACTGCCTTCGCTCCAGCCGGAGCCGCCTTTCCTCCTTTGCGCTGACCCAGAGCTGCCTTTCCATCTTCCATGCTGCCCAGAGGCCCAGAGCAGGTAGGGCAGTGCGGAACGCCAAACACTCCTGATTGGCTGGTAGGTGTTGTGAAGGCATAGTCAATTTGCATCTTTCTCTTTTATTAGTGTAGATTCTACCTACTCACCCTCCAAAATAAATCTAATTCCATCCATCTAACTATCTCCATTGCCATCCAAGTTCAAGCCACCTTCAATTCTTTTTCCTTTTTAAAATATATTTTTATTGATTTCAGAGAGGAAGGAAGAGGGTGAGAGAGATACATCAATGATGAAAGAGAATCATCGGTCAGCTGCCTCCTGCACACCCCCTACTGGGGATCGAACCCGCAACCTGGGCATGTGCCTTTGACCAGAATCAAACCTGGGACCCTTCAGTCCACAGGTTGATGCTCTATCCACTCAGACAAACCATCTAGGGGCCACCTTCAATTCTTGCTTGTACTGCTACACTCCTATTTCTTTCTCCAGATACAGCCAGTGATCATGATACTCCATGCCTATCTCTTCAGCCTCATTTATGCATCTTTTCCCCCTGGTTCACTATAATTTTATTACTGGCCTTTTCATTCTGCAAATCTGTCATTCCCTCTAATGTCTTTACATCTTCTCTTCCCTGTGATTATCATGCAAACCCTACTCTTTCCTTATCCCTTCTAACTAACTAATATTCATTCTTCAGGTTGCAGCTTAAATAAATTCTGACTCCCTTCCTTGATTTCCCAGACTGTTAAAATTGCCTGATATATACTTAAACAATACTTCTAACGTTTTGTCTTAGCATTTTTAAAATATATTTTTATTGATTTCAGAGAGAGGGAGAGAGATAGAAACATCAATGATGAGAGAGAATCATTGATCGGCTACCTCCTGCACATCCCCCACTGGGAATCGAGCTGCAACCTGGGCATGTGCCCTGACCGGGAATCGAACCATGACCTCCTGGTTCATAGGTTGTCACTCAACCACTGAGCCATGCTGGCTGGGCTGTCTTAGCATTTATGACAGTTATAATTATATAATTGCATGTGTTTCCCCAATTAGATTTTAAGGTTCAAGGGACAGGGACTATATCTGTCTTATTCTTCAATATAGTCCCCAATATGTAGCTCAATGCCTGGCACATAGTAAATGAGTAGTGCTCAATAAAAATTTCATTATGTCTTATACTCCTACCACCTCAAAATGCTTGCTCTTTTCTAGATGTTCAATATGCTATTTGCCCCTTTAATTTTGCATTAATAATCCTCTTAGCCTAGTGCAGTGATGGCGAACCTATGACACACGTGTCAGCACTGACATGCGTAGCCATTTCTGATGACACACGGCCGCTGAGGCGGCTGCATGCCGAGGATGAAACATTTGCGAAATAATGTTTTTTCCTCAAAGTGACACACTACCCGAGTTATGCTCAGTTTTTTGGCAAAGTTTGACACACCAAGATCAAAAGGTTGCCCATCACTGGCCTAGTGTAATCTTTCTCCCAACCCCACTCATCTACTAAGATCCAACTTGAATATTACTTTCTCCATGAAGGATTCCTGAGTTCTACCCAGATTTAGTCAGCCCTTCTTTAATACTTCTATAATATATTAGAGGCCCGGTACATGAAAATTCATGCACTGGATGGGGTGTCCCTCAGCCTGGCCTGCCCCTTTTCACAGTCCAGGAGCCCTCAGGGGCGGAAGGCGACCCGGCAATCAGGGTAAGGCAATGCCCCCATCACACCTCTGCTGCTGCCACTGCCGGCAGCGCAAGCCTCAGCCGGCCCTGGTTACCTGTGCCTCGGGCGGCCCTGGGCAGCTGGGTAGCCGCCATTGAGGCTTGCCTGCACCTCGGGCCGGCCCTGGGCGGCTGGGGGACTAAGGGGACTGGGGGACTCTGGATGCAGGTGCCTGGAGCAGCCAGATCCGCCTGGGGGCGGGCCTGGCCATTCCTCGTGCCTGCCGCCCTGGCGGGGTTGATCGGACTGGGCGCCACCATCTTGTGGCTGTGGGTGCCACCATCTTTGAGGGCATGGCAGTCAATTAGCATATTCCCTCCTTATTGGCTGTGGGCACCGTCCTCTTTGTGAGGACATGATGGTCAATTAGCATATTCCCTCTTTATTAGATAGGATTGCTTTGTTTCTTTGTAAGATGTATTACATCCTATCATATTTAAAACATGACCTATAGCATGTCTATTCTCATGCCTGTCTCTTCTAGTATGAGAACTTCCTGAGAATAAAAGAGTATAACTTATTTATCTTTGTGTTTCCCATGGCATCCATTATGTCTAGTATATAGTAGATGCTCAGTTTATGTTTGGGGTATAGAGAAGAGGATATTCTGTATACTCTATTCACTGAACTCTAATTATTCTATATCTTCCTGGGAGAGTTATCTTTCTCAACCAGGTAAGACTATACTCTTTTATACCAGAGTCATTGAGTTCAGATCTTTTAATGGGAGAAGAGCTTAAGAGTTCTGGCCCTTTGTAGTTGAGTTATACATTGTTTGGGGTTCTGTTTATTCACCAACCTCATGATAATCTATCATCTTTATTTGAGTCTTAATGTTCTCTAAAGCTAACAGGGATATGTTGCAATTCGGTTTTCATTTCAGCAGTAAGGAGCATTATATCTATAACCTCTTTTCTACCTTTTCTTGGTATTTCTTCTTTTTTTGCCTATCTTTAAAATGCATATTTGATTTTAGATTTTCGATTCATAAAAATAAACACATATTTCCATTCACTTAGACTACTACTATTAATACCTTGTTGTGTATTTCAAATACTCTTCTTCTGTTCATTAATTAATTTCACAAATATTTATTGATCTCTAAGAAAGTGCCCAGCATTATTCTAGATATGAGAAGTATAGCAGGGAACTGTATAGACAAAGTTCTTGTTTTTTATTCTCATGAAATAGGAGCAGATAGACAATAAATAAACAAGTTCAGGTTAAGTAATGACAATTGCCTAAAAAAAGGAAAACAGGATAAGGGATATAGTAGTTAGAGAAAGTTTTTTGGATAAGGTAACATTTGATATTCTATGCCTATTTACATATCTATTGATTATTCAAATGTATTTTGTTACATATTTTTCTCAGTAAATAATGAACATCTTTTCATGTCAATAAATAGACTTCTCTGCCCTAGTCGGTTTGGCACAGTGGATAGAGCATCGGCCTGTGGACTGAAGGGTCCCAGGTTCGATTCCAGTCAAGGGCACATGCCTGGGTTGTGGGCTAGGTCCCTGGTAGGGGGCGTGCAGGAGGCAGCCGATCAATGACTCTCATCATTGATGTTTTTATCTCTCTCTCCCTTTCCCTCTCCCTACCTCTCTGAAAGCAATAAAAATATATTAAAAAATAAAAATAGACTTCTTTAATAACATTTAAAAAAATATTGTTGATTTTTTACAGAGAGGAAGGGAGAGGGATAGAGAGTTAGAAACATCGATGAGAGGGAAACATGGATCAGCTGCCTCTTGCACACCTCCTACTGGGGATGTGCCCGCAACCAAGGTACATGCCCTTGACCAGAATTGAACCTGGGACCTTGCAGTCCGCAGGCCGACACTCCATCCACTGAGCCAAACCGGTTAGGGCTTTAATAACATTTTTAATGATCTTATTTTATTGTATGGATATCAAAGTTTATTTAATCAAGTCACCTGTTTTTGTTTTTTTGTTTTTGGAATAAATATTTATTGTTCAGATTATTACAGTTGTTACTCTTTTTCCCCCCATAGCTCCCCTCCACCCGGTTCCCACCCCACCCCATGCCCTTACTCCCCACGCCCTTACTCCCCACATTGTCCTCGTCCATAGGTGTAAGATTTTTGTCCAATCTCTTCCCACACACCCCCACACCCCTTTCCCCCCTGATAATTGTCAGTCCACTCCCTTTCTATGCCCCTGACTCTATTATATTCACCAGTTTATTCTGTTCTTCAGATTTTTTATTCACTTGATTTTTAGATTCACTTGTTGATAGATATGTATTTGTTGTCATTTTGTTGTTCATAATTTTTATCTTTACCTTTTTCTTCCTCTTCTTAGAGAATACCCTTCAGCATTTCATATAATACTGGTTTGGTGGTGATGAACTCCTTTAGTTTTTTCTTGTCTGTGAAGCTCTTTATCTGACCTTCAATTCTGAATGATAACTTTGCTGGGTAGAGTAATCTTGGTTGTAGGTTCTTATTATTCATCACTTTGTATATTTCTTGCCATTCCCTTCTGGCCTGCATAGTTTCTGTTGAGAAATCAGCTGACAGTTGTATGGGTACTCCCTTGTAGGTAACAAACTGTTTTTCTCTTGCTGCTTTTAAGATTCTCTCTTTGTCTTTTGCTCTTGGCATTTTAATTATGGTGTGTGTTGGTGTGGTCTTCTTTAGATTCCTCTTGTTTGGGGTTCTCTGCGCTTCCTAGACTTGTAAGTCTATTTCTTTCACCAAGTAGGGAAAGTTTTCTGTCATTATTTCTTCAAATATGTTTTCAATATCTTGCTCTCTCTCTTCTTCTGGCACCCCCATAATTTGGATGTTTGAACGCTTGGATGGTTCCTTACCAGAAAAAGCTACCTGCTTTTTCTGATGTTTGTACGCTTTGGATGGTTCCTTACACTATCTTTATACTTTTGGATTCTTTTTTCTTTTTGCTTTTCTGGTTGGGTGTTTTTTGCTTCTTTGTATTTCAAATCTTTGACTTGATTCTTGGAATCCTCTAGTCTGCTGTTGGATCTCTGTATATTATTTTTTATTTCAGTCAGTGTATGCTTAATTTCTGATTGGTTCTTTTTCATATCCTTGAAGGTCTCACTAAATTTCTCGGAGGTTTCTAGAAAATTCTTGAGTAACCTTATAACCGTGGTTATGAACTCTTTATCCAGTAGTTTGCTTTCATCCATTTCTTTCATTTGTGACTTGTTTCTTTGTCTCCACATTTTGGCTGCTTCCCTGTGTTTGTTTCTATGTACTGGGTAGCTGCTAAGTCTCCTTTATTGATAGAGTGGCCTTGTGTGGTTGGTGTCCTATAGGGCCCATTGTCTCAGCCTCCCCAGTCACCTGAGGTGGAGGCTCTTGGTGCACCCCTTTGTGGGCTGTGTGCACAGTCTTGTTGTAGTTAACCCTTGATTGCTATTGGTATCACTGGGAGGAATTGACCTCCAGGCCAATTGGCTATGATGACCAGCTGTGTCTACACTGGAAGATCTGTTGCGCAGGAGCCACCCTTATGGGGCAGGACTTGCTTCAGTGGGACTTTGGTGCTCACTGGGTCTGCCCCTTGAGTGTGTCTCTTATGGATGTGAAGAGTTGTAATCCGATATGGTCTCACTCTGACCACTGGATACACTGGCTCTTGGATCTCCAAGGAGGTGCAAAGTCAGCCACTGTTTGGGGCCGCCCAGCAGGGGCTACAGAGACATCTGCAGATTCCTCCTCTTTGTATGGGGTTTGGAAGTGCCCTGACGAGGCCCAGCTGTGAAGCAAGGCTGCTGCTGCTGCCAGGTAGTGGGCCTTCTTTTGGAATCTCTGGGGCTCTCTCTCTGGGGCTCTCTAACCCAGTTGTAGTTTGTTTTAGGCAAAGGAACAGGTCATTCATATGCAAAAGCCGCTGCTCACAGCTTGGGTGTAATTGGGTGGGGCTGGGTCTCTGGGAATCACCAGGGGGGAGCAAACAGCAATGGCTGCCCTGAACTGGAGAAGTCCCTGGTTCTCTGCGTCCTGCGCGCATGCCCTCCCCTATCCCCCCACCCCCGCCTTGCAGGAACCATGATCGCTCTGAGCACCTGTAAGAGTAAGCCACCCTCGCGTTCCTGTCCCGATGCCAGACAGTCCAGTTTCTCCCCGTATATGTCTGGGTCCCCCAGAGTCTCCCCCGGAACTGGAGTTCAGAGCAAGCGGGAGCTTGTATCTCCCTCTCTGTTTAAAAAGCAGCACATCCAGGTGCAGCACTTTTCGTGCCTCCGCACTTCTTACCGGTCGGTCTCAGTGAGCTTTCTTTACCTCTCTAGTTGTGGAATTTCCACTCAGCCAGCTTTCCTGTGGTTCTGGGTGGTAGTTGTTCTGCCGTTTAGTTGTGGTGATTACCTATGCCACCATCTTGGTTTCTGCCAAGTCACCTGTTTTTTGACATAATAATTTCTTTAGGCTAAATGGCAAGGAGGCCCTAGATGGTTTGGCTCAGTGGATAGAGCCTCGGCCTGCTAACTGAAAGGTTTCAGGTTCCATTCCGGTCAAGGACACATTCCCGGGTTGTGCGCTTGATCTTCAGTGGGGGACTTGCAGGAGGCAGCTGATCCTTGATTCTCTCTCATCATGGATGTTTCTATCTCTCTCTCCCTCTTCCTTCCTCTCTGAAATCAATAAAAATATATTTTAAAAATAAAATAAAATAAATGTCAACGAGTAAAATTACCAGGTCAAAGAGTATAAAGAATTTTGAGGTATGTAATATGTATTTCTAGATTATCTTCCAGAAAGATGGTGCCAGTTAATACTCACCAACAATGTATGCATACACCCACCCCTTACCTGCTGGGCGTGATTTCTCTAATGACTCTCAAGTAATATTCTAGTAGAGAAAGATTATCTTTGGTGTGCTAATTGTTTTCCTTTCTCAATCCTGTCCTTTTCCCACCGGTCAATATTACGGGTGACCAGTTCCCTGATTTTGTCTACTATAGAACTGCATGTATACTTAACCCACTCTGTGTTCCAAAATTATCTCTTTTTTTAAAATATATTTTTATAGATTTCAGAGAAGAAGGGAGAGGGAGAGAAAGATACAAACATCAATGATGAGAGAGAATCACTGATTGGCTGCCTCCTGCATGCCCCACACTGGGGATTGAGCCAGCAACCCAGGCATATCCTCTCCCTGGGAATTGAACCATGACCTCCTGGTTCATAGGTCGATGCTCAACCACTGAGCCACGCCGGCCAGACTCCAAAATTATCTTTTTTCCTTTCCTCACTCCCCAACATTAACCAAAATTCTTATTTCCTAAGTGTCTTGTTCTCAGCTTACTAACAAATGAATTCATACTAAAATATTTATTATTGATAACTTAATGTTTGGGAGTGATATACGGTATTTTAAAAGAGGATTCATGTTAACCGAGAGGTATAAATTGGTGGTATATAATACCAATGGTGGTATTTTAGGCAGTTAGAACTATTTTACCCAGCCCTAGCAGGTTTGGCTCAGTGGATAGAGTGTTGGTCTGCAGACTGAAGGGTCCTGGGTTCAATTCCAGTCAGGGGCACATGCCCGGTTTGTGGCGTGTAGGAGACAGCCAATTAGTGATTGGCTGTCTCTCTCATTATTAATGTTTCTATATCTCTCATTATTAATGTTTCTATATCTCTCATTATTAATGTTTCTATATCTCTCTCCCTTTCCCTTCCTCTCTGAAATCAATAAAAATATATATTTTTTAAAAAGATATTTTACCCAGATTCTGTTGTCATCCCACATAGACTACTATCTGCTTTGTGTACAACATCAGCCCTGCTCTCCCCAGTGTTCCATAAGCATCTGTGATAAGTGAGTTTACTATCATCTGTCTATTCTCTGCATTTGCATAACCTATCAATTACCTTTTCCATTTGGGTTTTCTTCCCTCCATAGTTGTCATTATGATTTTAAAATTTAACTGTTACATTTAATTGCATAGGTAACACTTTCAACATCTACCAACGGGTATACAATAAAAAGATTCTTATCCTTTTTCTCTACTTCCCCTCCCAAGAGGCAGCCAACTTTTCAATAATCTTTAGTATTCTTCTAGATATTTGGGATATATAACTAAATATATTGCCATTGTGATTTATTCTCCAGGAGGAGATAACATTATGGAGTCTAATTAGTTATGTTTGAGCCTTACAGACTTCTTGTGGAGTTTACCCCAGTTTATGCAGCTTTAGGCACTGGAAATATGATCATACAGGCCTATTTCTATAATTGTGATAGGCAACCTGCTTTTTCTGAGCGAATACAGATCTATACTACCTTGAATTCCTTCTAAGTGCAGGGTTTTTCCCCCTGTAGGAATCAAAGGTAAACAATGAGAATTCTCGTACTAAGAGCCCCAAGCCTACAGAGAGCCTCCAGCCAACTCCTAAGCAATTTGATCAGCCCATTGCTGCCTATGAGTATTATGATGCTGGCAATCACTGGTGCAAGGACTGCAACACCATCTGTGGGACCATGTTTGACTTCTTCACCCATATGCACAATAAGAAGCATGCACAGGTAGGTACTCTGCCCTCTGTTATTTCTACTCTCACCCATCTTCCCCTCAAACTTCTATACCCCTATCTGCATTACAAAGCTGGCAAATGAAACATTCTCATATGGGCAGGAGCCCCAATATGAAGAGCCAAGAGATACCAACAAAGGAGACACCATCCCCAGAGCTCAGTCTAGGGGACCTGCCTGTAACTAAACACCATGACAAGTGTAAGTGAGGCTTCAGCCTCTTTTGATTCCTTGAGTACCTGATTATTTGTTTCATTTTATCCATTGCTGGTACTTGCTCTAACATTTGTTTACCTTTTCCACAGGTGATTTCCATTTAAACAGTTGGCAGAGCGGGTGGGGGTGGGTAGCTGGGGGCTTCTGGTCCCCCCTGGTGTGTGGGGAGAAAGAAAAAGAAAAGCGGGTCATTGAGTTTTTAGTGCTGTTGTGTGAGCACCTCTGCCTCTTGCAAATAGACATTGGATCCCTACAACAGACCTTGGGCTTCAAAGACCCAGAGTGAGGCCAAGCAAGATGCTGTAAAGCGCACTGACAAGATAACTGTTCCTGCAAAAGGTATGTTTCCTCCCTACCATTTTTGTGATTTCCTTATATTCAGCCAAGGAGGTGTCCCTGAACTGAAGTGTTAGGAAGCAGCATAGGGTGAGACAAATACTTTTTTAAAAAATATATTTTATTGATTTTTACAGAGAGGAAGGGAGAGGAATAGAGAGTTAGAAACATCGATGAGAAACATCGATCAGCTGCCTCCTGCACACCCCCTACTGGGGATGTGCCCGCAAACAAGGCACATGCCCTTGACCGGATTCGAACCTGGGACCCTTCAGTCCACAGGCTGACGCTCTATCCACTGAGCCAAACCGGCTAGGGTGAGACAAATACTTTTGATAAAACTGTAAGAATGCCTTCTGCGTGTAAAGCAGTCTACTAAGTCATGAAGAAATATAGAATTGCATAAGACAAGAATGTTCCCTATCCATATGGCCAAAAATCCAACAAATATTAAACATGTAGACCACTTAAAAATATAATTTACTTGGTCACTGGCTTATGCACTAAAATCTTATTTATTTGAAATCCAGATAAAAAAGAACAATAAGGTGCAGTAATTTAACTGCCTTTTCAGCTATGTAATATTTTTGAATAGTCATTGTTAAGGGAGTAAAATGAGAAATAGGAAATATCTTTATCTTTAAACTTCTCAATTTCATTCCTTCATAAGTAGTCAATGCTGCTACATCCTTTAGATCTGAAGGAAGTAGATGATTTCTGAGTAATATCAATATGACAGCTCCTCATGCAGATGGTACTATGCTAACTACTTGGCAGTATAGTTTTTCAGTCTCCTAAAATACTTAGTGCTGGTTGGATTTTGAGGAGAATTGGCAATAGAAATGAGTCTGTCACAGGAAATTCCTGAGTATACCAGTTAATGTTCCCAAGAGGTAGAAGGCATAGATCCTGAGTTCAAGCTTTAAGTTGGAAAGACTGTGCCATTGAAATTCATCTAAATATTTCTACTTACTCAAAGTGGGTAAGGTCCTCTGTATATTAACATTTTACTGTAAAGGGGAAGTGGGGTTTCCTTTGGTTGCTGTCATCCTGGGTGGAAATAACTTAGTTTCTTGACTTTCTTCCACTTCCTTCAGGCTCTGAGTTTCTGATTCCCATCACTGGATATTACTGTCAGCTCTGTGAGGAATTTTTGGGGGATTCAATTTCTGGAGAGCAACATGTGAAGGGTCACCAACACAATGAGAAATATAAGGTTGGTTTTTGTATTTGCCTATGGAGTTTACCACTTTCTGCAGTAATCCTTTTGCCTTTGTCAAACAAGTTGAGAGCCATAAAAAAATCATTAACACTTCAAATTCCATATGATCACTAGGACATTTTCAATTCTAGTGAGAGATGCTGACCTGATAGAACCATTTATATCCTTGAGGAAGATGATGTCTAGGGATTAGTGTGGTCAAGATTGTCTCTCTTATAGTATTTTGACCAGTTGTTGAGCCTTTATCTTTTCTCTTCCCAGAAATATGTGGTTGAAAACCCATTGTATGAGGAGCGACGGAATCTGGACCACCAAGCTGGCTTGGCTGTGGTCCTAGAGACAGAACGCCGACGTCAGAGTGAGCTAAAGCGCAAACTTACTGAGAAACCAAAGGAAGAGAAAAAAGAAAAAAAGGCAAAGATCCTGAAAGACGTAAAGGAAGATGACAAGGTCTTTGAGGAATTAGAGGACCAACTCTCTGAGGACAGTAACTCCCCTGAAAAGGCTGAAAACAAGAGGAAGGGTAGCATTAAACTACAATTAAAAGAAGAAGTAAAGAAAGAATCACCAGCATCTTCCTCTTTTGGGAAATTCAGCTGGAAGAAGCCAGAAAAAGAGGAGGAAAAAAATTCAGTGGCCCAAAATATGCCCAAGGAAGAGACCATGGAAAGCAGTAAGGACAAAGAGGATGGCAAAGCTGAAGCTGGAAAGGCAAAGCCCATCAAAATCAAGCTCTCTGGGAAAACTGTTGTTGCACATACTAGCCCTTGGATGCCTGTTGTGACAACTTCAACCCAGACTAAGATCCGACCCAACCTGCCTATTCCATCCACAGTGCTCCGTAAGTCAGGGTTAGCCACAGTCAGCAAGCCAGCTCCTCTTAACACCTTTCTATCCATCAAGTCCTCTGGAACCACTGCTAAACCTCTCCCAGTGGTTAAAGAATCTTCATCTGATCTCCTCTTGCCTCCTGATATCATCTCCAAAGCATTTGGAGGGGAAGAAGTGATTCTAAAAGGGTCTCCAGAGGAAAAAATGATGTTGGCTGAAAAGAAGGAGCCATCCCATATACCTGAACAAATTCTTCCACCTCCTCCACCACCTCCTCCACCCCCACCCCCACCACCCCCAGTGATACCTCATCCAGCTGCAGCTGCTCCTTCTGCTCAAGCAAAGTCTGTTTTGGCTCCAGTAAAATCAAACCCAACTGTATCTCACACTCTCAGCCCTGGCTTCCTGGGTCCTAACATTTTGAATCCAGTGTTGCCGGCAGCCATCATAGCCTCAGCACAGCCAACTGCCATTCCTTCTGACGAGACAGCTCCTGGGGTGAGTGAGAGTGACCGGGACCAGATCTTATTCTCTGTGTTAGTGCGTCCACCACCTCCCCTCTCAAGTGTGTTCAGTGAACAAGCCAAAAAATTGGAAAAGCGAAATTCATGCTTAGCCACAGCCAATGCTAAGGACCTGTATGACATATTCTACAGTAGTGGTGGAAAGGGGGGCCCTGAGACTAAGCTGAGTGGTGGTCCATTGGCCAATGGGGAACATAGCAACTTTTCTAGAGCTGAAAGTTCAGACACCTTTTCCACTTCTACTTTGAACAACAGTGCATCCCAAGAGGAGTTGCCTCGAGATAGAAGTTTGGTTTCTGCTCCTTCATTTGGAAACCCTAAAAAACACATTGCAAAAACTCCGGTGTCCCTAGGGAAATGGTCAGTTGTAGACTCAAAAAGCAGAGGCAGCAGCTATGGCTTCCTACAGCCTCTGACAAGGTTGTGTCAAAGCAAGCCTTATGAAACTGTTACCCCAAAGACAGACACTTTGGCTTTGTGGACTTCTAGCTCCTTCCAGGGTGTCACTAATAGGGATATATCTCCAGAAGGAAAAATGGAAGTTGACCTGGGAGAGCCAGGGCCACCAGGTGTAGAGCCAGCCCCTCAGCTGTCAGATAAATACTGTAAAACCATGGAATCTCAGAAATTGGTAGAAACCCATCTTATGAAATCTGGTAGCATGGATGAGGAAAGCCAAGAGCTTCACCAATCTAAGGATTGTGGAGAAAGTAAGATAGAGGCAAACACTGATCTAAAAAAAATGGGAGCAAAGCTCTCTGAGAGGATGGTAGAAAAGGGAATAGGCATCAGTGTTGGCCCCAATAATATAGAGGATTCTAATTTGAATCATAGGAACAGATACATGTGGGAGGGAAAAATAGAACAGCACAAATTGCAAATGACTGACAAAAAGATGGAACACTCCAAGAAATTGATGATAGGAAGTGAAACTCAAAGTAAAGTAATGATTGAATTGAGTGCACAGACTCTCTCTTCCACAAAGGCAAAAATAGACTCATTTCCACCGAAAACTAGGTCTTTACTCCAGAACCCACAGGACACAACTGTGAAAATTTCTACTCCAGAATTGCTTCTTCAGTCCCCAGCCCGATCAGATACATATATAACAGATTGTGAGTGCCTAGAAAATTCAACTCCAGAATCAACTTCTAGAGCTTCAAGGTACAGAAGTCTCAAATTCAAGAGAGAAAGATCGAAAGATATTCAGGGTAAATTGATCTGTGAACTGGCTGGTTGGGATGAGAACAAGAAGCCAGAGGCCGGGGAGAGCGTGGAGAAACCAGAAGCAGACACCCTGGAGCTACGAGATGTCCACCCAGAGTTAACAGTGACAATAGAGAGCAAGGCCTTAGAAGACTTAGAAGTTACAGACTTGAAAGTAGAAAAGCTTGCTGACCTCGGGAACCTGGGGGATATGGGTATTGATTTCTGCAATACTCAAGTAGACCCAGCACATAGATCCCCAACTTCCCTGACTCAGAAATTGTATGAAGAAAATTCTTTGTCAGCTATAGGATGTAATGCCCCACCTCTCACTGACTTTGAACCAATCCCATCCTTTTCTGAGTTTCCATTAGATTCTCCCAAAACCCCGGTGCTTAACTTTGAAGCAGAGGGTGAACAAACCTCATCTAATCCCAGAAGTGGGAGGATCACTCCTAACATTTTGAAAACTGGACATCCTATAGAAAATGTTGACCTTGGCTTGGGGAGTCTAGAGGGAACACATCAGGCCCTTGACCTGTTGGCAGGAGGAATGATGCCTGAGGAAGTAGAAGGAACTTCTCAATTAGAGAAACAAGATTCACTCTGTTTGGAATCAGAAACAATAAACCCCGAAGGCCTTGGGCCATCTCCTTGCCTTCCAGACCTTGTTGACTTTGTCCCACGGACATCTGGAGTTCAGAAAGAGAAGTTATGTTCTCATCTCTCTATACCAGGTGAACCTTCGGAGTGCAGTTCCTTAGAGATGGTACCACTACAGCCAGAAATAGTGAATGCATCCATCACAAGGGTAGCAGTTCCTCCAGTAGATGAAGATAATGAAAACCCTTTGAATTTGGTAAAATCTTTGACTTCCGGGTCCTCTACAAGGGAGCAGGTAATTGGAGGCAATACTGTCACTCAGGAAATACTTGCACGAGAAGCTGCAGTTGATGTCCAGGACCACACAGAATCCAGTGTTCACAACTAGTACATATCCAGAGCTACTTGTGGATGAATCAAATTGAGTTCTAGAAATCCAGTGCCCAAATGATCCAGGACTATTTGGCTATCTCATTCAGAACCTACACCATGAGATGCAGTCAGCATCTAAATGTTCATGGAAGAAAAAAATAGTTACCTCCTTTCCTTTTTTTTCTTTCTCCTTAAGATATCAGACAAATCAATCATAATTTCTATATATATCTGTAAAAAAGTATTTTCTGTTAAATTTTTTTGCCAATTTATTTTCTCCTACTTTGTCATTAAAATCAAATGTCTATCTGGCTTACCACATAGTGTGCTTTGATTGTATTTTTGCCTTTGACTCTGCCATTTCTGAAATGTGGGGTGGGGAGGAAGAACTGACTTCTCCAATTGCTGTGTTGTATCCCCACCCAGTTTTCTGGGCAGCTTGGTGGGTCTCTGGGAGAAACACAAGAAAGCCTACAGAAATGGAAAACTGATGAAGGAAGGATTGTTCCTCTGTTAGGCTTCCATTTGGATGGGCCTGCCTTAAGTTTGTTTACTGTTTACTTCCTCGTGGCATGTCAACCCCCATACTTTCCTCATTCTGTTGCTTTTGCTTGAAATGGTCCTACTAACTCACAAATCTGTTTGGAAAAGGCCTCAGTAAACATGGAAGAAAATCTAGCAGGCTCACTATTGGAAGACGACGACAAATCGGTAAGGCTTATTCATAGCTCAGTGCCAGAAGCAGATATGCTTTTGGGGTCACTTTTGTTTTCAAAATGGCCTTTGTTTATTGTATTGTGATGCAGTAATACTTTGTGTTAAATTGCATAGCAGTCATTTCTGTTCTGAAGAGGCAGAAGATCTGAAACTTGTTCTGGGATTGGATTTATTCTCTGTTCCACAACCCATATGTATTCCTTTCTCTACCTCTTCCCAAGTTATTTCCACCATAGTGTGATGTTTTGGGTTGTACATTTTGTTCAAAAGATTAAAGAATTTATGAGTTGGCTTGGACAAGTTTAACTTTATTTTTAATGTGTTAATTACTTGGAATAAATGTATTAATCTCATGTTTCTTTCTGGATTTTTGTTTTGAAACCACACACATTTGACCTCCACAGGAAAACTAAAGCAATGAATCCCCACTGCTCTATTTTCTATACTCCCTTCAATTGTTTGTTTGTTTGTTTTTTGGGGGGGCTACTTTCTTTATGCAAATTATTAGATTATAGTCTGTGCTCCAGTGCTGCCTAGATGGGTAGTAAATAGTGGACCGTGGTCTAGTTTTGGCATCTTCCTGTTGTTAAGCTTTTTATATAACTTGGTGTTGACTCTCCCTAGCTCCTCTGGGAACTGAGCTTCCCCAGGAACACGCATGTTCTTGCTGAGTGCTCTTGGGAATCAGGGAGCTTGGTCCTCAGGTGTTCTCACATCTGTTGTCAGCAATCTATAAACTGTCTCAACAGAGGCTGCAGAGTCTTGTTCTCCCCCAACCTCCCCTCCCCCAACTCTCAAAAATAATGCAAAGTTGCCAATCTGTTTTCTTAAGAATTCTTTTGTCCCTGTTTCCTTGTGTGCAGAGCTATAGAATCCCTACTTTGAGTTTGGAAGACTATTTGCTTTTTCTAGAGCCTTGACTAATATTTATTTAGAAGTTGTCTTGGCCTCTCTTCATCATGTGAAAAGGGCACAGATTTTAGGTTCTTTAATGTTCCTCAGCCAGTTGCCTTGCTGTGATTTGGAAAATGTTACTTCACCTCACGATGCCACAGGGGTCCGTCCGCCCTTCTTTAAGATGAAGATTATTATCTCTATCTCAGCACCAAATGTGTACAGGGTCAGGCCTCCTGAGGAGTTGTTTAGGACTGCTTTTTTAGGCTGAAGCCTGCATCAATGCACTTTTCTGGCCTGGAAACTAGACTGATTCAGAAGGCTAGCTATGCACAGCTAGCTTCAGAGAAAATAAAAGTTTAAAATGCCAGTTGTTACTGATTTTCAGGACTGTTCCCTTAGTAAGTTCCGCCTCCCTTTGGGGAAAGAGTGATGTGGGGTTAATCCTATCCAGAACACACTCCTAACCTCACTTCATCTCAGAGTGAGTCAAAATCCTTTTCCAGGTCAGGAGAGGGCTACTTGAGAAGGGAAGGGAAGAGAAGCAAAATTTAGGAAGGGCAGAACTAATTCAAGTAGCTGGGGCTAGAGTACTTTGAGCAACTCCTCTTATACTCTCTTGATAACTTGAAGCTTTATGCTAAAGGCATCTGCCATCCTCAAAGGTTTTCTAGAATAATGCTCCTTACAACAGCTGAAGCAACAGTATTCTTCATATCTGCCTTGAAACCAGCAGAGGGAGAGCTTTTAGGATTCTGTGGTCTGGGCAGGAAGTGTTGCTGGCTTCCTCTAGTCAGTGGGATCTAGCTTTGAAGCCCATCCAGAGAAGCCATGTGAAAGAAAGGGCAGAACTCGTAACCCAGTTGCTAGCTTCTAGAGCAGTGATGGCGAACCTATGACACGCGTGTCAGCACTGACACGTGTAGCCATTTCTGATGACACGCGGCCGCATGCCGAGGATGAAACATTTGCTGCTCCTGAGGATGAAACATTTGCGACTAGAGTCTTGGAGTTAGTTTTTTCCTCAAAGTGACACACTACCGGAGTTATGCTCAGTTTTTTGGCGAAGTTTGACACACCAAGCTCAAAAGGTTGCCCATCACTGGCCTAGAGTTTCAGTACCATCATGGTACTGAATACATTTTTACCTTGGGAGACAGAGGCATAAGCAGGGAGCGGCCCTAATCTTTATGTGTGGCTTATGGAATATAACTGTGTTTTAAATTTCTGTAAACATCAGAAGCATTTTTATTGGATCCTCTCAACTGTGAGAACCATTGATGAGCAGTTACGTTTAAATTTGGGCAAACACTTAATTTTTACCTAAGTTGTATAAATAACTCCCTAAAAATTTCCCTTGGTTCTGTGAATGGAGACCTCTTGCTTTATAAACCATCTTTCTCCTATTCACAGCTAGCTTCAGGGCACATAATACTCTTAATAACCTTTCTATTAACTATTCCCACTTTACCTCATGCCACTCCATCTCTTTAAAAAAGTCTAAAAAGTAAAAAAGTTAGCTAATGTTTTGGTAGCAAAGCATGACAGAACATATGCCCATTTACCAGACTACCAGGTTCAGGGACTTAGGAAGAATGGGGAGAGGTATGTGTATATTTAGGGTTCGAGTTACAGTATACAGGCATCCCATGGGGATGTTAAGTATATATTTTTAAAGGGTAGAGGTGAGTTCAGAGAGGAAATGACATATAAAGGAAGTGAGGTGGGGTTTTAAAAATACATCCCTAAAACTTGGTTCTCACTTCAACAAAGCTTACCTACCAAGACCAGAATGAGAATCTAATGAGCAAGATTCTCATTTATTAACAATTTTGGGAGAAAATGGACAAATGAAAGTTAGTTTGGGGTTGTGAGCACATTTCTTCTGTGTGCAGTTTAATTTTGCAATAATTATGTAATTTTAAATAAAAAATATGTATACAGTAACAATATTCATTGATAAGCCAAGCAGTTGAACTTACAATGAAAATCTTTTGCCCTTAAAGAAAACCAACAAATCACCGCCCTGGCTGGGTAGCTCAGTTGGTTAGAGCATTGTCCTGATTTCAATCCCCAGTGAGGACATACAAGACTCAACCAGTGGGTGCATAAATAGGTAAAGCAATGAATTGATGTTTCTCTCTCACTGCCTTCCTCTCTCTAAAATCAACCAGTACATTTTTTAAAAAAAACACCACCATCCTGATTTGCCCTCAACCCTTAAACATTTTCAAAAGACCATGTACATTTTCACTGTAGCACTTAATGTGGTTGTAATTTGACATTTATGTGTTAGATTCATATTGCCTTCCTTCCCCCCAACTAGATTACAAACTCTCCAAAGCAGTCTGTCATTGCTTACTGTTGTGTTTTGTTTTTATCATTGTATTTACAGTGCATAGTTGCCTGGCACAAAAGAGTATGCAATAAAAGTTCATTAAAAAAGTCAGTGTGGGGGGTTGGGGGGGCAATGGTAAGATATGTACACATATAATACCTTAATAAAAAAATAAAAAAAAAGTCAGTGTGGGGCCCTGGCCGGTGTTACTCGGTGGTTAGAGCATTGTCCTGTGCACCGAAGGGTTGTGGGCCTGATCCCTGGTTGGGGCGTGTACGGGAGGCAACCAATCTGGAATCAATGAAAACAACAACAACAACAACGCCAACAATAAAAAACAGTCCTCGGGTGAGGATTTTTAAAAAAATAGAAGCAATGTGGTAATAGTAACTATTTATTAACTGATTGTTAATACTTAGCAATTTATAAGTGGGTAAAAGCTATACATTGATTGTATTTGTTGGATGCTTAGTACTCCACAAGCCAGCTATCTTGCGTCTGTCCTGGATCTTTGTATACAAAGCACTGTCTATTACAATGAGTGCATGTCAAGGCTACCAGTGAGCCCTTCATTTCAATAGCATTCTGGAATAGTGGTTCCAGGCCAGAAGGGGGACACACTGGCCCTGAAACTCCTAGAAGAAAAATTTTGGATGGGAAATGGGGGTAAACTGACCTTAGAGTTAACAATAAAAGGTTTTGGGGACTCTGATTTTCAGATGATTTTATAGGCATGTTGAAGTTAGTTGGTCAAACTCCAAATCTCTCTGATTTGGCTGAAGGAGTAATTCAACCCCTTCATGGCTCAACATCATCTTGTCACCTCATCAAAACTACATCAAGCTGCCAATTTTATTCTGGAAGGAAACAGAAACATTAACCAAAAAGGTTGCCTTGGGAAGAGGGAAGAGGGATGCTTTCACTTTTTATTTTGTATCTTTTTTTTTTTTTGGGTATCTTTTTTGTTTCAAACATTCTGACTATGAAATGCATTTATATATAATACAAATATGCTATACACAAAACATGTATACACACATATAAAATATATAATATGTCAGTAAGTGTTTTTTTTTTTTGGTGCTGTGGAATTGTAAACCAGGTTTTTCTTTTTCCTTCTATATACTTTTATGTATTAAAAAATGGTTTGTTTTTTTTAAGTTGTGTGTCTCCCACTCAGTGCATTCCTGTCTTCACTGCTCTTGTCAGTTTTCCATCATTACAAACAGGTCTTGCTGCTTTTCCCTCAAGGTTCCTTAGATTCCTCTACTCCCATCAAGGCTGGGCAAAACACACTCTTTAAGAATCTCCATTCTTGATGAAAGCCATTTTTTCTTCTTCTTCCTCTCTTCTGTTCCCTTTCTCTTGCCCTGACGTCTGTTGAGCTGGTTATGTATTTCCTTTCATGCTGTATAAGCACTTGGATTTATGTTACATAAATCAAGATTCCTGTTTTCACAAAGCTTACTTTAATAAAGGTACACTATATATCACAAAGTCTTCGTTGCATGCAAAAAGACAAGATAACTCATATCCAGATGTATTGATTGAAAGCTTTACTGGCTTTTCCTTCTACTTGTTGAGTATCAGGCAAGAAAGGAGTTTTGTAGAAAATAAGGGAAATGAGCATGCTTAATGGAAGTGAATGAGCAGGGTAAAAATGGAGTCAGAGTTAAATAATGGTAGAGGATGTAGAGAAAGCAGATAAAATCAACCATATTAAGGTATTATTTTTCTTTTATTGCTCTTCTACTTTGCCCATGCTAAAGTTCTGTCCAGACCTCCTATAGCATACCTACATAAGGATAAATTATGATGACATTTACTGACTCTTCACCTACCTATCCTCCTTTCTTTTCAGGAGTAATTGCAGAAGTCTTCAGATTTCCAGAAGGAAGGTCTGCAGACGACATCTCTACACCAGCGATAGAAGCCACAGGTACCATAGAAATGATGAGTGTCCTTGGGCAGTCACCTCTAGGGTCTGACTTCCAGAAGGTGGGTATGGCTGCTGGGGCAGGAGTGGGTTGTGGAGGAGGTCCTGTCATTTTAGCTACCAGTAAATGGTGAATTGGGTGAGCAAATATGTATGTACTAGAGGCCTAGTGCACGAAATCTGTGCACTTGGGGGGGCTGTCCCTCAGCCCTGCCTGCGCCCTCTCGCAGTCTGGGAGCCCTCGGCAGATATCTGACTGCCGCAGAGGCGGGAGAGACTCCCGCTACCACTGGTGTGCTCACCAGCCATGAGCCTGGCTCCTGTGTTGAGCATCTGCCCCCTGGTGGTCAGTGCACATCATAGTGATCGGTCCTTCCACCGTTTGGTCAATTTGCATATTAGCCTTTTATTATATATGATGTCAGTAGAGGAGGAACAAGATGAAGAAAGGCATAGGAGAGAGATGTTTTAAACTTGCCATTTCTCATCTCAAATTATCTTCTAACTTTCATCAATCATTTTGTGCCATAATACTTATGTTAAAGGTGTGGAGTTTAGATCTTCTCAGGCCTCCTGGACCCTGGGTCCAAATGTTCCCAGCAAGGAGAACATCTCATATCTTGATTTCAGCCTTCTTTACTGGTCCATACAAGAATCAAGGTAAAAAATTGGTGTATCCTTCGAGGACAAGTATGAGTAGACAAAGGGGGCTCAAGGAAAGGCATACAATCACAAAGGGGGTGTTTGAATAATCCTTGAACTTCAGACGTCAGGACAGCTGTTGACCAGTTTCCATTCAGTTTTACTAGCTCTCCTACATACATTGAAACATCTACACAGAAGCAGGCAAAATCATTTCAAAATACCAAGGAAATACCTTACTCTCTCCATTTAAATTGCCAGTGGGTTCTTCTTTTGTGCTTTGAGACTGTAGGCTTAGGAACACAGTGAAGATGAGAACCAGAACCAAATAAAATTTAGCTGAGCTTGAAGTCCTTTAAACTCTTGCTTCATTTAAGTCTGAGCTTCCCCTGCTCCAGATTTACCCTAAAAATATTAGCCTAGCCAAAACCGGTTTGGCTCAGTGGATAGAGCGTCGGCCTGCGGACTCAAGGGTCCCAGGTTCGATTCCGGTCAAGGGCATGTACCTTGGTTGCGGGCACATCCCCAGTAGGGGGTGTGCAAGAGGCAGCTGATCGATGTTTCTCTCTCATCAATGTTTCTAACTATCCCTCTCTCTTCCTCTCTGTAAAAAATCAATAAAATATATTAAAAAAAAATATTAGCCTAGCCCTGACTGGTTTTGCTCAGTGGTTAGAGTATCAGCCTGCGGACTGTGGGGTCCCAGGTTCGATTCCAGTCAAGGGCATGTACCTTGGTTGCGGGCACATCCCCGGTAGGGGGGTGTGCAGGAGGCAGCTGATCAATGTTTCCCTCTCATCGATGTTTCTGGTTCTCTATCCCTCTCCCTTTCTCTCTGTAAAAAAATCAATAAAATATATTTTTTAAAAATAAAAATATTAGCCTAGTTTTGTTCCCTATATATAATTCCAGGCACTTTCAGTGTCTTGGAAGTCTACTTTTTGTCCAAATAAATATATGATTTGGGTAACTTTTGGGAATACTCATAACATTACAAATATTTAAAAATGTACAAACAAAGGCATCAATAGAATAAGAAATAAAAGGTAAGAAGTATCTTGGGGCCTCTTGCTGCTGAACTTAATTAAGGGCTACTCATTCCTAAAGCATGACCCTGTAGATGAGGCAATGGAAAGCAGCCTAGTGCCAGGCTGCCAACACTTTGTCACCACCACTTTCCCTTGCTCCAGCCCAAGATATGCTTCTCATCAGCTACCACATTCCTCGGGTCAGGGGCAATCAAGGGAATTGGTCACAGCTTTCATTCCTTACTATAACTCACCTACTAACCAGTCCCTGGTTTGCTGCTTAGACCTCCATTTTCCAGTTGTGTCTGAAGTCCCCTTTTAAGAGGTGTCGACCTGGGGGATGGGCAGGAGGAAAGGGAACATTTGTTAGAATACTGTTTTTCCCTTTGGGTTTCTTAAAAAAAAAAAAAAAAAAAAGGATAGTTTTTATTGATTTCAGAGAGAGGAAGGGACATCAATGATGAGAGAGAATCATCAATCAGTTGCCTCCTGCACGCTCCCTACTGGGGATTGAGCCCACAACCCAGGCATGTGTCCTGACCAGGAATCGAATCGTGACCTCCTGGATCATAGGTCAATGCTCAACCACTAAACCATACCAGCCAGGCAGTAACAACTTTTTAAAAATAAAATGTTATGTTAAAGTATAAGGTGCATATAAAAAACCCCAAAAGTACACACATCACAAGTGTTACTCTCAATACTTTTCACAAAGAAAGCAAACCTGGGTAACCTACACTCAAATAAAAAAAAAGAATATGACCAACACCCCTAAAGCCCCTCCCATATCCTCTACCAGTCACTACTTTCCCAAAATGTAACCACTATTCCAACTGCTATCTCAAGTGTTAGTTTTGCTTTTTGATGGAGATGAAATTCACATAACAAAAATAACCATTTTAAGGTTAATAATTCAGTGGCATTTAGTATATTCACAGTGTTGTTCCACCATCACCTTTGTCTATTTTCATAACCCCAAAATAAAACCTTGTGCCCATTAAGCAGTTAGTTTCCAATCCTATCATCTCACAGTTCCTGGCAATCACCCGTCTGCTTTCTGTTTCTGTGTATTTATGTATTTTGGATATCTATAATAATAAAAGTGTAATATGCTAATTAGACCGGACGACCTTCTGGACAAAGCCAGGGCTGCCAGGGAAGCCCTGGTCCCGGGTGCCAGAGGGAAGCTGGTGCCAGCAGCCAGGGGAAGGAAGGCCTACTCTTGCATGAATTTCGTGCATTGGGCCTCTAGTTTCCTATAAATGGAGTCATACAATATGTGATCTGGTCTGTCTGGCTTCTTTGACATACCATAATGTTTTTGAGGCTTATACTTATAGCAAGTATCAGTATTACATTACTTTTTATGGCTGAATCTTCCATTGTATGTGTATACCACAATTTGTTTATCCATTCATTTATTATTAGACATTTGGGTTGTTTTCACCTTTTGCCTATAGACAGTAGTACTGCTATGAGCATCCATGCGTAGGTATTTGTTTGAATACTTAGAAGTGGAATTCATGAGTCATATGGTTATTTTCTGTTTAACTTTTTGAGGAACTGCCTGTTTCCCATAGCACCTGAATCATTTTATATCCCTCCCAGCAGTGTATGATGGTTCCAGTTTTTCCACATCCATAATACTTATTAATTTTCTTCTTTAATACAGTGTAGCCACCCTAGTATTCCACTGTGGTTTTGCTTTACAGTTCTCTGATGACTAGTGATATTGAGCAACTTTTCATGTGCTTGTGGCCATCTATCTCTTTGGAGAAATTTCCAGTCCAGTCCTTTGCCCATTTTTAAATTGGGTTGTCTTTTTATTGTAGAACTAGACACTCGGTGCACAAATTCGTGCACCAGTGGGGTCCCTTGGCCTGGCCTGCGGAATCAGTCCAACACCGACTCTCTGACATCCCCTGAGAGGTCCCGAATTGCGGAGAGGGCACAGGCCAGGCCGAAGGACCCCACCAGTGCATGATCGGGGCTGAGGGGGGATGCAGGAGGTTGGCTAGCCAGGGAGAAACCATGGGAGGGCTCCAGGGCGTGTCTGGCCTGTCTTGCTCAGTCCCAATCAGGTGGACCCCAGCAGTAAGCTAACCTATCTGTTGGAGCATCTGTCCCCTGGTGGTCAGTGCATGTCATAGCGACTGGTTGACTGGTTGACTGTCTGCCCCCTGGTGGTCGGTGCACGTCATAGCGAGCAGTTGAGTGGCCTTAGCATATTACATTTTGATTGGTTGAATGGCCAACTGAACAACCGGACACTTAGCATATTAGACTTTTATTATATAGGTCTAGAGGCCTGGTGAGTGAAATTTGTGCACTGGGGATGGGGTGTCCCTCAGCCCAGCCTGCACCCTCTCCAATCTGGGACCCCTCGGGGGATGTCCGACTACTGGTTTAAATTTCATGTGAATTTGAAGATTGGCTTTTCTATTTCTGCAAACCAGCAGTCAGACATCCCTCTCACAATCCTGGACTGCTGCCTCCTAACCACTTGCCTGCCCGATTGCCCCAACTGCCCTCCCTGCCGGCCTGGTCGCCCCTAACTGCCCTCTTCTGCCGGCCATCTTGTGGCGACATGGGGGTGGCCATCGTGGTGACGTGAGGGCGTGGCGCGAGGGCGTGAGGGCCACCTAGGCTTTTATTAGTATAGATTATAAGGATTCTTTATATATTCTGGTTACTACCCCTTTATCAGATATATGATCTACAAATATTTTCTCCCAATATAGGCTCCATTTTCACTTTTTTAAAAAGTTGATTTTAGAAAGAGGGAGGGAATGGGGAGGGAAAGAGAGAGAGAGAGAGAGAGAGAGAGAGAGAGAGAGAGAGAGAGAAATATCACTGTGAGAAAGAAGCATCGATGAGTTACCTCCTACATATGCCCAGACCAGGAATCTGACCCAAAACCTGGGTATGTGCCCTGACCGGGAATCAAACCCATCACCCTTTGGTGTACCAGATTACACTCCAACCAACTGAGTCACACTAACCAGGGCTTCACTTTTTGTTGTTGTTGTTAAATCCTCACCTGAGGATATTTTTTCCATTGATTTTTAGAGAGAGGGAAAGTCAGAGAGAAACACATCAATTGGTTGCCTCCTGCATGAGCCCTGACCAGGGCCCGGGCTGGGGAGGAGCCTGCAACTGAAATACATGCCCTTGATCAGACTCGAACCCAGGACCCTTTGGTCCACAGGCTGACACTCTATCCACTGAGCCAAACCGGCTAGAGCAGGGCTCCACTTTTAAATTATATATATATGTTTTAAATATATTTTTAATTGATTTCAGAGAGGGAGAAAGGAAAACATCAGTGCTGAGAGAGAATCATTGATTGGTTCCCTCCTACATGTCCCACCCTGGGAATCAAGCCCACAAACTAGGCATATGCCCTGACCAGAATCAAACCGTGACCTACTAGTTCATAGGTTGATGCTCAACCACAGCAACACCAGCCAAACAAAGCTTCACTTTTTTGATAATGTCCTTTGATGCACAAAAGATCTTAATTTTGATGAAGTTCAATTTATCTATTTTTTGTTTGTGGTTTTGGTGTAATATCTAAGAATCCATTACCAAATCCAAAGTCATGAAGAGTTACCCTGTTTTCTTCTAAGAGTTTAATAGTTTTAGCTCTTATATTTAAGTTGTTGATTCATTCTTAGTTCATTTTTGTATATAGTATAGGGTCCAACTAAATTCTTTTACATGTAAATATCCAGTTATTTCAGCACCATTTTTTGAAGAGACTGTCTTTCTTCATTGATTGGATTTGGCACCCTTGTTGGAAATCAGATGGCCATGGATATATGGGTTTATTTCTAGACTTTCAATTCTATTTCATTGGTTTATATATTTGTCCTTATGCTAGTACCACTGTTTAGATTACGGTAGCTTTTTTTGTACTAAGTTTTGAAATGGAGAAGTTTAAAATTGACTACTTTTTAAAAATATATATTTTATTGATTTTTTTACAGAGAGGAAGGGAGAGGGATAGAGAGCTAGAAACATCGATGAGAGAGAAACATCGACCAGCTGCCTCCTGCACACCCCCCACCGGGGATGTGCCCGCAACCAATGTACATGCCCTTGACCGGAATCGAACCTGGGACCCTTCAGTCCGCAGACCGACGCTCTATCCACTGAGCCAAACCGGTTTCGGCTAAAATTGACTACTTTTTGAAGATTGTTTTTCTATTTGAGCCCCTTGAAATTTTATGTGAATTTGAAGATTGGCTTTTCTATTTCTGCAAAAAAGGGCCAATGGAATTTGGATAGGGATTGCCTTGACTCTAAGATCACATTGGATAGTAGAGCCATTTTAACAATATTAACCCTTTGCACTCGCTTACTTTTTTCTCGATTCCTTTATTCTACTCGGGATTTAATTTTTTAAATACCCCAGATTTTACAAAGCGCGGCAGTAGAATAAAAAACTGGAGTTTCTTTTCATACAAACTTATTTATTTGGATTTTTTAATATTTCAAATTATTGATACATTCAAAGAGTATAAAAAGAGCTGCTACCGATGCTAACCATGTCGAGTCACACTCGACATCCGAGTTCAAAAGGTTAAGTCTTCCAGTCCATGAACATGCTATGCTTTTCCATTTACTTAGGTCTTCTTTAAAATCTTTCAGCAGTACAGTTGACCTTTGAACAATGTGGGAGTTAGGGGTGCCAACCACCCACACAGTCAAAAAATCTGCATGTAACTTAAGTCAGACCTCCTCATATGCATATTCTCAACCTCTGATTGAAAATATAGTTGACCCTTGAATGCAGGTTTGAATTGCCCAGGTCCGCTTACATGTGGATTTTTTTAATGGATCAACTGTATTTTGTAGTTTTTCTGTATGTTTATTCCTATATATTTTTATTTTTTATTTCTTTAATATATTATTTTATTGATTTCAGAGAGGAAGGAAGAGAGAGATAGAAACATCAGTGATGAGTGAGAATCATAGATCAGCTGCCTCTCACACGTCCCACACTGGGGACTGAGCTCTGAATGCCCTGACCGCCCAGGAATTGAATCCTGACTTCCTGGTTCATAAGTCGATGGTCAACCACTGAGCCATGCTTCCAGGCACTTTTCCTGTATATTTTTATTTTTATTCCTATATATTTTAGGTTAAATTTATTCCTATATTTTATTATTTTGTATGCTGTTATAAATTGAAGTGTTTCTTAATTTCCTTTCAGATTATTCATTGCAGGTATATAGAAACATAACTGACTTTTAAGTGTTGATCTTAAAACCCTGTAACTTTGCTGAAAGTGTTCATTTGTCCTGGTGTCATTGTTTTCATTCTTTGGGAACTTTTTATATTCATAGGATTATGTCATCTGGGTATAGGTAGTTTTACTTCTTTTCCTATTTGGATACCTTTTATTTCTTTTTCTTACCTAATTTCTTTAGTTAGAACATCCAGTACAATACTGAAAAGCATTGGTAAAAGTGGCATCCTTAGTCTTGTCCCTAATCTTAGGGGTAAAACTTTTAGTCTTTACCCTTATGATGTTAGATGTAGGGTTTTCATAAATGCCCTTTATCATATTGAAGGAGTTTCTATATTTTTCTATATTTTAAAAGTAATTTCCTTAATGGTTACCATGAGGATTACAATTAACATAATAAGTTTATAACAATCCAGTTTGAATTGATACCTGTTTAGCTTTGTTTAAGTATACAAAAAATCTACTCCTATATAGCTCTGTCTCCCTCCTTATGTTGTTTTTGTTACAAATTACATCTTTATACATTGTGTGCCAATTAACATAGAATTGTAATTATTGTTTAAGCATTTGTCTTTTTTTTAAAAAATATATTTTATTGATTTTTTACAGAGAGGAAGGGAGAGGGATAGAGAGTTAGAAACATCGATGAGAGAGAAACATCAATCAGCTGCCTCTTGCACACCCCCTACTGGGGATGTGCCCGCAACCAAGGTACATGCCCTTGACCGGAATCGAACCTGGGACCCTTAAGTCTGCAGGCCGACGCTCTATCCACTGAGCCAAACTGGTTTTGGCTAAGCATTTGTCTTTTAAATCATAGGAAACAAAAAGAGGAGTTACAAATTAAATACATAATAATATTGACATTTATATTTACCTATGTGGTTACCTTTAACACATTTAAAATTTTTCTTTGTATGGCTTTGAGTTATTGTCTAGCGTCCTTTTTATTTCAGCCTAGAGGACTCCCTTTATCATTTTTGGTAAGGCTGGTCTACTAGCAATGAACTCACTCAGCTTTTATTTCTTTGAAAAGGTCTTAATTTCCCTCTTTGTTTTGAAGGATAGTTTGGTTGAATATAGAATTCTTGGTTGAAAGTTCTTTTAACAGTTTAAATATGCTACCTGACTACCTTTTGGCTTCCATGGCTTTTGATAAGAAATAAGCTGTTAATCTTATTGAAATTCTCTTTAATGATAAGTCACTTCTCTTGTTCTACTTTCAAAATTCTCTCTTTATCTTTTGACAGTTTGATTATAATGTTTCTTGGTGTACATCTCTTTGAATTTGGCCTACTTTGAGTTTGTTGTACTTTTTTAATGTGTAAATTCATGTCTTTCATCATATTTGGGGATTTTCCAGCCATTTAAAAAATATATACTTTCTGCCTCTTTCTCTCTCTACTCCTTCCGGGATTTTTGTAATGTTTATCTTGGTCTGCTTGGTAGTGTCTTATGGTTCCCTTAGCTCTATTCATTTTCTTAAAAATTTTTTTAAAATCCTTACCCAAAAATATTTTTCCATCAATTTTTAGAGAAAGTGGAAGGGACAGAGGGCGAGAGAGAGAGAGAGAGAGAGAGAGAGAGAGATGTGAGAGATACACATCGATTGGTTACCTCCTGCACACACTCTGGGAATTGCACTTTGACTCTTCCATGTGAAGGCTGATTGACACTCCAGCCACTGAGCCACACTGGCTAGGGCCTGTTCATTTTCTGTGTTCTTTTTTCTTTCTGCTTCTCAGACAATAATTTCAATAGTTATATCTTCAAGTTTACTCTTTTTTTTTTCTTCTGCCAGGTTGAATCTGCTATTGAACCTCTGTAGTAAGTTTTTTATTTCAGCTACTGTACTTTTTAGCTCTAGAATTTTTAAAAATATTTTTTAATTGATTTTAGAGAGGAGGGGAGAGGGAGAGAGAGAAACATCAATGATGAGAGAGAATCATTGACCGGTTGCCTCCTGCACACTCCCAATGGGGATTGAGCCCACAATCCGGGCATGTGCCCTTGACTGGAATTGAATCCAGAACCCTTCAGTCCACAGGCCAATGCTCCATCCATTGAGCCAAACCAGCTAGGGCTAGCTCTAGAATTTTTATTTGGTTCTTTTTACAATTTATATCTCTTTATTCATATTCTCTATTTGTTCACTTTCCTGGTTCCCTTTAGTTTTATGTCCATTATTTTCCTTATTCTGAGTATATTTAGGACAATCGATTTAAAATATTTGTCTAGTGAATACAATATTTGGGATTCCTTGGTGATGGTTTCTATAAACTTCTTTTACACCTGTGAATGAACCATATTTTTTCTATTTTATTTTTTAAATAAATATTTATTGTTCCGATTATTACAATTGTTACTCTTTTTCCCCCCATAGTTCCCCTCCACCTGGTTCCCACCCCACCCTCTGCCCTTATACTTGTCCTCATCCATAGGTATATGATTTTTGTCCAGTCTCTTCCTGCACCCCCACACCCCTTTCCCCCGAGAATTGTCAGTCCACTCCCTTTCTATGCCCCTGATTCTATTATATTCACCAATTTATTCTGTTCGTCAGATTTTTTATTCACTTGATTTTTAGATTCACTTGTTGATAGATATGTATTTGTTGTTCATAATTTTTATTTTTACTTTTTTCTTCTTCTTCCTCTTCTTAAAGAATACCTTTCAGCATTTCATATAATAATGGTTTGGTGGTGATGAACTCCTTTAGCTTTTTCTTATCTGTGAAGCTCTTTATCTGACCTTCCATTCTGAATGATAAATTTGCTGGGTAGAGTAATCTTAGTTGTAGGTTCTTTCTATTCATCACTTTGAATATTTCTTGCCACTCCCGTCTGGCCTGCATAGTTTCTGTTGAGAATCAGCTGACAGTCGTATGGGTGCTCCCTTGTAGGTAACTAACTGTTTTTCTCTTGCTGCTTTTAATATTCTCTCTTTGTCTTTTGCCCTTGGCATTTTAATTATGATGTGTCTTGGTGTGGTCCTCTTTGCAGTTGTCCCAGAGGCTCCTTACACTTTCTTCATATTTTTGGATTCTTTTTGCTTTTTGCTTTTCCAGTTGGGTGTTTTTCTTTGTATTTCAAATCTTTGACTTGATTCTTGTGATCCTCTAGTCTGCTGTTGGATCTCCGTATAATATTTTTTATTTCAGTCAGTGTATGCTTAATTTCTAGTTGGTCCTTTTTCATGTCCTCAAGGGTCTCGCTAAATTTATCGGCCTTTTCTAGAAAATTCTTGAAAAACCTTATAACTGTGGTTTTGAACTCTATATCCAGTTGTTTGCTTTCCTCCATTTCTTTCATTTGTGACCTGTTTCTTTGTCTCTGCATTTTTGCTGCTTCCCTGAGTTGATAGAGTGGCTTTGTGTGCCAGGTGTCCTATAGGGCCCAGTGGCTCAGCCTCCCCAGTTACCTGAGGTGGACACTCTTGGTGCACCCCTTTGTGGGCTGTGTGCACAGTCTTGTTGTAGTTAAGCCTTGATTGTTGTTGGTATCACTGGAGGAATTGACCTCCAGGCCAATTGGCTGTGAGGATCAGCTGTGTGAGACGACACCAGATTTCAACTACTCACATCCTTAAGTGACACATTCAAGAGGCAGACTCAGTGAGCACCAAAGCCCCACTGAAGCAAGTCCTGCCCCATAAGTGTGTCTCCAGTGCAACAGTTCTTCCATTATAGACACAGCGGGTCCTCACAGCCAATTGGCCTGGAGGTCAATTCCTCCCAGTGACACCAACAACAATCAAGACTTAACTACAACAAGGCTATACACACAGTCCACAAAGGGGTGCACCAAGAGTGTCCACCTCAGGTAATTGGGAGGCCGACCCACTGGCCCATATAGGACACCTAGCACTCAAAGCCACCCTACCAACTCAGGGAACCAGCAAAAATGCGGAGACAAAGAAACAGATCACAAACGAAATAAATGGAGGAAAACAAATGACTGGATATAGAGTTCAAAACCACAGTTATAAGGTTTTTCAAGAATTTCCTATAAAAGGCCGATAAATTCAACGAGACCCTCGAGGATATGAAAAAGGACCAAGTAGAAATTAAACATATACTGACTGAAATAAAAAATATTATACAGAGATCCAACAGCAGACTACAGGATCGCAAGAATCAAGTCAAAGATTTAAAATACAAAGAAGTAAAAAACACTCAACCGGGAAAGCAAAAGAAAAAAGAATCCAAAAATATGAAGATAGTGTAAGAAGCCTCTGGGACAACTTCAAGCATAGCAACATCTGAATTATGGGGGTGCCAGAAGAAGAGAGAGAGCAAGATACTAAAACCTATTAGAAGAAATAATGACAGAAAACTTCCCCCACCTGGTGAAAGAAATAGACTTACAAGTCCAGGAGGTGCAGAGAACCCCAAACAAAAGGAATCCAAAGAGGACCACACCAAGACACATCATAATTAAAATGTCAAGGGCAAAAGACAGAGAATATTAAAAGCAGCAAGAGAAAAACAGTTAATTACCTACAAGGGAGCACCCATACGATTGTCAGCTGATTTCTCAACAGAAACTAAAGGAGTTCATCACCACCAAATCAGTATTATATGAAATGCTGAAAGGTATTCTTTAAGAAGAGGAAGAAGAAGAAAAAAGTAAAGATAAAAATTATGAACAGCAAATACATATCTCTCGACAAGTGAATCTAAAAATCAAGTAAATTAAAAATCTGAGGAACAGAATAAACTGGTGAATATAATAGAATCAGGGGCATAGAATGGGAGTGGATTGATAATTCTCAGGGGGAAGAGACTGGACAAAAATCGTACACCTATGGATGAGGACAGTGGGTTGAGGTAAGGGCAGAGGGTGGGGTGGGAACCGGGTGGAGGGGAGCTATGGGAGAAAAAAGAGGAGCAATTGTAATAATCTGAACAATAAAGATTTATTAAATTTAAAAAACAGGGACATAGAAAGGGAGTGGACTGACAATTCTCAGGGGGAAAGGGGTATGGGGGCGGTGCGGGAAGAGACTGGACAAAAATCGTACACCTATGGATGAGGACAGGGGGGGGGGTAAGGGCAGAGGGTGGTGTTGGAACCAGGTGGAGGGGAGCTATGGGGGGAGGAAAGAGGAACAATTGTAATAATCTGAACAATAAAGATTTATTTAAAAAATAAAAAATATTGACTCCTGATTCTGTGACCTTGAGCTTCATGAAAAAACTGAAAAACTATATAAAGGTAAGCATTTGTACTTGCCTTAATTAATCAGATTAAATTGTTTAAGTTCCATTATCATAGTCTCATGACCTGGAAGGACTTTTCTTTTGGTTGTGGAGGTGATGCTGGTGGTGAGGACTATCCTATATAAGAAAAAGTTAATATGCAAATTGACCATCACTCCAACTCACAAGATGGCCGCTCCCATGTGGTCAAAGATGGCTGCCCCCATGTGGATACAAGCTGGCTGCCACACGATGGTCAGCAGGGAGGGCAGTTGTGGGTGATCAGGCCAGCAGGGGAGGGCAGTTGGGAGGGACCAGGCCTGCAAAGGAAGGCAGTTGGGGGCACTCAGGCCTGCAGGGGAAGGCAGTTAGGGGTGACCAGGCTGGCAGGGTAGGGCAGTTAGGGGCAATGGGCCAGCAGGGGAGCAGTTAGGCGTCAATGAGGCTGGCAGGGGAGTGGTTAGGGGGTGATCAGGCTGGCAGGTAGAAGCAGTTAAAGGCAATCAGGAAGGCAGGCAGGCGAGCAGTTGGGAGCCAGCAGTCCTGGATTGTGAGAAGGATGTCCCACTGGGATTGGGCCTGAATGGGCAGTTGGACATCCCTCAAGGGGTCCCAGATTGGAGAGGGTGCAGGCTGGGCTGAGGGACACCCCGCCCCATGCACGAATTTCGTGCACTGGGCCTCTAGTTCTTGTATATTGTGAAAAAATTACCCCCAAGACCTTAATAAGAAGATGAGGAAATTGCTGGTAGGGCATTGTCACCCTTTGTAAGCAAGCTGACCACCAAATCTCACTTCTCTTTTTTTTTTTCTTCTCAGTTTCTCGTATATGGATAGATTTTTCATGCTACAAATTATTTATACAGGTAGATAGTTATTTTTATACTAGAGGCCTGGTGCACAAATTCGTGCATGGGTGGGGTCCCTCAGCCTGGCCGTCAATTGGGGTCGATCAGGGCCGTCTCGCCCAATCCCTATCCAGGGCCAGCTGGCTGAGGGGAGGGACCATAGGAGGCGGCCGGCTGCAGGAGGTTGGCTGTGGGTGTGCACTGACCACCAGGGGGCAGCTCCTGCATTGAGCGTCTGCCCTCTGATGGTCAGTGCACGTCATAGCTACTGGCCGGTTGTCCAGTTGTTTGGTTGTAAAGGTCACTTAGGCTTTGATAGATAGATAGATAGATAGATAGATAGATAGATAGATAGATAGATAGATACTTTTAGATGAAATACGCATTTCCAAGTGATAATTGAAAAGCCAAATACATCTTTGCATGGAAAACACTTTTATTTTATTTTTTTGTCTAAAGTTTTACATATGTCTCCTTTTTCCCTGATTGAAACCGCACCCACCACCCTAGTGTCTGTGTCCATTGGTTATGCTAATATGCATGCATACAAGTCCTTTGGTTGCTCTCTTAACATTCCCACCTCCTCTGCCATTTGTCTCTGAATCTATTTTTGTTCATCAGTTTATATTGATCATTACATCCCACATATGAATGAGATCATGTGATATTTATCTTTCTCCGACTGGCTTACTTTGCTTAGCATAATGCTCTCCAGTTCCACCCATGCTGTTGCAGATGGTAAAAGTTCCTTCTTTTTTATAGCAGCATATTATTCCACTGTGTAGAAGTAACACAGTTTTTTAATCCACTCATCTGCTGATGGGCACTTGGGTTGTTTCCAAATCTTAGCTATTGTAAATTGTGTTGCTATGAACATAAAGGTGCATATATCCTTTTTTTTTAAAAATATATTTTATTGATTTTTACAGCAAGGAAGGGAGAGGGATAGAGAGCTAGAAACGTCGATGAGAGAGAAACATCGACCAGCTGCCTCCTGCACACTCCCCACTGGGGATGTGCCGCAACCAAGGTACATGCCCTTGACCGGAATCGAACCTGGGACCTTCCAGTCCTCAGGCCTACGCTCCATCCACGGAGCCAAACTGGTTTCGGCCATATATCCTTTTTGATTGGTGTTTCTGGTTTCTTGGGATATAGTCCTAGAAGTGGGATTACTGGGTCAAATGGGAGTTCCATTTTTAACTTTTTGAGGAAACTCCATACTATCTTCCACAGTGGCTGCACTAGTCTGCATTCCCACCAGCAGTGCACGAGGGTTCCTTTTTCCATTGTTGATCTGTTGATGATAGCCATTCTGACAGGTGTGAGATGGTATCTCGTTGTTGTTTTGATTTGCATCTCTCGGATGATTAGTGACTTGGAACATGTTTTCATATGTCTCTCAACTTTCTGTATGGAAAACGCTTTTTAAAAGCTGTTGATTTTTTTTTTCATAAGCATAGACAGCCATGGTGAAGGGTCAGGGGATCCTTTTCTGCAGTATTGATTCTGAATTAGTCCAACTGATGTCACAAAATGTAGTCAACTCAATAGCTAACCACAAGTAGCTATATACAGAGTACTCTCAACAGGTTCATGTGATGGCATGTTGATGCTGGAAAAAAAAGGGGAAAAACATCAGACTCTTGTAAGAACCATAAATAATGTGATTATACAGCAGCAATTCTCTGCAGGTGGGAGGATTAGTATATGTTTAAGAAAGCATTTCTTTGTGTGTGCGTGTGTTTCTATTTTTATTTTTTTTGTGTTTTAAAGTAATATAAACTACAAAAACTAAAGCTTTTTACTTGGAGGGTATATTCAGAAAATAGAGTGAGAAAGCATAGGATTATGGGTAATAAAAATTAAGAAACACAATGAAGAGGTAAGGCTGATCTTTATTAATACACCAGAACTAAGTGAAACCTTTCAAAAAAGTCATGTAAGAGCAAAGTTTTTGATAATGCCTTAAAAGTGATAAGCATATAGTCATGTATTCGAGCAAGTCTACAAAGATATAAAATGAACAGAATTTATAGTTGTCATAATAAACAGCCATATTTGTAAGGTGCTTTACAGCTTTTATAACACTTTTCCACATTCTCTCATTTGCTGTATATTTAATGATAGACTTAGTTGTACTACCTGCTAATTGAGCTTAATTACTAAGTTCTTGTGAATTACTATAGTTAGTGGAGCTAGTTTCCTGCCAAGGCAAATTTTCAGTTCTCTTTTTACTTTATTAGTTACTAGTATTTATAACCAGAATCAGTTTAAATCATATTCCATCATACATGCAGGTCTTTATGTATATTAAGAAACAAACTTCTGAGTCCTTACTTCTAAGCAACTGAGTTTCCTTTGCTCCAGGGCTTTTGTTGTAAAACTCTTAACCCCTACCAGTCGCCTTCTAATCCCACATCTATCCCATTAGCCTCATCTACTCACACTTGAGAGAGACTTGTGTATAAATTTAACATTCATTCACCAGCAGGTATTTACTGAACACTGTGTTCCAGAGATTGAACAAGGCATGGCAAGCATACACAGTGGTTGGCAAAGCGGTCCTGGTCCCTGCCGTCATGGTGCACATAGACTAATGGGGTAGACAAAGCCTAGATTTGGGGGACAGGAGGTTGGCAGACCTCTTTTACTCCCATTAATCTACAAACCTAGCCTTTTATCATAGGTCTCAATTTGCCTTTTGCCCCACATTTGGTTCAGCACTCCGGGAAAATACAATTGTCATAGGTTGTACGCACTCAATGCTCTAGCACAGGATGCTAAATGAGAGAGTGCCTAGGCCAGTGGTCGGCAAACTCATTCGTCAACAGAGCCAAATATCAACAGTACAACGATTGAAATTTCTTTTGAGAGCCAAATTTTTTAAACTTCTCCTAACGCCACTTCTTCAAAATAGACTCGCCCAGGCCGTGGTATTTTGTGGAAGAGTCACACGCAAGCGGCCAAAAAACTGCATATGGCTCGCGAGCCGAAGTTTGCTGACCACGGTCCTAGGCCAATATCCTGTTACTGAGTAGATGAGGAGAAGCTGAAGTTAGGCAGGAATCAGTGAGGTGAAGATATTGAGACGTTCCCCAAAAGAGCATTTGCAAAAAGGCCCTGAGACAAGAAAGAGCTCTGGCAGCTCACTTAGTGTGTTTGGAAGAGTTGATGCACCAGGAGAAATGACTAGAAGACTGAAAAGGATGATTCTGGAGTGAAGTTAAAAACTTTTATCGTAAGGGCACTAAGAAAGTTTTAATGACATTATTTGCCAGAATAGGCCCTCTTCAGATACAGATGTGCTGTGCAGACCAGAATAGTACCCTTTCAGACTGGAACACTGGGCAGCTTAGCAGAAACCATGCTTAGGAGCATAAAGCACAGAGTATGAGCTCTAGAATCAGAATGCTTGATTCTGTATGATATTGAACACATTTCTTAGCTTCTCCAGGCTGCTTTACTTTATGATACAATTGGTAATGTAACATTTAACTACCTCATCAGGCAGAAATAACAAGTACAGTGCCTATGACTAGCACTCCATAGGTGGTAGCTGTCACTATTTTAGCAATGCTTTCTTGGTAATACCAATTTCAAACTTCTCTTTGGGAATGGAATTACAAAATCATATATTCTCAAATTGTGACAGAACCTTAAAGGTTCGTCTGTTTTGCATCCCTTCTGCAACACTGATGATCAGTTGGTTTGTTGTCCATTGGTACTTATAACATCCAGAGACAGGAAGCTCACTACTGTCTGAAGAAGCCACTCCATGTTTGGGCTCTATTAGAAAGTTCTTTTTTCAGACTGAATCCAAATCTGCTTTCCTGTATTTTTCTACTGAGACCCCTCTAGCCAGGGGTCTTGGTAGTGCCCTAATGCCTCTTCCATGTGACAGCCCTCCAGGTGTTTGAAGTAATTCTCCACCACCACTCACCTAGAGTGAAAAGCTTTTTTCTTGCCTAACAACAAAAATAAAGGGATTGATTCATCAAGAAAACATAACAATCCTAAAATATACATTTACCTAAAAACATAAGGTAAAAAGTGTTAGTGGTAGATTTTAATAATAAGGATCATTTACTGAGCACCCACACTATACTTAGTGCTATAGGTACACAGATTAGTCGGTCAATCCTGTCAATTGAAGAAAGACAAGTAAATACGTGTAATACAGCATTTAGATACTGTGATAGAGGTCTGTGCAGAAAAAGCAGGGAGTGGGGCACACCAAGGGAACAGTTATCCTTATGAAAGAGGGGGCTGTCGCCTTATAAGGGATGACACAGCCCAGCTGTTGTGGCTCAGAGGTTGAGCATCAGTCTATGAACTAGGAGGTCACACTTCAATTCCCAGTCAGGGCATATGCCCAGGTTACAGGCTCAAACCCTAATAGGGGGCATGCAGGAGGCAGCCAATCAATGATTCTCATCATTGATGTTTCTCTCTTCCTCACCCTCACCGAAATCAATAAAAATACATTTTAAACAAAAAAGGGATGACACAAGCTGCACCCTGACAGTTGAGTAGGTAATACAATAGTCCCCCCCTTATCCGCAGTTTCACATTCTACAGTTTCAGTTGCCTGCAGTCAACTGTGGCACTCTGAAATACTAAATGGAAAATTCCAGAAATAAACAATTCTTAAGTTTTAAATTGTGAACTGCTCTGAGTAGCATAATGAAATCTCATGTAGTCCCACTTCATCCGACCTGGAATGGGAACCATCCCTTTATCCAGCATATCCACATTGTATATGCTACCTGTCTGTTAGTTACTTTGTAGCCATCTTGGTTATCAGATCAACTGTTGCTGCATCTCAGCTTGTCTTCATGTAATCCTTACTTTGCTTCTATTGTTATAATTGTTCTGTTATTAGATATTATTACTGCCTTATTGTGTCTAATTTATAAATCAATCTTTATCATAGGTAATTATGTATAGGAAAAAACATAGTCTATACAGGGTTTAGTATTATCTATGGTTTCAGGCATGCACTGGGGGTCTTGGGACATATCCCCTACAGATAAGGGAGACTACTGTACTTACACTCAACTGGACTTATCCATTTGTGGTTTTTGTTATAATCTTAGAGGTTTTAGTCACACATAGTATTCAAAACAGCCATTGTCAGCAACTGCAAGTACATTCCAATTAGAAATGTTCATTTTCCCTCTTAGCATTCTTTTTTTAAATAACATTTTAAAAGTATGTTTATTAAAGCTGGGAGCAGTAAAATAAGGAAGGGCTTAGGATAGAAGAAGCAATAGGAGAGAGCCTAAACAGAGCTGCTTTGGCTCTCTAGAAATGTTATAGGAAAGAAATGAACCTAGCCCTAACCAGTTTGGCTCAGTGGATAGAGCGTCGGCCTGCGGACTGAAAGGTCCCAGTTTCGATTCAGGTCAAGGGCATGTACCTTGGTTGCAGGCACATCCCCAGTAGGGGGTGTGCAGGAGGCAGCTGATTGATGTTTCTCTCTCATCGATGTTTCTAACTCTCTATACCTCTCCCTTCCTCTCTGGAAAAAAGCAATAATTTTTTAAAAATATATTTTATTGATTTTCTACAGCGAGGAAGAGGGAGAGAGAGCTAGAAACATCGATGAGAGAGAAACATCGATCAGCTGCCTCTTGCACACACCCCACTGGGGATGTGCCCGCAACCAAGGTACATGCCCTTGACCGGAATCGAACCTGGGACCCTTGAATCCGCAGGCCGATGCTCTATCCATTGAGCCAAACCGGTCAGGGCTAATTTTTTTTAATTTTTTTTTTTTTAAAGAAAGAAATGAACCTAGGTGGGGCTGCTAAATCAGAGAAAAGGGCCTTGGAGACAGGTTAGCCCAGGATTAGTTGCCATTGCCCATTGCTCCCCTGGTTGCAAGTCTTGTGGGGATCCTTCGAGTTTAGGAGATGCACTCCTGAGAGGGACGGCGCCCCTATAAGAATTCTTTATAAAGCCTCTTTTAGAGTCAGAATAATGGAAACCAGACAAGGAAGAAGAGTGGAATATTGTGATTTACTATACCTGCATGTAGATGGCAAATATTTAGAAAGGAGGGGCCTCAACTAGTCTTTCCTAAGCAAAGAAATTGAAGAGATGAGACATACTATGTATGTCATGACATACAATATATAGGAAGGCCACAGAAGATGGGGAGCAGTAAAGCATTTGTCCCACTGACATTGTAAGTTGTGTAGAAGCAGCATGGTACTCACACTTTGATTCCTGTTTCTTCTAGTGGGGCCCTGTGCTGGATGCTAGGATAAAAAGGACCTGTCTAGGAGGCTATAATATGATCCAAAGCAGAAAGAACTAGACAGTCTTAGAAAAGGATTAACTGATGTGCCCTGGAAATGCTGAAGATGGATTCTTGGGCAGATGAAGCTAGCCCTTCCTAAAGGAGGCAGCATATCTATGAATAAATACAAGCCCTCCCAATCTCCTGAAATGGGACCTTCTTCATTAGTGCCTTAGAGAGCAAAGGCACTGAACCTCGAGCTGCCTTCTACAAGAAGAAACAAATGAGAGCGGCAGAAACACAGGAGTAAAATATCAGTGGAGACCAAAACTAACATTTTTCAAGTTTGTTAAAAAGAAGCCCTTCAAGAAACAGTTATAAATCTAAGGATCTTGAAATATTCCCCGAAACAGGAAACAAATAATGAGAAAGTATAGAAAAGTTTCTTTCACAGTGTGCAAGCCTTGTATGTTTAGAAACCAATGAGGAATTATGATCAGAAAGTACTGATGAAGACCAGTGAGGGAAACAGGAGTGCTAAGTGGAAGTTTGTAGACACGAGTCCCATCTCTATGGCCCAATTGAGGAGACTTAAGTTCTGAAAGGGACTCTTTTTACCCAACAGGGCACAGCACTGCAGCACACACACACACACACACACACACACACACACACACACGCACACGCACAGACACACCGTTAGCCCTTCTGAACTGACTTTACAAAACAGGAACTTAGCCTGGCCGGTGTTGTTCAATTGGTTGAGCATAGCCTGTACACCAAAAGATCCCTGATTATCTTGGTTATCAGGGAACATACCCAGCTTGTGGGTTTGATCCCCAGTTGGGGTGCTTATGGGAGGCGATCACATCGATGTTTTATCTCTCTCTCCCCCTTCCTTTCTCTCTCTAAAAATCAATAAAAACATATTTAAAACAAAAACCCACAGAGAAGCTTATTCCAGAAAAAAACTTCATTTCACCATGATATTTCATCAAGGGGCTGTCTGCTTTGCTGGGGTACAAAGTAATCAGCTCCCTCTGCTGTCCCTCATTTGCTCGGCTACCCTTTTTTTTTTTTTTAAGTAGTTCACTTCAGGCATTATTGTTATTATCATTATTATTATTATTATTATTAAGATACTATACTGAAACATTATTGAGACATTCACATACCATAAAGTTCACTCTTTTGAGGTGTACAATTCATCGATTTTTCATATATTCCCAAGGTTGTTCAACTATCACCATTATCTAATTCCAGATCATTTTCATCTTCCCCTAAAGAGATCTCATACTCATTAGCCCTTTCCCCAAACCCTGAGCAACCACTAATCTCTCTCTCTGTGGGTTTTCCTATTCTAGACATTTCACATCAATGGAATCATAAAACATGTGGTGGTGTTATGTCTGGCTTATTTGGCTTAACAATGTTTCTATGGTTCATGTTATAGCATGCATCAATGCTTCAATCCTTTTTATAACTAAACTAGAGGCCCAGTGCACAAAATTCGTGCATGGGTAGGATCCCGAGTGGCTGCTGGCTGCCGGCCAGGGCCTCCCTTTTCCCAGCCGCCTGCCGCCACCAGCTAGGGTGGGGCCGGCTGGGGGAAGGGGCTGCGAGCGGTTGGCCGGCCGGCCCTGCCCCCTGGTCGAACTCCTGGTCGAGGGGACAATTTGCATATTAGGCTTTTATTGTATAGGATAATATTCTATTATGATTATACCACATTTTGTTTATTAGTTGGGTTGTTTCCACCTTTTAGCTAGTGTGAATAGAAGTAGTGTGAACATTCATGTACAAGTTTTTATGTGGACAAATGCTTTCATTTCTCTTGAGTATATACCTAGGAGTGCAATTGCTGGGTCAGATAGTAACTGTATGTTTAACCTTTTGAGGAATTGCTAGACTCTTTTCAAAGGGCTGTACTATTTTACATTCCCATCAACAATGTATGAGGGATCCAGTTTTGCCACATCCTCACTAACACTTAATACTCACTTTAAAAATATATACCATATATGTGTGTGTGTGTGTGTGTGTGTACACATACATATATACATATATATATACATATATATATATATATATATATATATATATATATATATGATTTCAGAGAGGGAAGGAGGAGAGAGAGATAGAAACATCAATGATGAGAGATATTAATTGGTCAGCTGCCTTCTGCATGCCCCACTCTGGGGATGGAGCCTGCAACCCAGGCATGTGCCCTTGACTGGAATCGAGCCTGGGACCCTTCAATTCACAGCCTGATGCTCTATCCACTGAGCCAAACCAGCTAGGGCTCTTTTTTTTTTTTATTATAGTCATTCTAATAGGTATAAAATGGTATCTCATTGTGGTTCTGTTTTTCATTTCCCTAATGACTAATGATGTTGAGCATCTTTCATGTACTTTTTGTATATCTTCTTTGGAAAAAATGTCTATTCAAATTCTTTGCTTATTTTTTAATTGGGTTGTCTTTTTATTATTGAGTTATAACAGTTCTTTATATATATTCAGTTACTAGACCCTTATCAGATACATGTTTGCAAATGTTTTTCTGCCATTCTGTGAGTTTCCATTTTTGAAGTGTCCTTTGAAGCATTGCTGAGCTACTTTTTTATTTTTTTAAAATATATTTTATTGATTTTTTACAGAGAGGAAGGGAGAGGGATAGAGAGTTAGAAACATCGATGAGAGAGAAACATCGATCAGCTGCCTCTTGCACACCCCCTACTGGGGATGTGCCCGCAACCAAGGTACATGCCCTTGACCGGAATCGAACCTGGGACCCTTGAGTCCACAGGCCGATGCTCTATCCACTGAGCCAAACCGGTTAGGGCTGAGCTACCTTTTTAAAAAAATTATTATTTTTATTTCAGAGAGGAAGGGAGAGGGAGAGAGGGATAGAAACAGCAATGATGAGAAAGAATCATTGATCAGCTGCCTCCTGCACATCCCACATTGGGGATTGAACCCACAACCCAGGCATGTGCTCTGACGGGGAATCGAACCATGATCTCCTGGTTCATGGATCGATGCTCAGCCACTGAGCCACCGTGCTGGGCTGTTGAGCTACTTTTAACAAATATTAAAACATCTTAAACTGAATTAGGAATATGTAATTGGTGACTGAATTATATGTCTAAATTTAGTAAGCATTATAATTTTACAAGCAAACCATTGTTTGCAGACCACCCTTTGAGGCTTCCAAACTAAGAGTTTATTATGATAGCAATTGCTTTTATAGCATTTATATGCTAGGTGCTGTTTGGGCACTCTGCATGTATTAACTTAAATAATTCTCACAACAATCCTCTGAGGTAGAGACTTATCATCATAGTATTGTACAGAACAGAGGCAGAGGATGGTTAAGTAATTTACCTGAAGCCAAAGAGTAAGTAGCAGAGATGGGCTGCAGATTCCGTTGCTCTTAGCCACCTGTGAGACTGCCAAGATGGAATTAAACCATTTCAAAGAACCCCTAACCCCTCGCTTTGGGTTTGAAATAATAGTGCTTTCATGGTGTCTACACTCAAGGCATTTTTTCTCTCCATACCAAGCCAGAAACTAGTACCAAGTGTCTTCATTTCTCCCTTTTCTCACAGTCTGGCTTCAGACCTCACTTCTCGGAGGGTGAGAGAGGCTTAGTGTTTGGAAGTAATTGCGAAGTCACCAGCGTCCCCCAGGTGGAGTATTGCTAAATTTCTGGCAACTAATGGGCTTCGAGGAACGGGGGGGTGGTTCAGCCCAATGAGGCTCCAAGCTGAGTCATGGGTGGAGCCAGTGGAGAGGGCGGAACGGAGTCCCTGCTGGGTGCCTACTGTGTGCAGCAACCAGCTTACCTGAGCGGAGCCATGAGTTGGACCTGCCCACGTTGCCAGCAACCCGTTTTCTTCGGTGAGGCCCGGGCTGAGGAACGGGAGAAAACTGGGCGAGTGTGAGCCGCTGGGTTCCCTGAGGACACAAGGAACAGGCGCGGGTGCAATCCCAGACTCCGTTCTGTCTGTGGGGCTGGCACTCTGGCGGGATGGAGCTGGCCTCCTGGAGATAGCCCTCGCCGTCTCCCGGAAGCAGGATGGGGCTGAGGGGAAAGGAGGGCTCCTGGCAGCCCAGTTCTACCTTGTTCCCTACAGCGGAGAAGGTGAGCTCCCTGGGCAAGAACTGGCACCGCTTCTGCCTGAAATGTGAGCACTGCCACAGTGTCCTGTCCCCAGGAGGGCATGCAGAGGTGAGACCTAGCTGGGGCACACAACCCTCTGTCTGTCACTGCCCCCCAGGCACCAGCCCCATTGTGGCCCTGTTGGCTCACCAAAGGCAACCTCAGTGGCAACTCCCAAAACCACTTACAGGGTGGGCCCCACACCAGCCAGGATTCGGGGACCCTGAGTGGTACTGGTGAGCCCCATGCCATTTGAGGGGGAGGAGGAGGAAGCAGCACTGCTTCCTGACCGGCTCTTGCCCTTTTTCCCGGACCACAGCGGCAATTCTGCCGTGCCAGCCCATCCTTCTCCCTCCCAGCCCCACCAGCCCAGGCCAGTAGGCAGACACCTGGCAGTGTGTTTGGTAGGAAGACCTGTGAGGCACAGGAGAAGCCCCCTTACCCCTGAGCACCCCTTTTCCTCTGCTTGTGCCTAGCACAATGGGAGGCCGTATTGCCACAAGCCATGCTATGGGGTTCTCTTCGGACCCAGGGGTAAGTACCAGCTTGGAAGGGGACAGAGTGCAGCAGAAACCCTCCCTGTGGCAGGGACCTGGAGACTCGAGCCTGACGCCCTCTTCTCTCTGCAGGGGTGAACATTGGTGGTGTGGGCTCCTACCTCTACAACTCCCCCATTCCCACCCGTGCCAACACCACTCCCCTCAACCCCAGCAGTTTCAGCCCCCCAAGACCCAGGACTGGTCTCCCCCAGCGCAAGAAAAGTAAGTGAGGCTGAGCCCCATTTCCCCTCCTCCTGACCCTTCCCAGGCTGGGGAACGGGGTAGAAACAGGTGGCAGTCTCTACATAGTCCAATGCCTCACATTCCTACAGCTTGGTTTATGGCAAAACCTTCCATTATCCAAGACCAGTTTTTTTATGTTTCCTCATGTCAGCTGCTGAGTTCAGAGGTAAAGTGGGCAAATGGCATTACCACCCCATTTTACAGGTGAGGAAACTGAGGTCAGAGAGGGCAAGTGACCTTGTGTAGTCACAGCTAGTCAGAGGCAAAGCTGGTCTGGAAGTCAGGCCTCTCCCAGGCCAAGGCCATGGAAGGAACGACTTATGAGGAGTCATTGAGACAGGGCCAGTCCCTCACATTCTTCCACTTCTCCCCTCTGTTACTTTCTCCTGTCCCCTACAGTGGGCAATGACACCGTGCTCCCCAAACACCTGACACCCCTGCCCTGGGCAGCTCTTGTATCAGCTCAGGTTTCCCGAGGATTGAGTTGCTGACAGGGTTGGGCTGGTGGGCACCTGAACCCCTGGGAGGACGAGAAGGAAGCAGGTGGTCCCTCCTGCAGACAGGAGGTGGGATCAGAGGGGACTCAGCTTTGTCTGAAGAAGGCATACCTATGGCCACCTGGTGGGAGGCTCTGGAGTGACCGTGGCTTTGGGAAGAGGACAGTGCCATGTGCAGACTGGTGCTAGAGGGCCCTCCTTAGGCCTGGCCTCCACTTCAACCCTAGCCAGGGCCTCTTCCCCTTTAAGGCCCTTCCCACATGAAGACATTCACTGGGGAGACCTCGCTGTGCCCTGGCTGTGAGGAGCCTGTCTATTTTGGTAAGTGACAAGAGAAAGTGGACGGAGGGGAGTACAAGGTGGGCATCAAAGGGCAGGGAGGTGGTGCAAGGCTCCCTGCCCTGCCCCTAAGGTTACTAACTTTCTCCACCACCAGCTGAGAAGGTGATGTCTTTGGGCAGAAATTGGCACCGACCCTGTCTGAGGTGCCAGCGCTGCCGGAAGACCCTGACTGCTGGGAGTCATGCTGAGGTGAGCAGGGAAGGGATGGGTGGTTATGCTGGGAGGAGAGAGGCTGGAGATAGGAAAAGAGCCAAGCTGAGAGTGCTCTCTTTCTCTCTGTGTCCCAGCATGACGGCGTCCCCTACTGTCACATCCCCTGCTACGGCTACCTGTTTGGCCCCAAAGGTGGGCAGCCCCACCCTAGACTCTGGGCTGAAAGTATGGCATGTGGGTCTGTGGGGATGTGTGGACAACTTCCCCTGTAATCAGATATATCCCAGGTCCTTCCCAGTTCCCTCCAGCCCTAAGCCCAGTGCCCCCAAGCCCCAAGGCCCTGGGTGATGAGGCTCTCTCTCCCTCAGGTGTGAACATTGGTGATGTGGGCTGCTACATCTATGACCCCGTGGAGATAAAATCCAAATGAGATGCTTACAGAAGTCGCCCTAACTCAGGCCTCCCATCATCCCCTCCATGATCCAATGGGAGCTACAGAATTCTTCAATCCCTCGGAGGTAGGGGAAGATGGGATTCTGGCAGCGTGGGCCTCAGCTCCATAGTAGACCAGAAAGTCTAGACTTTCTCTGCCAACTCCTCCCTTTCCCATTCCTATCTGCTCAGGGGAACTGATCCACCCCATTTTGAATGTTGGCCTCTTGGCCTTCCCAATTCCTTTCCCCAGCAAATTCCATAACTTCAAGGTACTCATAAAACTTGTGTTTATTTAGGCTTCTCCAATAAAATGTTGGCTCCCATGTCTTCATTTCTTTTTTGGGCATGAGACCTAGACAGTGGGTTGGAGGGGGAGGAGGGTGGAGGATGCATTACCCTGCAAAGTGCCAGGGAGGTAGTAAGACCAGCTATGGAACAAAGAGCTCTGTTCTCTTAGCCCTGGCATTGGGCAGCCTCCAGCATTACACAGTGGACAGCATGCCCACAGACGTCATCATAGGACGGTCCCTTCTTTAGCACCATGTCTAGAAGAAGCCCCTTATTCTGCACGTCATTGAGTGTGACAACAGATAGATCCTGTGGTGAGGTCTGTTAAGAGGTTTCATTATCCATTTGAGAGATGAACAAACTGAGGCTCCAAAAGGGAAAGCCACATGCCCAAGGTCACACAGCAAATCAGTGGCAAAGGTCAGATCAGAAGTCAGCACCAGACTCAGTGGCTTCCCATTCAGGGCTCATCCCACAGCTCCATACCGCTGCCCCAACCCAGGGGGAACCTTTATTTATAGAATCCCCTTAGCCAAGAGAGAGGTGCCAGAATTCTCCAGCAGCCCACTGCATTCTGGAACTTCTGTTGCTAGAAGTTGGATGAGCACAGAGAGTGGCATTAGTGGCAAATCCAGCCCTGAGCAGGGGGCTCAGTGCCCCCAGCCCTGGTCCAGAACTTCTGTGGAGTTCTGCTCCTGAGACCACTCAGTCATGGACCTGCTTCATGGGCATCTGTTCCTCCTGAAGGCTGGACAGGGCAGTAGGGAGGAAGGTGTCATGAATAATGGTGGGGTTTAGCCCCTGAGTCTACCACCCCAGCCTTCCCCATTAGTGCTGATCTAGGGCTCCCCCAACTCTTGGTATATAAATGTGTGTACTCCCACAAGGGACTCCTACACATGCTTATACACATCCCTGAGGTGCAGGTATACCTGAGCATGCACAAATCCACCTCTTCCTAGACAGTCTTGGGTATTTATGTACACACATATGGATATGAACTTGAGCATGCTTTTACACACACAATTTACATACTTCAGGTCATGCACCAAGGCATACTTGCATACATGCACCAGATACAGACATGTCTTCCTCTGAATCCTACCTAAGGTGTCAGGTACCTGAGCACCCATACCCGCATGCAAGTGCACACACCTCTTCCCCTCCACATCCTGGATGGTCTCTGGCAGCTGTGCCTTCCTTGTCTCTGGCAGCAGGAGAGCAGTGCAGGCAGCCAGCAGGGCAATCCCCCCATAAATGAGCTTGGGCAGTGACAGCCATACTCCATCCAGCAAGGCCGCCAGTGGAGCCAAAGAGCCCCCAAGCCGGCCCACCAGTGCAGTCAGCCCCATCCCTGTCTGTCTGTTTAGAGAAAGGATGGGGGAGGGGGTTGGTGCTCACAGCTACTTGGAGTCATGCCTCATGGGGCTTACCCCTGGCTGGCAGGGAGTACCCCCTGTTGGTACCCCCTTTTCTCCCCAGACGGCTAAGAAAGCTGAGGCTTCTTTCAGGTGGTCTTCCCACCCACCCCTGGCCAAGCCCCCCCACCGCCCAAGTCAATACCCACCAGAGGATGGGCCCCGGTTCTGACAGAGTACCAGTCAGGTATCACTGAAGGAAAAGAAACCTCACAGGAAAGGGGGCGGGGAAAAGTAGTGTGGAAGGAAGAGGGTCAGCAGCTCACAGATGATGCCAAGCTGTCAGAGTAGGTGCAAGGCTTTCTAATCACACTCAGCTGCCTACACGCCTCCTCCTCGCCTGCCAATAGCTAGTTGAAAGGGGCCAGGCCTTGTGTCCAGACACAACTCCCAAGGGCAGCCCTGCCCGGGCTGTGGGGAGAGGGGACCGGGTAGGCAGATGGGGCTTGCCACTGTTTTCTTCTAAAGGAGGCCCAGAGACGGGCTGTGGGGAGAGGGGACGGGGTGGGCAGATGGGGCTTGCCACTGTTTTCTTCTAAAGGAGGCCCAGAGACGTTGTCTGACCTCTCTCAGGGTCACTTAGTGAAGAAGATAAAATGCCCACCTTCTCCCAGGTTGAGGCCAACGGAGGCTCTGATTAACTCCGCATTCCGAGTGCTGTACGAGGAATGGGTGAGAGGGACTGGGATGCCGTGGGTGGTGTGTATGTGGGGGTGTGGGTAAGAGATGAGACTAACAAACCCGCTCCCCAGGGTTGCCGGGGACTCAGGCTCCCCTCACCTGAGCACAGTAGGGTACAGCTCCGAGGTGAACAAGTAGGCAGTAGTGAAGGCGGCCTCAGAAAAGCCTTTCCCCATCACCGCCAGGGCGGTGCGCCAGTACCCCTTCTCTGGAGGAAGAGGGGTTCGGGACAGAAGGCGGCGTCTTCAGAGAGGGCAGCCGGAATTGGCCGTGAGCCGAGGCTTCTGGGAAAGGGCGGGGTTCTTGGCCAGGAGGCGGGGCCTGGGCGAGTGGGCGGGGCCCCAGGGCAAGGCTCACCGGTGGACACCAGCAGCCTGAAGCCCAAGGTGAGGGCAGTGCCCAGCAGCGTGCCTGCCTGTGTGAGGCGGCGTCCGGCGTGGCGCACCGACACGTAGACCAGCAGCTTGGAGGGCAGCTCCACGGCCCCGAACAGCAGCTGCGTCTGGTACACGTTCAGCCCCAGCCCCGACACGTCCAGGCTCAGGCCGTAATAGGAAAAATTCACTCCAAACCTGAGAGGGGTCACAGTGCCACTCAGGGCCCTGCTTCCCTGCCCTCTCAGGAGAGACCACCTCCCGCTGTGGCCAAAGCTTCTTTGCCTAATCTTCACAGCAGCCCTGCGAGGTAGGAACTAACAACTTCCCGTTTTACCTGTCCAAGGTCTCACAATGAGGAAAGGGCAGAGCCTGAATCTGAACCCACGTGACTGATGCCTGCTCCATCTTCTGACCTCCCAGAGCCCCAGCCCTCCAGCCTCCAGCCCCCACCCCCACCCCGCTCTCCACAGTTAGAGTTTACTTGTCCAGTTTCCTGTTCTACTCAGCAGCATCCTGAAGTCAGCCCCTCCCTCCGCGCCCCATCCCCAGCCCGCCAGGCCAGGCCAGCCCCCTCCTCACCACACCATCATGCAGCACAGTGAGATGTGCCGGAGCCGCGGTGTCCGCAACAGGTCCAAGTAGGAAGGTCTTCGGACCACCCGCTCTGCAGCTGCTACTTTGCTCAGGGCCTGGTGGGGGAGGAGAGTTGGTGACATGGAGTTGACTGTGTGGCCTTAGCAAGGCACATGGCTCTCTCTGGGTCTCCATTGCTCCCTTCTGCATTGTAGGGGGGGCGATGGATGCACATGGGAGCTGAGTAGGGAAAACCCGGCTGATGGTGTGGCCCACCAGAGGACATCCTGGGAGAACCCTACATTGGACCAGGGAGCTTTTCCTGCACACACAGTGGGCCCCAGGAAGGGAGTGCTTGACACACGCCACACACATGTACTTGGATGCACTCACACACACATTCACCCTCACCTCCAGGCTCAGGCTGTCCTCACCCACAGGCCGCCCATTGAGCCTGGCGCAGCTGAGCAGGTACCTGCGGGCCTCTTCCACTCGGCCCTGAGTCAGAAGCCAGCGTGCAGACTCAGGCACCCACCTGGGGGACAGCAGGAGGCCCTTCAGTCAGCACCCTAAGCCACGGCTCCCTCCTGGGCTCACCACAGCTGTTTCTCAGCCTGCAGCATCTTCCCAACCCTCCTCACCTGATGAACTTTTATTCATTTTTAAGGCCCAATTTAAAAGCCACCTTTCCCCACTCTTCTTTGCCCAGGCCTATTCTCCATAGCCCGGGAGTCACTTCTCTATTCAACTGAGTTGGTGTCACCCCCAAGATCTCAGCCCCCAGGATCAGCCACCCACTTCTCCCACAGGTGACAGGAGGGCATAGGATGAATGAGAGACAGACCCAGAGGTGTCATTCAAAGCCAGCTCATTTTGGGGAGGCAATGCAATGCCCACACTGCCTGGCCTTCCCTCTACTTGGACTTCCTACCTCCATGCTGTCCTCCAGGGCACCAGCCTCAGTTTGTGCTTGGCTCTGTCTCTCATGTCCCTCTTTTTTTAAAAAAAATATATTTTATTGATTTTTTACAGAGAGGAAGGGAGAGGGATAAGAGTCAGAAACATCGTTGAGAGAGAAACATCCATCAGCTGCCTCCTGCACACCTCCCACCGGGGATGTGCCCGCAACCAAGGTACATGCCCCTGACCGGAATCGAACCTGGGACCCTTCAGTCCACAGGACGACACTCTATCCACTGAGCCAGACCGGCCAGGGCTCTCATGTCCCTCTTGCATCCATCTCCATCTGCCTCTTCCTCTGCATCTCATGTATTGGTCTCTGTCTCTGGGTCACGGATTGTTTTTCATTCTCTCTGTCTCAGTCTCTCTGTCTTCGAATCTCAGCCTCTGATTATTCTGTCTCTGGCTTCTAACTCCCCAGCTGCCCACAGGCCTCACCAGAGGCTGACGATGCCTGGGACACAAGGTAAGGTGACAGCCAGCAGAAGCCATCGCCAGTCCCGTATCAGGTACCCGACCAGTGCCAGCAGCATCACTCCCCCTGTCCAGAAGGTGCTGCTCAGGACACCTGCCACGGTGCGGTGTCCCACGTCCAGCCACTCCAACTCTGTCCACAGCCAGAGACAGGAAGACAGTTAGCCAGGGACATATGGCTCAGTCTCACCCTTGACAGTTGCCTCCCTCCAGCCCGTAGGCCCTGCCCATTCTTTGCCTGCCTCACCCAGGGGCATCACGATGATGGTGAAGCCAGCCAGGGCTGTGCCAGTGAGGGTGCGGGTGATGACAAACATGATGTAGCTGACCGAGGCTGCCGATGCCAGGCCCATCCCCAGGGCACTCACATAGGCCACCAGCAGCAGGCGGCGCCGCCCAAACCTGCACAGGGTCATGCAGAGTTAGTTCCCTGCAGAGGGGAGATCCCAAGACAGAGGTAGACTAGGCCCAGACCCCAGCTAGTGGGAGAAGGTTCTCCACCCCACTCCCTTATTGACCCCCACCTCACCCCACCTGTCAGACAGGTATCCGAAGGCCACAGCCCCCACCAGCACACCGATGAAGAAGAATGTAGAAGTGGCTCTGTTCAGGCCTTTCTGCTCACACACCAGGTCCCACTGCAGGGACAGGCAACGGGGGGCCTCCCATGGGCACAGGCCCCTCCCCAACTGGCACCAACCCCTCCACTCCAGACCCGGGTACTTCTGAGGTCAACTGGGCCATCCTTGTCCCTCCGTGTCAGATAATAAACCTCTGACTGTTCCCTTCAGCTTGGGGGTGGGAGACTTTGTCCCTCCCCAATCCTGCAGCTGCAGCTTCTTCCCATGGAGGGCCTTGACCATGACAGCAGGAGGCCTGTACTTCCCTGCCCCCCGCCCCCCCAAGAGATTCTTTCCCCACCTGCATGCACCTCCATTTACAGACAGATTCTGTAAATCCTAGACCAGGGTCCCAAATGAGGCAGAAAGAGGAGGAGGCCTCTGCTGTTTCTCCACCTTTTACTGCAGAAACACCCTTCTCAACTCTCAGCCCAGCTCCCTAGAGCCACCGTAGCCTTTCCTGCCGTAATTACCTCCCAATTAATAATAGCAGCTCCCCACATGTAATACCTTAATCAATAAATTTTTTTTAAAAAAGTAGTAGCTCCCATGTATGGGCTCTTTACTACAAGCTCTGTGCTTTAAATTAATATATCGACAGAGGGGAAAACTGAGACTCAGAAATAAAGTAATGAGACCCATCCCACTCACGTGTCCCCCAGCCTCCTGGCTCAGGTACCTCCGTTGCAATGGTGGAGGAGAACTCCGAGTGGTCGTACTCCCAGCCCTGAGGGCACGGCACTGTGGAGGGCTCACCCTGCAGCTCCCCAGGACTCTGCCCTTCTCCCCCCAACGTAGTGTTGGGGAGGGCCTGGGAGTCGGTGAAGCGGAAGCAGGAGCTGAGTGTGCCATCCGACTCCCGGGGAAGGTGGGCCTCCAGCCACATGTCCTGGCTGAAGTTGGCAGGGGCACCAGGCAGCACACAGTGGTGGGCAGGCACAGCAGCCAGGAAGATGGGCAGGAGGAAGTTCATAGGCAGCAGAATTCGGGGCAGGGCCAGCAGGGCCACATTCCGCAGTTGGAAGGGCCCAAAGCCACCCACCTGGTCTAGCAGCTCCTCGAATCCCATGCCACCCACAAATAACTGTCCCCCGTGTGGGCTCCCTATGTAGTAGTCAGCACAGCTCAGCCCACCCACCATATGGACCCTTGGACTCTGGAGGCGGGAGCAAATAGACTAATGGGCGGAGAGGCTGCAGCCACAATCCAGCCCTTGGGGGCTGGCCCAAGACTGGGCCGTCCCCGGCCACCTTGGGATCCCTGCCTGTGCAGCCCAGTGTCTCTGAGGGAGAGGGCTGCCATCCATTCAGGGGTCACTGACTCCATGGCTCTGGGACTTACATATTAGCACTCAGGGACCAAGTGGGGTAACCTTGGGCTGCCATGATGGGTTGCTGGGTGTGTAGGAGCTGAGCCAATAGCCCCTTGATCAGCAGAGCTTCAAGGGTCCCTAAGAGGAGGAGTCTCCTGGGCATGGTGCCAGCCTTCTTGGATGCCCTTTGTCCTATGCAACCCAGGTGAGCCTTGCCTATTTGCAACCACAGCCTGGCCAGCAGCCCAGGATTCAAAACCAGGTGAAGGGTTTTTATTGCTGAGCTATGAGTGTTCTCTGTACCCTGTCAGATTTATGTCCCCACCTGGAGCTTATGCCCTGGCCTGAGACACACCTGGAACCACACTGAGCAGCCTGGCCAATCTGGGGATCCCAGACCCATCACCCTCCCCCTTCTTCACTCAGGCGCTCTTCCTATACACACATTCCCTCCTGCCTGCCCCCACCCCTATTTCCAAGAGCTTCCTAGATTACCCCAAGGGCGTGGGTAAGGAAGGAGAGGGATTGCCATAGGTAAGTGCAATGCCTAAGACTTGGGATGTGTCTATCTTACCCACTCAGTTCTCATAGCCCTGCCACAAAAGCACAGCAGAAACCAGCAATGTCAAGTGTTTCTGATCTGATTCTCCAAACACCAGGTGGGCAAAGCTGGGATGTTATCAAATTATGTTCCAAGGGCTCCAGATTTCTAAGCAAATAGGCTTCTTCTTCTTCTTTTTTAAAATATATTTTTATTGATTTCAGAGAGGAAGAGAGAGGAAGAGGAACATCAATGATGAGAGAGAATCATTGATCAGCTGCCTCCTGCACACGCCACACTGGGGATCAAGCATGCAACACGGCATGTGCCCTGACCAGGAATCAAACCGTGACCTCCTGGTTCCTAGGTCGATGCTCAACCACTGAGCCACGCTAGCTGGGCAGCAAATAGGTTTCTAAGGGCCCAAGTTTTCTAAAAAAAATTGAAAATGATAAATTTCATATAGCCCCCACTTTGAACAGATAAGGAAATGGGGGGTGTGGCTTGCTGGGATCACACGGTGACTCAGCAGCAGAACTGAAGAGGGGACTAGGACCCCTGACTCTGGCCCAGGCCTTTGACCTCAGCTGCTGAGCTGGGGATGTTGCAGTCTGCACTAGGCTGGGCTCCCTCACAGAGCTCTGAGGGAAGGGCTGTTCAGTGACCTAGTGTGTTCATGGTGGTGGCACGGGCACGGGAGTGAGGGCAGTGATTTGGAGGTGGCGACAGGAGGTGATAAAAGTAAGAGATATTTGTTGAGTCTCTAGTGTTACCCCACTAGAGTGCGGTACGAAGATGTCTCAGACACAATCCCTGCCCTCAGTGAGGGTGCAGTCTAGCAGGAGGGTTAAAATGAGTTACATAAACCTTCCTACCTGTCTCACCCCTTTCAACCCACCCTCCACATACCTGCCACAATGAACATTTCAGAACAAATGGGACAGAGGAGTGTCTCTGCTTAAAACTTTCCCCAGCTCTCACTGCTGGAGGGTGAAAGTCCAGCTCCCTAGCTTGACCCATATAACCCTAAGACTGGCTTCTCTCCACCCTGCCTCTGGCCCCTCCCAACAAGGCCCCCTTCCCTCCAGTGCCCCAAACACACCAGCCTGTTGGCACCTCACACCTTGGTGCAGAGATACCACTGGCCTCCCTCTTATTCCCCTGGTGGATGCCCAAGGCATTTGGAGACCAGCTCAAGGTAAGATCACTCCTGTTCCATTTGCTATCACTCACATGTGATCCCCACACTGTCGGTTCCTCCCTCATGTAATGTTATATAATCATATTATTTATATTGAAATATAAAACACCACAACACTTTGCAGCTCCTGGGAGGTAAGTTTTGCTGCCATTTCATCTCCATGGTTCATTCAGTGGCTCCACAGGGGAAGACTCAGGTTTTTCCACAGCCTGAGACAGCCAGTGAGGCCAGCCCTGGGCATTGGCTGTGATGCCTCTGTTTTCACAATGGGGATTTCTCTCCTGCCTTAACATAAAACATAGCTGATAGTCATATAATGGTCACCTCTCCCTCTTTGCACTGGCGCCTAGGAAACCCAAATCTAAATCTTCAGCCCCTTTCTACAGCGAGTAATTTTGGCATTAACTGTACCCCTGGCTTCATCTTACTCCTTTGTCTTCAGCCCATATGGTAGCTCGCCTCTCTGATGGCATCAAGGAATGATGGTGACAATGACCATGATGTGTGGAGGCAGATGATAGATCTGGACAGGCAAGGTATGAAATGCCAAGAGTCTAACCAGAAGGCAGATCAGCTCTGAATCACCAGTTAAGAACTTGTTTTGATTAAATTTTTAACTATCCCCATCCTCCTCCCACCTGGAAATCCAAACCTGAGCTCAGAGGCCAAGATGGAGGAGACCTTCATTTATACCAGACTAGGTGGGAAGGAGCCTTGTGCACTGGAAAAAGAACAACTCCTTAGTTGAAATTATTACTAGAACTGTTAGAAGATTTGGGGAAGAATGAGTTCCTAAGGCAAACAATTCCCTATTTGGGATTGCTTGCAATAGAGACTTCTTACACTTTAGGACTTCTTACTCTTTTACTCCTTTCTGCATTGAGTGACCTCAGCTAACCTCCCTATATTGGGGTTTCACTGACCATTAACCATTGCAATAACCCATGTAATCATTTCCTACGTTGATGGTGGTACTGATGGAATCATTGTAATGGTAAGTATGATGATGAGATATGTAGTAGTGATGGAGGTGGGAATACTGATGGTAGAAATGATGGCGATGGGGTGATTGAAATAAGGATGAAGGTATGGGGCTAGGGATAATGGTAATAGTGATGTGGTTATGAGGGCAGTTGTGATGATGAGGATTATATAAATGGTACTGATGATGGTGGTGGTTGTAGTCATGAAAGTGGTGGTAATGGTGATAGCAATGATGGTGGTGATGGTGGTGATGGAGCCTAGTTTGGGAGAAGGGTATCTGCAATTTGAGTGACGATGGTGCTGGAATGGTGGGTAGGAGAGTCAGAGGTGGGTAAGGAAGATAGTGATGATTATGATAAAATTGACGGTGGTGGTAATGGGTGATGTCACACCACTTTGGGTTTACTCTACATGGGATAAGGAGGAATGCAGAAGATGCCACCTGGGGCTGATGGAAATGGGCTTGTAATATATTTCCCTCTAACCTATGGCCAAATTCCCATGACCATGCTGACTCTCCACCCCATCACCTCATCACCATGGGCAATGATCAAGCTTCTACATCTGCTGAGGTCTTAGAAGTCGTTCTGACCTCCCTTCAATATTGAGTTCGTCTCAGCTCTTGTCCTGGTCTTGATGCCAGGACAAGAGTAGCCAATGGGAAAATATCAGCAGGCCCCAGTGTCTGTTGGTCAGAGACATGACACCCTCCACACTACCACCTTTGTCTCTTTTCTCCAGGGTGTCCTCAAGGGACCTTTCCTCCCTATTAACAAAGGCCCCTCCAATGTCTCTGATCTGGTAGCCCCTATGTAGCTAGCTCCTGACTGAGCAAACTTGCTCAAGCCATTTATTTCTCTGTGCTTCTGTCCTCAGAGCTTGCTTGGCCACAGGACAGAAAAGAGAAATATCTTTCTGGGGGAGTGGAGAAGAGGTCGGCCATGCCCTGGCTGGTTTGGCTCAGTGGATAGAGTGGCCTGTGGACTGAGGGGTCCCAGGTTCGATTCTGGTCGGGGCACATGCCAGGTTGCAGCCAATTGGTGATGCTCTTTCATCATTGATGTTTCTATCTCTTCGTCCCACTCCCTTCCTCTCTGAAATCAATAAAAATATATATTTTTAAAAAGAGGTCTGCCAGGGGGCGGGCAGGTCCCAACATGTAGAGCATCAGGTAGGCCCTAACTGGGCCTTGGGAAGTGAGTGTGCCCGACAGGTCTTGGGCTCCTGGGGGAGGGGGGGGTGGGCGGATAAGGGGGTTCTCTGCAACCTTAGCTCTGAAGCCATCCTCCTGGGCACAGCCTACCCCTGCCTCAGGCCAGGTCCTGCCCCCTTCACTCCTCTCTCTGCTCCCCAGTTCACACCTGTGACCACCACACTGAACCACAAGCAGTTCTCACACCTTCACCACTTCCTTGCCCATGCTGCTCCCTCTGTGAGAATGTCCTCTGCTCTTTACCTGAATAACTCTTGTTTATCTTTCAAAAGTCAGTATAAGAGTCATATTGATCTGAAAGCCTTCCTTGAAGTTCCCAGTCTAGGCTGGGAGTCTGCCTGAACCTTGTGAATCAGCGTACACAGCACATGTAAAGTGGAAGTTAATTTACAACCCCCTCCTTCACAGCTCGCTGTGCACTGTTTCAATTCCCCATCTCTGGCAGCGTCTGGTACATGTGGGGCTCAGCAATAGGCTGCAGAATTAATTGGACGAATGAATGATTAAAGGAATGCAAAATAATGAAGGAATGATCCATAAAATTCTTTCATTCTCAATAATAAAATAAATTAAAAATAGAACAAGATATAATTTTTCATCTATTTGATTATTCTGGGGATTTCCACTAGAATTAAACTTAGAAAAGTAAGCAAACATCAAAGCAAGGATATTAATTGTGGCACTATTTGAAATAGTAAAAACTTAGGAAAAATCTAATGAAAATCAGCATGGAACTGGTTAAATAGATTAGGAGGTGGAACATTCATGTCATGGACTGCTAAGTAGCCATTAAAAAGAATGTAAGGATCCTCATACATTACTAGTGGAAATGTAAAATGGTGTGGCCACTGTGGAAAAGCTTCATAATGTCTCAAAATATTAAACATAGAGTTACCATATGACCCAGCAATTCTATTTTGGATATTTTCACAGGATATATATCCAAGAGAAATGAAAATGTATGTCCACATAAACACTTGTAAACAAACATTCATAGCAGCATTATTCAGAATAGCCAACAGGTAGAAAAAACACCAAGTCCACGATGAATGGATGAACAAATGTGGTCTATCCATACAGAAGAACATAATTCAGCCTTAAAAAAAAGAATGAAGTACTGATACATGCTACAACACGGATGAACCTTGAAAACATGCTAAGTGAAAGGAGGTGATTACAAAGAACCACATATTGTGGGATTCCAATTATATGAAATGTCCAAAATAAAGAAGTCTATATAGAGACAGAAAGTAGTAGATTAGTGGTTGCTTAGGACTGGAGAGTTTGGGGGAAAATGGAGTGACTGCTAGTGGGTGATGGAAATGTTCTAATACTGATTGTGGTGATGGTTGCACAAATCTAATTATACTACCTTTACATGATCATATTCCTAGATAAGGGGCTTTCATGTTTCAGTTTATATGCTTTTCAAAAATATGTATTTTTATTGATTTCAGAGAGGAGAGAGAGAGAGAGAGAGAGAGAGAGAGAGAGAGAGAAACATCAATGATGAGAAAGAATCATTGATCGGCTGCCTCCTGTACGTTCCCTACCGTCAAGCCCACAACACGGGCATGTGCCCTGACCAGAAATCAAACCCATGACCCTTCAGTCCGCAGGCCGACACTCTATCCACTGAACCAAACCAGCTAGGACAGTTTATGTGCTTTTAGCATTTGCCTTTTTACTGCAAACATGGCTTGCTTTTGACATTTTTGAACAAGGAGGAAGATGAAAGCATGTGAGCGCCTTAATGAAGGCTGGCGAATCAGGCCCAAGAGCCCCCTGGCACCCATGCTGGAGAAAAGGGGGTTCCAGGAGGCCACTGTGGGGTACAGAAGATGGCTACACAGGTTCTGGGATGTTAGAGCTGTGTCTGGTGGTCTTCTCAGAGGGAGAGCATGACTTTGGAGCCTGGGCTCTCTTACCTCAGACCCCCGGCAGGGCCAGGAGCCTGCCCCGGGACAGAAGTTGTTTATGGTATTACCCGGATGAGAGATTCACACTTAGGGAATGTAGGGTCCAAAATGCAAAAGGTACAGCAAATACACTAAAGCCTCCTTCCCCCTAGCTTGCCTCCCAGAAGCAATTCGAGACTTCTAACTCATCTAAATAGGTGCACATTAGCCCTAGCCAGTTTGGCTCAGTGGATAGAGCATCAGCATGTGAACTGAAGGGTCCCAGGTTCAATTCCGGTCAAGGGCACATGCTCAGGTTGTGGGCTCAATCCCCAATGTGGGGTGTGCAGCAGGCAGCCAATCAATGATTCTCTCTCATCATTGATGTTTCTCTCTCTCTCTCCCTCCCCCTTCCTCTCGGAAATAATATATATTTTTTTTATAAAAAATAAAAAAAATAGGTGCACATTATACACACAATTTTTTTACTCTCTTAGACACCAGTCGAAAGTATCTATAAAGAGCCACCTGCTGTAGACCTTCACAGTACCAGACAGTGGGGTCCCCTATCGTATGGGTGGCTCGAAATAATCAGCCCCAACAAACAGGCATTTGGATTACATCTGAACTTCTACTACAGGTCCACAGTCTCTTATCCAAACCATTGGGATCTGATTTCTTTACAATTCAAACACATGTGTATATAATATTTAAAAAGGCAATTCAGTGCATATTCCATACATTATGAAAACCCCTAATAGAATCTAAGACAGCACCCCATAATCACATTATTATTCCCACTGCAAACATGTATGATAAGTGGAATTAATAATGACTATAGCCCAGCCAGTTTGGCTCAATGTTTGAGTGTTCATCTATGAACCAGGGGGTCTCAGTTCAATTTCCGGTCAGGTACATGCCTGGGTTTTGGACTTGATCCCTGGTGGGGAGTGTGCAGGAGGCAGCCGATCAATGATTCTCTCTCATCATTGATGTTTCTCTCTCCCTCTCCTTTCCTCTCTGAAATCAACAACAACAAAAAATATTTTTTAAAAAGAAAAAATATTTTTTAAAAAGACTACAAATAGTCTTGTCAGAGACTTGTGCCAATCTAATGGAAAAACTCCCAGTTTTCAGAACTTTTTGGGCTTCAGAATTGAGGTGAGGCTTTGTGGAGCTGTACAGAGAATGCTGCAATGAATACTTTTAGACAATCTTGTGAGTTTAGGATACCTTTCTAGAAGGGCTGAGCCACAGGCTACGTTCATTTGTGATTTTCATAGATTTTGCTAGAATAGTGACCATTGTTCTTCCTTGCCTGTGAGCTGTTGTACCTTATGGTTTTCCAAACACACTCATTTTTATCTGTTAACTTCTGGGCACTGACAATTTTTCCTCTCTTCCTTTCTGCACAAAGCTAGACTGAGAGTCTCTGGCCCTTGGTCAGACAGCCAAGGGAGCTGAGAGGGCACAGCTTTGCCATCAGAGACAGCAGGAAGCCCCTCCCACCATGCGACCCTGAGCAGGTTACCTGCATCCTCCGAGCTTCCATTTCTGCTGGTTGAGACAATCTGCCTCCATTACAGTCCGTCCACGTCCACACTTGCCCACCAACTTGTGCTCTTCTCTCCTGCCACCCCCAGCCCAGGGCCTGGTCTCTGCCCTCTCCCCCAGAGGAAGAAGAGTCCAGGCCAACAGAAAGAAAGGTCCACAGGCTTTTTAATGGTGTGATGGCTACTTCCCTTCTGAGACCCGATCGAATCATGACAGCGGCTTCCAGGATGTTGGGGTACGGGTGGACAGGTGCAGGGTGGGCAGAGGCCATGCAGTGACTGGGGGAGCGTGTTACATTCTGTTTGGCATGTAAACATTCTTCTGTGGCTTCCCTGGAGAAGGGGAGGGCAACTCCCTGTCCCCAACCCCTGCCCACCAGGGCTGGTCCCCAGAGAAGACTGAGCAAGCCAGGCCCCTGGGAGGAGCTGGGAAGGGGGGCGCCCATGTGTCTGGGGTACAGCCTTCTCCTGCACCCTCTTGGTGCACAGTGAGGCTGGGGAGGGAAGGCATGTCTGGGGTGGGCAGCCCCGCATCTGAGCCAGTGACACGGGCTGTCATGAGGAGGAAGTGCTGGAGTGCGGTGGTGGTGGTGGTGGTGGTGGTGGTGGTGGTGGTGGTGGTGTGACCCTCTGACAGAGAAGGGGCTCAGGACCCGCAGAGCTTGGTGGAGGGGGTAGGTGCTCAAGGAGAAGAGGCTGCAGCTGGGGATGGGGAACTGGGAGACATGGTTTCCTCTGCCTTGAATCCTTCCTGGGGAGAGAAGCAGAATCCTCTAGCCTCTTCCCACACTCGCCCCTGCTCCTCCTCCCCCAACTCTGGTGACGTTCAGTGACGCAGAGGCCTGAGGTCAGTTAGGAGCCCTAGGGAGGTCTGGTTTCCCAAGGACAGACAGGGTTTTGCAGCTCTGCCCACCGTCGGTGCTGGGTGAAGAAGGGTGGGAGGATGGGCCTGGGCTCTCTCAGGCCGCCCCCTTTTCCTCCCAACACCAAACCAGGGTGCTGTTGGTCCTGGGCCAGGGGCGAGGCTGGGGGCCCTACATTCACAGTTCGGTTGGTAGCAAGGAGCAGGCCCAGGACCTGGGTACCAGGGGTCGTGCCCTGGTCCCCACCTGGCAGGAGCTGATTGTCATTCAGAGAAGCTCTAGGTGGGAGGGCATGGCCCCTCCTCCACCCCCTCTGCTGGACCCAGAGGGCAGTAGAGGTCTTGGGAGGGTCTCGGGTTGACAAAGAGGGCTCTGTCCAGAGAGGTTTCCTGAGTGTTCTGGGAGCTTCTGCGTCAGCGTGGGGTGGACCTCGGGGGCTGTCCACCCTGGAGTCCTCCCCTAGGCTGGTCTGCAGAGAAGCCACCACCTCGCATGGAAGCAGCTGCCCACGCCTGCTGACTCTCCATGCAGGGCTTCAGCGGGCACCACCAGGCTGCTCCCTGGGTCAGCTTCCTCGTGGGCATCCTTTCAAGTGATGGTGGCTGGTGCTGCCAGATCACTGGGGCATAGCTGGGGCCTTTCTTCCGTTCCCTGGTTGTCTTGCCTTGTTCTCCATGACCCAGGGAAGAACAGAAGGGGCAGGTCAGGGGACAGAGCCTGTGGGTGCTGAGCATGGAGGAGGCCTGCCAGGACCTGTCCCCGATAAGCAGGGTTGGCTGTCCCTTCTGCAGCCAGTGTACTGGTTGGCCCAGATGTGGGCAGCTGAGGCTTGTGATGAGCCGGATGAGAGCTATGCAGGAGCCAGACCTAGGAGGAGGCCCCAGATCATTCATGGAGCAGAGCAGTCCTCACATCCCTGCAGGGACAGCTCGGCTGCATGGTGTGGGGTTATGACAGGAGGGACAAGCTAAGGGTGAGCTGGGGGAGGAGAGGACTTGGGCTGGACCCATCACACAAGCATGTAATCTGGAAGTTAGAAGGGCCTTTCTGCCTTGAGTCCAGGGGCCAGCTGTCGTCTGTCTGTATGTCTGTCTGTTTCTGCTCTCTCTGCCCACAGGGGCACATGATGGTCACAGCCAGGAGAACAGGGAGTGAACTGTGTCCCTGAATCTCCAAAGGGCCAGCGAGAGATGATGACCAGCCACTCTCCACCTCCACTGAACCCAGGAGAGAAGGGAGTTGGCTGAAACTGCAGGCAAGATTGAGTTAGATGGCAATAAGGAATTCCGGATGCTGAGGGGTCCTGAGCACTAGATGGGGGCCAAGGACAAGTGAAACTTCTTTCAAGCCCTTCCTCCAACTTCCCACTGGGAAATACTTGCCCAGGCACGCAGCCCGCAGCCCTCACCCTATGTTCCGACTGAGACCCCACCCAAATATAGGGGTGGGGGGACTTGCACGTCAGAGCAACCCCCATCACCTGCTCACTGCCTCCCACAGGCTGTCCAGGATGGAGCTTTGGGGCAGGTCATACCTGCCCCTCACACCTGAGTAGACCAATGGCCTTAGGTCCCACCTCCCCAACCCCAGTCTGGCCGCTGAGAAGAGGTCCTTCCCAGGAGACTGTGGGGTTGACCCCTCGGGGAGGCTGGAGCCTCCGCTTGGGGAAATTGAGGCTGCCTTTCTCAAATGGGGGGCTTTGGCTGGAAGAAGGCTGGGAGGGGGGAAAGGCTCTGTAGGAGGTGTAAGCAGAGTGTGTTGGGGTGGAGCATGGAGAGCAGCAGAGGCCTGGCGGGAGGGCGGGCTGTCCCGAGGAGTGGGGTCCTCCGAGAAGAGTGGCTGAGCCTTCCTGGCGGAGGGGCGGCAGGAGGTGGGAGGTGACTGGGGAAGGAAGGGGAGGCGAGCTCTACCCTTGCGGCGGCGAGGTGCCCCCCACCGGTGGAGCCTGGCTGGGGCAAGCACGGCGGGTGCAGGCAGGAAGCTGGGGCCGCGGGTGGCGCGTGTCCGGCGCGTAAGGCTGTGCTGGGAGCTGTTCCAGTGTGGCCGGCTGCGGGTTGGGGGCTGGAGTGAGGGTGGGGGCCCACGCAGAGCCCGCGCGTCATTATCTGGCCCCGGCCCGGCCCTCCGCGACACCTGCCCGGCCTTTGGTTGCTGCACGCTGAGTCTGGAGTTTCCCTCTGGGTCCTTTCTTGGCTCCCCCTAGGGAGGGGGTGCCATCAGGCTCGGCCCGGGCCTGTGAAGCGCCTCGGGGCTGGGGGCCCCCAGGCCGGGCCTGGTGCGAGGGTGAGGGGCTCTCTCTGCGGGACAGGGACTGGCTGCGGGGGGATGCGCTGGAATTGCGCGGGGTGGAGGCAGGGAGGCCCGGACTGCGCGGGGCTGGGGGCCTGGTGCTGGCTTGGCCTCGCCCTGGGCCCTGGCCCCGGCCTAGGGGCTGTTTGGGACGGAAGTCAGCAGCAACGGCCGACCCTGGGGGCTTCTGCAGCTGGAGCCTGCGGGAGGAGTGGGGGGACAGAAACAAGAGAAAAGAAAAGGAGGGGGAAAAGGAGAGACATTTTCAGAATCGCACTGAGCCCTCGAGTCTTGTATCCACAGACCTGGCTGAGACCTGGCACAGAAAGATAAACTGAGCCTATCGCCCAGGGCAGGACTTCTGGGGGCCGCACACTCCCCGGCGGCTGCCAGAGAGCTCCCCGCAGGCTTTCTTTGGCATCTCTACTTCATCTTCCAAATTCCCATGGATTTTACCTTCTACTCTATAATATACCCTTACTTATATTAATATGAAGTTTCTCCTAACTATGCTGGGCTTTCTCCTTTGGCTTCAAATGCCCCATGACACACCAGAGGCCCCAATCAACCTTTCCCAAACCTGGCCTCCCTGGCACCCTCCAGGCATGCTCACTGTATCCACCCCCTGGAGCCCAGGGACAGGACTGGGACCTGCGTCAGGAGAGAGACTCCGTTGGTGGTGGACAGGAGGTACATTGGAGGGGCCTTCCCGAGCCTTCGATAGCCCCTGCCCTTAGCCCCGGGAAGTCCCTGCTGGTGGAGCCTTCTGTGGTCACCCGCTGCCCACCCTGGGGCCGGCAGAGGTTCCTCACCTGCTGGTGATGGCTGTGTCAGACGCTGGGGCCGCACCATGGGGTCTGCCAGGGGACTGCTGGGCTGGGGCGGGCGTGGGCATGCGGATGCTGATGGGGCGGGGAATCCGGCTCCGGGTGGCAGCCGCTCGCCCGGCCTTCCTGGGCACCGAGGGCTCGGAGGCGGGCATGTCCTCCTCGGAGCCTGTGCCCGAGGAGGAGGAGGCCCCAGAGGCCAGCCGCAGCAGCAGGCGGCCCTGCCTCTTCTCCATCACCAGCCGGGCCAGGGCCTGCTGTGGTCTCCCCCTCTTGCTCCACCGCTCTTTGGCCGACAGTGAACCTGAGGGCTCCGAACCGGTGTCCTCCTCAGACAGCAGGACAGGGATGCGGCTCCTGCAGCGAGGGCCTGGCATGGCACGGTGACCGGGGGAGATGGTGGCCAGTTTTTCGGGGTCTGGTTCCAGCGGGGATGCTGGGGCTGGCCCATCGACAAGGGGTGATCCATTGGGCACTGAGTCCATGGCCACCTCCTTGGGGGTGTCCCCAGGAGGGCCCGACAGGGCACAGCTCTCCAGCCCTGACTGGGCAATACCATTCTCCAGGGGCACAGAGGTTCCCTCCTCGGCTGCCCTCCCCTCGGAGGGCACCTCCAGGCCCAGCCCGCCCCCAGAGCTGAGCTCCTCGGGCCGTGAGGCTTGTCCGCCGGAAGACATGACGTTGAGGTGGGTTTTCTCCGCAATGTGTACAAAGGTCCTCTCAACTTTGGTGAAGGGTGAGGAGGTGACTGCCACGCCCCCTGCCCCTGCGGTGACTGCCCCGGCCCCCGGCCCTGTCCCAGGCCCAGGGGGCTTGGGCTCAGACTTGAGGATGGAGGACAGGGTGCCTGGCTCAGACACGTCCAGCTGGCTACCGGTGGGCTGCGGCCGCTCGTTCTGAGGAGTGAGGGCAGCCAGAGTGCCCAGGTCAGGGTCAGGGGCCAGGTCGGCAGTGACAGGCGACTTCTTCATGTCACCAGGGGAGACGAGCACCAGCGTTTTGGAGCCCTCCTCAGGCTCCAGGTCCCCATCAGCCATGGAGGCCCGGCCCCTGGACTCCTTCTGATCATCAGCCAGCAGCGTGGACGGGGCGCCCTCCTGGCTCCGGTCGGTGCTCCTCTCGCTCCCCTCACTGCTGGAGCCACTGCGAGGCCCCAGTGCCTCCCCCAGGGCTATTGCCTCCTCCTCCACTTCCTCCACCTCTTCTTCGTCCTCCTCGTCCTCCTCGTCCTCCTCGTCCTCCTCCTCTTCCTCCTCCTCCTCCTCCTCCTCTCCATCCTCTTCCTCATCCTCCTCTTCCTCCTTCCCATTAGCTTGAGGCTGAACAGGAGTCAGCGGGATCTGGGGGGTGGTGAGGAGCATGTGCGAGAAGCCCACTCTCCGGACCCTGTGGAGCAGCCGGGCCCGTTCGCGGTAATCGGAGAGGTCTTTCTTGAAGTCCTGGTAGGGCAGACTCAGAGGCACAGCTCGTGGGAGACCGTTCACCTCAAATGGGGGCGCCACGGAGAACACCTGCAAGGGGCACACACAGGGACCGGCTGAGGCTACCCCCGTCCTGGGCCCGAGAAGACCTGGACTGCACCCACAGCTGAGAGGCCCACGGGCTCGGTGTGTCCACAGAGTGCGAGCCCCTGAGGGCAGGCTCTGGTCTGTTTTGCTCATTGCTCTATCCCTAGGACCTAGGGTCTCCATGAATGATTGTGTCCATGCTCCAGGTCCCCCGAGGTCCCAGGCCCTGATCCTGGGGGCTTTTCTGTTTCTCAGTCTCCCATTTCCCCCACTCCTCTCCTCACCACGTGCATCCCAAAACCCAGAGCCACGCTAGTTCAATCTGTAGAATAAAATAACCATTGCCAAGCAGATTAACCCTCCCTTTTACCAACGAGGAAACCAGGTCCAAAGAGGGGCCCCACTGCCTCCTCGCGGCATAGCTCCTCTGCAGCCAGGAGCTGGCTGCCCAAAGCCCAGAGCCTGTGAGGGACAGGCAGCACCAGGCTGCCCCACCCCAACATGCAGGCTGCCCCACTGGAGCTCCAGGACCCTGTCCTCCCACCCCGCCCTGGCCGCTTAGCCGGGAAGTTTCCCGACCTCTGCAGGGGTTTGCAGCCCACACTTCCCCTGGGAATTCACAGCCAACCTGTGAAGGACGGTTTCTTTTCACTTGATTAAGTTTTCCCCTTGGAAGCTCTGTAGAGAGTCCTTGGCAACTTAAGGCCCTGTCTGTTTTCCTAAGGCCGCTGCCACATCTCCCCTAGCCTCCCTCCTTCCAGACTAGAAAGGCCTGGCCACCGTATCGGGAACGCAGCTGCTGCATCTTCTCCAGCTCTGCCCTGTCAATCCACACACCCCGGGCACCCACGGCGCGGCCCCAGCAGGCTGACATGGCTTTATTCCAGGCTGATGGTGCTAACAGTACCCAGCATTGTGTTAGCCTTTTGAACACACTGGGCCTCCGTCTTTCTAAACACAGCCCATCCAGACCAGAAGCCCCAGAGAGATCCTGACACTCCCCACACCTTCGGGGGCCATCCAGACTCTCAGGGAGTCCTGCCAAGTCCCCCCTTAGACATCTGTGTCTGCTGCCCAGCCCCATGGGCACAGCCCTGTCTTGCCTGGTGGTTCCCTGGCCACTGGCTCATTTCTCCATCCCACACCGCCCATCCATCCATCCCATAGCTGCCAAGGGATCTTCCTGAAACTTAAATCGAATCCCATCTCTCTCTGCTTCAAACTGCCCTCCCACCCTCCTCCACACCATGATCTGGCTCCTAGCTTCTGCTCCAACCTCACTTTTAGCAGCAACCTCTGATCCCCCGCCCCCCTCCCCGCCCCCCGCCCTACACCCCAGCCATTCAGATGCCACCATGTTCCCTAAATGGGTCATGCATCTCACACTTCTGTGCCTTTTCCAAGGCAGTTTCCTCTGCCCCAGGTTCCTTCTCACCCCCTCTATTCACATGAAAAATTCCTGTTCTTATTCCAGGACCTGCTCAAACAGCTCCTCTTCCAAAAAGCCTTCCTGTTCACCCACCAAGCAGACTTCATCAGCCTCCTTTGTACTTGTCCCCACATCCTTCCATTAGAGAACCTTCCACCTCTGTTCCACATGCAGGTGTTTACATAGTTCGCTCTCTCCATAAACGCTAAGCCCCTTGAGGGTTTTTCATTCATTCATTCATTCATTCATTCAAGAAGTCCTGAACCTGTGAATCCAGTGAACAAGATAGCCATGGTCCTTGTGTTCACGGAGTGTGCAATCTCTATATTAGGAAACGAAATGGGGATGATGCATACTCTACAAAGGCTGTGAGCATAAATGAGGTCAGATAAGCATGGGCCTGGCATGTAGCAGTTTCTTGATCAATGTTAGCTCCCGCCCACCTACCCCCTACTCTGATTTGGAGATCATTGCTTCTATCCCTGACCTCAGAAACGTCCAGATACCACCTCTGTGGGTGGGGGTGGGGATAGAGTGGTGGGGAAAGAAGGGAGGCCTTTGTGCAAATAGTTAGCCCAAAGGCTGGTGGAGGGGAAAGGCAGAAATCCCCAAGGCCGAGGAGCGGCCCATGGCTGTCTGATTTCTACCATCCCCAGCTGCCATACGCTCCCTCACAGCCAGACCATCAGGTGAGGACTTGCTGATGCGGCTTGGGCGGGGGAGGGGGGGGGGGCGGGTGGAACTGATGAAGACATGGCAGCATCAGCCCCAGACAGGACCCCAGCCCACCCTGTTGGAGCCCAACAGGGAACTTCCTTCGAGCACTGTCCCCTTCACGATCCAGCGGGAAGTCTCCAGCAGCTGTTTTCTTTTCCTGCACCATTCTCATTATTCGTTTATTCATTGATTCATTTAGCAAACATTAACACTGCTTCTGTGCCAGGCCTTGCGTTGGGCCCCTTTGCCATGTTTAGTTTCCAACATCAAGGTTAGAGAAGATGACTGGGCAGAGGTGGAGGGGGTTGCTGTGAGCTCCGGGGTTTGTGGGGCCCCCCGTTCAGGTGCTGGCCCTGACAGCCAGGGCAGGCAGAGAGATGCAGAGCTCTGATCAGGTCTCCCGTCCAGCTCGGAACCCACCCACCCAGCACCAGACACATCCCACCTGGCAAGGATATCCTTCAACCACCAGGCATCCTTTCTCAGCAGAACCTCTGCCTATTTGCCCTGCCCCATCTCTGACACGTAGGGCATCCCTGGCAGAACCACTCTGTCCTCCGGCCAGGTCCTGGATCTCTGAAAAAGCCCATCCATCAGAAGGACCCGCCTTTTACAGCGCCCACTTAGATGATCACAGCTGGAACCTCCTCCCATTCCACCTGAAAGCCCTCCCCTTCCATTACATGGGAAGAAGGAGGGAGGAGAACTAAAAATCAGTCATTGGTGATAATAGCAGGCTGGAACACTGAGGCCTGGAAAGAGGTATTGATATGCCCAAGTCACAGAACCCATCCACCAGGGTGGACTAGAACTCTTTCCACTGCCTCACTGTCCTCCCTGCACCCCACCCTCCCAGCAGGGAAACCTGGGCCCCTCTTCCCTTTAGCAGGAAGGGCTGTGAACCTCACAGTGGGGGCAGCTTTGTCCCACAGATCACTGCCAAGCCCACCTCCGCTGGGCATGCTGGATTTTCTGTTCAAAATCCCTCTGCCCTCCGGATCTGGCTCCATGTGGGAAGTCCTCCCTCACTCTCTCCGGACCTCTCCTGGATGCCTGAGCCCAATGAGCATTCATTCATTCACCCATGCAATCCAGTGCTCATCTGCTCAGCCAGCAATCACTAGATAGCCTCTGTGCGCTTGGGGAACAGCCATGACACCCCCCATCCAGCTCAGAGGGAAGCAAGAGTGCTGGGTGTCAGCAGGGGATGCAGGAGTCCCGGGAAGCTCCCGCCTTCCTGCTCCCTCTCAAGGGCAGCGACCTTTATGATTCCAGTTTGCTCACTGTGCTCTCCAGCCTGGTTCCACAGCATCATCTGGGAGTGCTGCTTGTTTAAAATATGTATGTGTATATATATTATTGATTTCAGAGAGGAAAGGAGAGTGAGAGTGAGACAGAAACATCAATGATGAGAGAGAATCATTGAAGGGCTGCCTCCTGCACGCCCCACACTGGGGATCCAGCTTAAAACCCTGGCATGTGCCCTGACCAGGAATCAAACTGTGACCTCCTGGTTCATAGGTCAACGCTTAACCACGCCAGCCAGGCTTTGGGGGTGCTTCTTACAAATACAGAGTCCTACCCCCCAGAGCCTGTAGGTCAGAGATGAGGCTCAGAACTCTGTTTAAAGCTACCAGTGATTCTACTGAAGTTTGACAAAAGGCAAATGTCATAAGGGTGAATGGCGGTAGGAGCGGAGGCGGCCACTGGAGCTGAGACACAGAGAGAACGAAAGCCCAGCCCTCTCCCTGCCCCCACGGAGTCCAGACCAGAGGGCTAGGGCCTCACCAGCTTCAGAGCCCAGCCTAAGTTCGTGTTTTCTCCAGTCAGCAGGAAAGAGAGGCGGGCGGACAGACTGATCTTCCCTACCAACAGCAAACCTGAACTCTCCTCAGCCCTGACTCCTCTGACACCGACCGACACTGGGGACAGGCTACTACACACACACACACACACACACACACACACACACACACACACCAACACAGGGCGCACGGAGCAGCTCTCCCGCCTGGACCCTGGCCAAGCCCCATCCTGCACATCAGCACACACAGGTCCCAAGGTCGGAGAAGGGGGGTGCTGAGTGACAAAAAAAGGGAGAGTGAGCCCTGATGCCCACCCTTCCCCCCACCTCCCGTGGGGGTGGGAAGGGCTTTGTGCCTCTCACAGTGGTGCCCCCTCCTCTCTCCTCAGCAGCCACCAGGTGCACACCTCCTGTCGCCCCTCCTCCCCAGGGGGAGCTCCCCCTGCCATCACTGCCCAGCCTGAAAGTTGGAGATGAGAGGTCAACAGTGTAGCCTCCTCTGCCAACCCCCACCTTCCCCGGATTCTTTACTTGTCTGTCTGAGTCTCTACTCTCAAGCCACAGCTGTCAAGCTAAGAGCTTCCCCCGTTCCTCCGCCCCAGACTCGCCGGCCAGACAAACCTCTGAGTGGAAGTGTTAGGGGCAGAGAGGGAACAGCGGGGACCAGCTGTAACCATAAGAAATATTAATCATGCTCTGTGAACCATGATGGCTCTGTTCTGATGAGAGAAAGCACATTCTAACCTGGCCGAGAGCTGTATGCCCGGGACATGGGAGCTAACATCGGAATGCAGTCCATCCTCCTTTTCTGAGAACTGCCCATAATCCTGGGAAGATTAACAACCTTGTGTCCGCCCTTTGCCCCCCCCCACCCACACACCCACACACACACACACACAGCCTGCATTGCCTGTAACCTGTAACCATTATAGCTTGCCCACTTCCCCAGGCCTGTAACTCCTACTCACCCATGAAATCTTTGTCCTACCCAATATCAGCAGCTGGCTTAGGGGAGGGGTAGAGCAGA